>NC_080589.1:23238585-23608585 GCF_029962835.1 Magnolia sinica | reverse complement strand
TTCCATCTCAAACATCCACCACACATGCCTGGCAGTTGTTCTCTGTCCTTATTGTAGTCATCCCCAACATCTTTTAAAAATAAAAATAAAAATCAGTGGAACCAACTCTCCTCTCATGGATTCCAAAGTCTGTAAGGGCCAGCAGCTAGACATAATGTTTCTCTTCCCAATTGCTTTGCATGGGATTGTACGAGCTACATGATTGTCTTGCTAAGGAAGTCCCATCATAGAGAACCCTGACACTGTTTCCATAAGAGGAATTCTCCTCTTGACAGAGGATTCTTCTCTATGGACCATGGACATGTGCCACATAGCCCAAGGCCAACCTCGGCCTTCCACGTGACCCTCAAATTCTCAACAAGTACTAGAGAGTACGAAAACCTAGAGAAGCCTTCTCTCTTAAAGCTGGGAGCAAGTGCAAAGCTAGACATCTATGGACGCTTTGTACTAGTATGATACCTCCCTTCTCCAATAGAATTTGGATAGACTCCTTTGGCATTCTCTACGATAAAGAATGGAGGGCTATCCTTCACTCTTAGTACATGTTACTCTCCTCTCTTTATTGACTTGAACCATAGTCCCCACCTTCAAGAGGACAATCCTAGTTGTAGACGCCCCAATTTGGCATCCTACTATGTACTCTGAATATGACTTTGTTGTTTTGTCAAATCTTAAACACTCACGGGACATAGTTTTCTACCGCTGCTTCCATCATTGCTGCTTCAAAAGCATTAGCCAATTAATACATTGTGTCTACCCTAAACATCCAAAGGACAATCTCAGTCTCTCACTAGTACACTTTTCTCCCTTTCGGGCCTATTTGGATTTGTGGAATCCAAAAAGTAACATTGGAAAATAAAACATTTTCCATAGATGTGACATTTTCTACCTATTGAGACAATAAAGTAACTTGTCGAAAACAGTTTTCCTTTCCATGGATTGTGATTTTCTTTTCCTCCCAAAAACCTGAGGGCTTGTTTGGGTTGCTTGATACCAATTAATAGATTTGGAAAGGAAAATATCACATCGGAAGAAAACCGTGGATAAGAAAATAATCCTAAAAAGTTGTTTGTTTTAGTTTTTGTGATCTCCAGGGTAATTTAGAATGGTCAATGACCAAAAAGTGAAATCCATCTCTCAAAATGTGTGGAATGAGGAATATCGAATTCTTTGGAAGAAAAGGAATAACTCCATTTTCTAAGGGAAGTTCTGTAAAGGAAAACGGTTTTCCACAGGTTACTTTATTGTCACAATCGCCAAAACATGTTGTTGAAAATGTTTTCTTTTCCACGGTTACTTTTTTTATTCCACCCATCCAAATAGGTCCTAATAACCCTATTTTCATGATTTTTAGAGAGAATACTCACATTTTCACTATTGCCCTTTCCACGTTTCTATGGAAAACACATTTGCTAAAACAAACAACCTTTCTAGGATTCTTTTCCACAAATTTCCTAACCCACTCTTTTTCTTCAATGTAGCGTTTTCCTTTTCCAAATCAACTTTTTGGACTCAACGCTCCAAAGAGGCCCCTAAGATTTCATGAGGAGAAAAGGTACTCAAGTTAACCACCCTATAATGAAACCTGAAACAGTAAACAAAAATGATAATAATAATAATATTATAAAAAAAACATTTCAAAACCACCCTATAATGAAACCTGAAACAGTAAAAGGATATCTTGGTTAATCATGTCACAGAGTTTCTTTTTGGCGATCAAACTGACCAATGGATATATCCAAGGTGACTTGAATTCCCCACATTCAAAAGGATTTGGCAAAATTCCCATTTTTAAAGAGCTTAAATATCATCTTCAACAGTTTTTCGCAAAATCCAGTCTTCAATCCCAGCATGTAATTAGATTCACAGAGTCCACAGTCACCCTGACCGCCGATCTTGGCAAGAACATTGATAAGAACCATAGGGTGGCCTTTATCTTCCATCAAAGCAATCTAAACCCTTTGTGTGTTACAAATATATGATTTGAATGGCCGATGGTCCATATCTTAAAATTGGATGGCTAGGAATGCTAGATCTTCAATCAGGACCCTTGGATGCCTAATATACAATCTGGCAGCTTGATCCTCAATCATCTAGATTGTGGGATCATCATGGACCCATTGGATGGTGGCCTATGGCTGGATGCATCAAGGAAGTAGCATGCTACATACCCATTTTTAAGCCATGTAGTGAAGCAACCTACCCTATAGACCAGTGTTCGAAATATCAATACTATCGGCCGATATTATCGTTATCGCACCCCTGCGAGACAATACAGTCACGATAACCCCCGGAAGATACCAAAAAACTCAAAATCCAGATATCGGCCGATATATCGTCGATATCGCACGATATTTTGACGATATCACGCGATTCCCTCTCCATTATTGTCGGACATCGACGTCATCATCCGAAAAAATCGGAAAAATAAAATAGATGGTGGATTTCGGTACCTGTAGAAGAGATCGCCATGATCGAAAGCTTCCATTTGGTGGGCCATTCGAATTGAAGCATCATTCCTAGGTTACCGCAAATAGCATCTCCGATTTTGGAGAGAAATCCGGAGACATCCGATGAGATTTGGGAGATATTTTAGGGTTCTGGTTTCCGGAACCCTCTCTGTTTGAAAACCAAAGGTCGTTCGAGCCTTTTTTCTCGGACGCGGATTAGCTACTGATAGGTTGAGTAGCGAGATCGCTACTGAAGTGACGTCACCAAGTTACGTGGGTCCCACCATGATGAATGTGTTATATCCACACGGTCCATCCATTTGGAGATATCATTTTAGGACATGAGTCAAATAACGAGGGAGATAAAATTCTGTAATGGACCCCACTACAGAAAACAATGGAGAAAGTGACATACACTATTGAAACCTTCCTAAGGTCCACCGTGATGTTTATTTGAGATCCGACCCGTTAATAAGTTTAAAAAGGCATTATGAAAGGGAAAAAAAAAATCAGCTTAATCGAAAACTTTTGTGGCCCTCAGAAGTTTTTAATGGTGGGCGTCACTCTCTCTACTGCTTTCTGTGGTGGGGTCCACTGGAGCTTTGAATCTTAGTCATTCTTAGGCTAATGGCATAAAATGTTCTCTCCAAATTAATGGACGGTGTGGATACAAAACATACATCATGGTGGGGCCCACGGAACTTGGTGACGTCAATTCAGTAGCGAGTCTCGCTACTCAGCTAATCCGCGCCCCCTTTTTTTTTATTGTTATCGAGTACGCGCACGGCGCACCACCGAACTGTGTTGACGTCACCAAGTTCTGTGGGTCCCAGCATGAGGTATGTGTTATATCCAGGCCGTTCGTCCATTTGGCGAGCTCTTTGTAAGGCTTTAGCAGAAAAATAAGACAGATCCAAAGATCAACTGGACCACACTGCAAACAGCAGTGGTAGATTGAACGTTTACCATTGAAACCCTTTTGAGGGTCACGGAAGTTTTGGATCAATATGATATTTATTTTTCCCCTTCATTCAGGTCAGGTCTGTGTGACCTAATTAACAGATTGGATAGAAAATAAACATTATCGTGGGCCCTACGACCCAGGGAGGTTTCAACAGTAGGAATTTTCCTACCCACCTTTTCCTTTAGTGTGGCCCATTTTAGTCTTGGATTCTGCTCATTTTTGCTCTCAAGTGCTAAAATGATCTCAAAAAATGAATGGACGAGGTGGATTTCTTACAAACATCATAGTGGACCCCACATAGGTTTTGAGCGAAGGAACTTGGTAGCAGCGCCCCACCCCCAGTGTGGTGGGAAGTGGATCCCCTAGTGAGCAGTGTACTTTGTAAACTTTGTGGGCCAACTATAATTCATGTATTTTATTCACTCCGTCCATCCATTTTACCAGATAAATTTATGGTTTGAATGAAGAGAAAAAACTATTATTAGCCTGAACCAAAACTTTTGTGACCCACTAATGGTCAATCACCATTGTTTCCTATGGTATGGTCTACCTAATTATTGGATCTGTTTTATTTTTTAGATAATGTCCTGAAATGATATGGAAAAACGGATGAACAGGGTTGATACTGAATATAGTTGTCTTAGTTCAATCGGACAGCGCACAGCTTGGGACCTTATACAAAGGAAATTTATTATGTACACTTCTTTTTTGAAACTTTATGATTTAAAAGTGTGTATTAAGGGCTTTTTTAACAATCCCCAAAGTTTCATTAAAAAATTCAACCATTTTCCCAATGTTTCCCCATGTTTCTCAAAAAGTGCGATAAACTATGCGATACAAACGATATATCCCATGCGATAACCGATACGTATTTGTATCCCAACGGTGTGATACATTGTGCGATACCGATATTTCGAACACTGCTCTAGACAACCTTGAATTGGAAGTAATAGTAGGACACATAATTTTTATCTATACATGGAAAGCTTATGGTGGAACATGACTCTTTTTGCATCATCTCTTGGGCTTCTAAGAAGAGTTTAGGTCAAGATTTTTTAATATTTCTGAGGATATTCAAGAGCTAGCTAAGCAGTGGTTTCTTTTCTTCATGTTCCTCACTAGGATAACAAGATACTAGATAGCTTAGCAAGAGAAGGTGCTGTTGGATGGTCTTCAAGAATTGGGCGATCTCTGCCAATGCTGTATTGTATGGTATCAGTTATCTTGATACAATTCACCACTCATCAAATAAATCATCATCATCATTCTTCATTCACACACATACACACAAAGGGTGTGGTATGAAAGAGTAAAATTCCTTAGAAAAGATAACGAAGCTCAGAATTTACCTTGCAAAGATTATCATCACTTCCAGAATATATGAGATGGCCAGTTTCATCAGCAAAGCACACTGTATTAACATCGGACTGTAAAAGAGAAGCCAAAATCAGATCTCATTTTGATCTTTCAACATCAACAACAAAATTCAAAGGTGAGACTATCAATACAAACAAATGCATGCCTGGTGAGGGCGATGGGTTGAGTCGTGGTTAGCCCATGTGTTAACCCATTTACTAAACAGGCTAAGAATTTTGGTCCGGTGGATCATGGTGCTCCCTAACTGCTGCGTGATGTGCATGTGGGACGCAGAGATGGTGGATCATTTGTTCATTTAGCACTCCTCTCGGAAAGTGTGGGAGAAGGTTTTAGACTCCTTTGGCTTGCATTGGGTGATGCCGGGGACCATTGTTGGTCTCTTCTTGGCATGGCATGGGGGAGAGCTTTGGAAGAAGGAGAGAGTGGTGCGGAGACTGGCCCTATTGGCAGTTATTTGGGCCATCTGAGGGGAAAGGAACAATCGGAGCTTCTAGGAGAAGAGTGGGTTAGAAATGGATGTTCTATAATAGAGTCAAGATGGATGTCATTAGTCAGGCTTCTTGTGTTAGGGACTCTAGCCATGATGTGTAGCCTTTGCTTTCTGGGTTCTTGTTGCTTGTTAAGTCGTTGAGCTTCGGCTTCTGTTTGAATTTTATTTTATTTTTTAAATTGTCATCTCTCAAAAAAATAAAAAATAAAAGCCTAGACCCAACCCATGACCCATTTAGCCAAAGGCCCAATCCGACCCACTTGAAATTCACTACGCCCAAGCAACTTGACCCATTGAATTGTAATCTGGTCGGCCTCAACCAACCCAGACCACCCCAAGTTTAAGAATACAATATGGGGCTACAGCTATATGCCCAATCCAACCTGGTTAGTGGATATATACATACAAACATACAATATGTATGTATTCTTATTTATTCTATCATTCGTAGAAAAAGGATGGTATCCAACAACAATTAAGTGAAATACACACAGATGATCAATTTAGGTGGTTGATTCGAAGGGTTAAGAATACGCATGGCTAAAGGTACACACACTCATCAAACAATCCCAACTAGGAAATCTT
This sequence comes from Magnolia sinica, assembly GCF_029962835.1. Classification (NCBI taxonomy): domain Eukaryota; kingdom Viridiplantae; phylum Streptophyta; class Magnoliopsida; order Magnoliales; family Magnoliaceae; genus Magnolia; species Magnolia sinica. The sequence continues at coordinate 23,602,719 of NC_080589.1, read as the reverse complement.
TTTGGAGCACAATCCTAGTTCATTCATGGTGGATCCAATAGACCAATGGTTTGGATTCCTCAAACATGGCCCCACTTGTCCAAAATAAAAAGTGTGCTCATATTCAGGTCAGATAGGTCAGTCAGCCTTTCCCATTGATAACCTAGTGGACATATTGGGTTGGGTACACTCGAACCCAACTTGTTTACTTAAATGGGCCTCATTTTCTGGTCTAAGGCCGACCCACTATTTACCTTGGCCCAAACCTAGGTTAGAAGTGGGTTGGACAAATTGACCCAAGGCTGACACGACCTATTGCCACCCCTATGCATGCCCGTTTCTGCAAAATTAAACTCGTGTAAAAAAGTTAAATCAGCTGATGAAACTCGTGTAAAAAAATTAAATAGGCTGATAGAGGGTAAAAGACTGCACTTTCAAATCACCCTTTGCCTACGCAATGCATGCAATATTAATTAAAAACACATGGACTAAAGGAAATACTTATTACATAGAGTAGAACCATGGTAATCAAACGTGTGCAACTTTCTTAGATTCACCGCACAAAAATAGTACCTTTAATTAATGAAGATGAACCCGACAGCGACCACCTCAAGGTCTGCCTCATGAAGTACAAAAGTGGTGTATGGGAGGCCTGATATTGTGACATAACCATGTCCATCCATATGGGGTCAGCCGAGCATCACACATGCACACATTAGGCATTATCACCTACAATAGGATAACCCAAACCTATTGTTTACCTTTATAATTTTTGTTTCCCAAAATTCCCTTGAAAAATCATATAATTTCTAGGCAAAATGGATTGTAGATTAAATTAACATACAATGGGTTGTAGGAGATTATCTCTCTCTTTTTTGTGACCATCAATGAGATGCAACCTTCCATGGTGGGCCATGGGCCTAAAAATCAGGCCAATCCATGATTTAAGTGGGCCACACCATAGACAACAGGTGAGAATGGATGCCCGCCCATTGAAACTTTCCTGATTGTTTATAGGCATGGTATATTGGTATTCCAAATCAGTTACGTAATGGTCATTACACAATGGTAACAGTCATAACCGTTACGCGTTACAGGGCTGAAATGGCCGTTATAGAAAAAAAGAGTTGTAACGGCCCTATAATGGTCTCGTAGCAATTCGTAATGGCCCTGCAGCGGTTTGTAACGGCCCCACAACACGGTCCCGTAATGGTCCACAAACAATTTTTTTTCAAAAAAAGGTAAAAAGGGCCGCAGTGGCCGTTACAAGCCATATCATAATGGTAATGGTGGTGGCCGTTACGGCCACTATTACCGGTTACCATTATGGAACACCTTGTTTATAGGGCACACAAAGATGTGGCTCAAACATCTAACCAATCCATTGTGTGTCCCCCAATTGGATTAGGGGTCACAATAAATTTCAGGCCAATACATGACCTAAGTGGGCTACACCATAGACAACAGTTGAGAGTGGATGCCCACCCATTGAAACCTCCTGATTGTTGATAGGGCCCACAAAGATGAGGCTCAGACATCTAACCCATCCATTGAGTGTCCCCCAATTGGATGAGGGGTTATACTAAATTTCAGGCCATTCCAAAACTCAGGTGGGCGTGGGCCCCACCAAGTGCTTTTAGATGTGATTTTACATGGTTCCCGATTGTGTGGCCCACCTAAGTTTCAGATGCGGGTGATTTTTTGGGACACCCCATAACCTAGAGAGGACCCACCAAAATGCATGTGGATTTCCTATACACATCATGGTGGGGCCATAGAGCTTAACCTCATAGGAAGTTCCCATAAGGTCGACTTGATATATATATATATTACACACACACATATTGATAAAGGAAACTTCATCAACAAGATATATAGAAGCCAATTACAATAGAGGCTCAGCTTGCCTGGTAATAAGAGACTATACAAGCACTCCTCTCTTCTAAATGCTAGACAGGTCTAAAATCTCATCAGCCAAGACCCTGGGGAAATGCCTTCAACAGATAGTGGGCCTGACCTTAGTGTACTAAAAACAATCTTTGATTATCCAAAAAATGCTAGTTACCTTCTCCTTTACGGTTCCTAAATTTCTTTCAAAAGAAAATCCACCCACATTTGGCCAGAGATAGGTTTCTGATTTTGACCCAAGTGAAGGGAGATGAATCAATCTAAAAAATTTTGAAACACAAACGGTATAGAAGGCAGCAAACAGTATATTTTATCATTTTTATTTTCTTAGTTTCTTACCGGAGTTTACCCTTTCATCCCCTTTCCCCCCAAATGCACAACAAAATGCTTGCAAAGACATGATTATTAAAACTTCTCTCAAAATATTTCTGATTAATAAACCAGAAAAGATCATTTCTATTGTTCAACAACATCAACTTTCTGTTATAATCTTACCAATAAAAATTTGTTATAATCTTGTACACATTTTACACAGCACTTCCCAAAAGCATGTGCCTATGAAATGCACAAAGATATTTGCCAGTTAGTTGCCTATGTATTTAGACCTCATTCATTCTGCATCGATATTCGTCGTATGCCAGATTGATAATTTAAGTGCACCAGAAGAATCTTACTATCATGATAAGATCATCCAACATCCCCCAAATGCGTCATTATCAAACAGTGGATTTTATTCAGTCCAAGTGAATAGCTTTTAAAAATTAAAAAATAAAAATAAAAATAAAAAACAAAACAGAGACGGAAACATAAGTCGAAGTACAAATATAGCCATAAACTCATCTCAAAAACTTGAGAAGTCTAAGCCTTTCCCCCAAAAAAAACTGAGTAGTCTACCCAAGTCCAAAATGAAATGGTTTTCTATCGTAGAAGTAAAAGCAATACCGAGTGTGCAGGAATTCCAAGTGTAAGCTTATTTGCTCTGAGATCATAAACATATATTGAACCGCCACGACTTCCAGCCACAAGCTCTCGCCCATCAGTTGAGAATTTCACCGAAAATATACCAAACCCATCATCATCAGAAGAAAAGTCCAGACCATCATGAATCTCCTGCATGCCAAAAAGGGCTATTGATATGAATAACTCTAACATTAGAAACAAGAGATTTCTAAAAATCTTCTTGCAGAACAGCATGTTCCAGAATACTTGGTAAAGAGGAATAATCTACTTTTGCCCAATGTAATTTAACAAAATAGTAACTTTATGTCATTGCATCAAGAAGCACAAAACTAACTTTCAAGGTTGTAATAAATATAGACACGCACACAAGCACACATATAAATACAAACATATGAGAGGAAGAAACCACTCTTAAAAAGGAGTTGTATCAAGAAACGTTTACTACTAACTTTTGAGGTAGTTAAAACCATAGTTTCAAAATTTGCTGACTCGGCTTAAAACTTGGCCGAGTCAACTCGACTTAGTGAGATTTCGGGTCAAGTCTTCAGGAAACTTGATTCTAGCCGTAAATCAGCCCTGAATTGAAAAGACTCATCAAATCTTCAAGAAACTGATACGTTATGTAATTATTTAGATAATTTTTCACTAATCCTAAAGGTTTTAGTTAATATTTACCGAGCCTTAAGTCGACCCAACTTGGATGAACATCGAGTCGAGTTGAGTTTTTGGGTTTCTAAACTATGGTTAAAACTATCGGTCGGGGTATCCCCGATATTATCCGTATCTCCAGCTCGGCGATACCGATAACACCAGTAACGATATCGATAACATTGGTAATCTCAGAAATTCTAGATATTTGTGATGTATCGTAAGTATCACCAATATTTTCGATTGTGTAAATTCTAGGTATCACTTGTATTGCTAATGTATAGACATCGCGAATATTTTCAATTGTGTAAATTCCAGGTATTGCGTGTATCGCCAATGTATCAACGATATTTCGATAATATTGCCAATGTATCGATATCGTAAAAAATTTGTTTATTAAAAAAAATCCATTTCAATTTTTTTTTTGGACGCATGGTTGTATACAATGTTTAAATTGTCGACAATAATATCGATCATGTCGCGATTATTGTTATCGCAATATAAATGATATCGATACCACAATCTTTCATTTTCATTCTAGTTATCGACGATTTCTCAATGAAATATTGTGTGTTGTCAATATTCTAAAATATCGACGGATATTTGGATGGAACATTGGATGGTTGGATGGATATATGGGATGGCTTGATTGGTTTATTATGACAACACAAGCTTTTAGCCCTCCATTAAATCGAAACTTATTATGTATGCATTCTTTTTGCCATTTTTTTATTCTTAAATATGCAAATATGTGTATTTTAGTATCTCCTAAAGTTTCACTGAAAAATTCCACCGTTTTCCCCATGTTTCCCCTCACTGAAAAACTCTACCATTTTCCCCATGTTTCCCCCCATTTCCAATTATTGGCGATAATATCGGTGATATCAATATTGTTTCCGTATCCCCAACCAGCGAAAATTGTAGCGATACCGATACTTAGAATATTAGTTAAAACCGAACCTTTCTAGCCTTAGCAACGAAATACATCAAAACATGGTCTTAAGTTGTAAACTTCAAGGATTCAACTCCGACAAACTATTAATAGAGAAGAAAAAAATGTGGCACTTCCAAACCAGATTAATTTGGCCAAGTTACTATAATGGTGGACATTAAATTCCTTAGAGCATGAACACGGTCGAAACCCAGTGTAGTTGCTTCTGCAATCAATTTCTTACAAAAACTCTATGGACATGTTTTGATTAATAGAATAATAATAATAATAATAATAATAATAAGGAAATGTGTTTTTCAGAAAACACCATTTCTAGAAAACAACAAGAAATGAAGAGTTGTTTCCCTTGATTGTATCTCAATAAGATTTTCTTGAAAACAAAAAAAAAAAAAAATCTTCATTTCTAAATCTTCGTTTTGAAAAAAGAATTAATTCATGAAAATTTTACTCAAAGACGGAAGGTGACACATGTTTGCATTGAAGATGGCTTGTGGCATATGGCGCATTATCACAAGTGACACATCAACACATGTGGGATGCTTGAAGATGGATAGTGGCACATGTTGTGCATGTGGCATACTAAAATATATGGCACATGTAGAGCACTTAAAGATGGATGGCGGCACTTGTGGCACTTGTGGCACATGTGGGACAATCGCATGTGGTGCATTTGCAAATGTGGGGTGATTGAACTTGAGGGTGGGACATGTTGCACATGTGGCACATTGACACATTTGATGATTTGTGGCTGTACATGTCACACATGTGCCACATTGGCACATGCATGGTGCTTTAAGATAGATTGTGGCACATGTGGGGCACTTGAATAGACATTTGCACATGTGAGGCACTTGAAGGTGGTTAGTGGCACATGTTGCATGTGTCGCACATTAGCACGCCACGCATGTGAAATGCTTTAAGATGGATGATGGCCATGTAGAACATGTGCCTTTGAGGCACATGTCACAAACGTAGGGCGTTTGAAGATGAAGGTGGCACATGTTGCACATGGCAGATGGGGTGTGTGGCACATTGAAACGTGGGTCACTAAAAGATAGGCAATGGCATATGTTGCACATGTGGCACAATGGCACATATGTGGCGCTTTAAGATGACCGTGGCATATACTGGACATGTGGCACATTGACACATGTGAGGCACTTAAAAAAGGAAGGTTGTATAGGTGAGAACTTAGAAGATGGGGGGCGGCAAATGTGACTACCAAGTGTGGCACTTTATAAAAAGAGGGGTCATTCCTCTCATTTCCATCAATTTTTTGGAAATGAGTTTTCTCAAATCTACGCAAGGAAAGGAAAAAGGGATGGCATTTCCAATAGATTACAAAAACAAACAATTAAAACGCCATTTTCATGGAAATGATGTTTCGTCCATTTATATTTCAATGAATCCAAACAGGCCCTATGTTTAAATGGATTATAGCATCAGAGAAAATATTTTATTACATCTTCGATAGCGATAACCAAAAACAAATAGGCAGAAAAATTAAGAACTAATTGACCAAGACAACACTATAGATTATAGACATTGGCACTAAATGTTTATATCAAGAGCACGGTTCTAATCTGTCTTGGAGTTGTTTTTTTCTTTTTTGTTGTTGTTAACCATTGGGCCTCGAAGCATGTTTCTGCGAACTCCAAACCTAGATGTCACAGTACTTATTCAATGATATGCATGGTGTATCATCCTTATCAGTGAAAATTTCAACAATTTTAGTGCCTTGTCAGCAATAAGCACAAAAGTTATATGCTAATGCTAGGGTCGAAAAACTGATAAGTATTGCTGATACATATCGTATTGGACAATATTAAGAACCCTACTCAAGAGTAAAGGCAGCTGACACGAAAGATAGAATATTAGGTGCCTAAGCCTGTGAAGTAACCCCTACTCGTTAAGACTAAAACCAGAGCCAATTCATATGGGGTTCTGAAATCATGTTTTGGAGGGATTCGTCAGTATGCTGCAAGAACATTATAATTGTGATCCATGGAGTTCTATGATAGCAGTAGTGAAAACCATGCTTGCATGAATACCACATGGATCAAAGGTCATGCAATGCTAATTTTATGGAAAATTTCACTCTCTCAATAAAGTTTTAGAGAAGTTACTGATAAAAATTCTGCACATGTGCTATCACTGGTGCTGCATTCTTTCCACAGTATCTGGATTCTTGAGATAAGAACTACAAACCTTAAGTGGAAGTTCAAAACTGTAACAGAGTACCTTATTCTTTATGATTATTTAAATTGATCCACTCAAGAAGCCAACTCAAAAGAGAATATATGGGGAAGAATATTATCTATAAAAGTTTGGTGCGTGCTTTGATATGGAAAAGTGGCGGCAAAAGAAACAATAACATATGTCCAACATCTCAGAATTTATCACCGATCATGAGTTAAACTCGTTGATTGCAATCAAACTATCTATTAGACTATCAGATAGCATTTGACTGTAATCAACAGATGTATTAGTCTATTACATTGCGCCTGTGGGAGTTTTTACTCTCATTGCCAGTCCCAAGCCCAGATTAAAGGAGGAGAGTTGTGTTAAGTTGGCAGCCAGCGTCAAAATTATGCCATAACATCCAATATGGATCCGAACAATCCAAACTCATGCTAACATGTTTCCTATAAGCAATGCATTGCATCGGAACAGAGGTGCAACAACAAAATGGGCAAGGGTTGCATCCCCCAGAAGCAACCCACTGCAACAATGCCCGGTTGCTGTGAGAAGTAGGCAAGAGTTCCCACATCATTTGGGACGCGTGCTAGTAAAGAAGCTAATCCTGAAGAATAGGATTCGTCTTGCCACTTGGAATATACAACATTGACTGATAAGAGTATGAAGTCAGTAGACGTGATGAAACATAGTGAAAATTGGGCATGGGATGGCTACGACGTCCGTCAGAAGTGAAAAGCGGCAACAACAACCAGTTGCTGTCAAAAGTAGGCAAGAGTTCTTGCACCATTCTGGATGCACGCGGGTAAAGAAGCTAGTCCTAGAGAATAGGATTTCATCTTGCCACATAGAATATAGGAACATTGACTGATAAGAATATGAAGTTAGTATCTACAATGAAACATAGGAGAGATAATATAGCTTGCGTTCAAGAGACAGGCGAAAAGGGGCCAACACACTAAAAAAAAAAATGATGGATATAAACTTTGGTATATAGGAAAGAACAATAATAGAAATTAGGAAGGGATGGTGGTAGATAAAAATTTAAAGGATAAAGTTGTAGATGTTAAAGAGTAAGTGATGGGAATTTATTAATAAAACTTGTGTTAGAAGAGGAGATAATCAATGTTATTAGTGCATATGCTTAGGGTTAGAGGATATAACCAAGAGGATTTTGGGAGGATATGGATGGACAAATGCAAGGAATTCCCACTAGAGGATATTTGTAGGAGGAGACTTAAATGGTCATGTAGAAAAAGAAAGTAGAAGCTATGAGAGGATAGATGGAGGACATGGTCTTGGGAGAAGAAATAAGATGGGGAATGCTATCTTTGATTTCGTTATGGCATACAATATAGTTCCAGCAAACACACTTTAAAAAGTGAGATGGACATTTAATAACTGTCCAAAGTGAGTCATATACAAGCCAAATAGATTTCTTTCTTGGGAAGACAAAACAATCAATATATATAAAGACTGCAAGGTTATATTGGAGAGAGTTTGACTGCAATATAGTTTAATGGTTATGGATGTTTACATTACGAAATAGAAAGGGAATGAAATTAATAGGTGTCCAAAAACTGGGTAGTAAAATTCAAAAGGAGAGAAAACAATGTTATTTAGAGATAAATTGATAGAAGAAGGAAAGTGGAATGTTGAGGAAGAAGTAAATATTATGTGGAATGAGATGATTGAGTACATTAGGAAAGTGGCAAAAGATGTTTTAAGAGCATCTAGAGGGAAAAGACAATCATATAAAAGGAAACATGGTAGTTGAATGATGATGCAGGAAAAAGTCATTAATGAGAAATGCTCATGTTTCAAAGCTTGGCAACGTACTAGAAACAATGAAAATCTTTAACAATATAGAAATGTCAAAAAGATTACTAAGAAAATGGAAAGTAAGGCTAAACTCAAGGCTTATGATGATCCTCATTCCTTACCATAAGTGGGGACAATAAAAGGTGAAAAAGACGTCTTCAAACTTGCAAACATGAATGCATTCGAGAGGAATTTAGTAGCAATGTTCAGAGTATCGATATTGTTACAGATGACTAGGGATACGAAAACATGTATCCGTATCATCGATACTCGGAAAAATATTGCTATTTGCGGGTAACAATGAGGTAAATGTTGGGGAAAAGGTGGGATTTATCACTGAAACTTCAGGAGACGTTAAAAGACACATGTTTACAGATGTAGGTACCAAAATATTGTAAAAAATAATTATATATAATAAGTTTCCATTTATAGGGGTCTAACCACGTGTTGTCGAAAAAACCAATATATAATAAATATATAAAATTTGTAGCCAATCAATAGATTGACCAACACTTATTAATATATAATATTTCCACATTAATTAACAGTGAAAAACACATTTTCAATATAAAAATTAAAAAAATAGGATTTAACCAATTTTCCCCATTTTTCACTTAAATGTTAACCGTTTCACCACAAACCCATGTTAATGCATGAGAATCATTGATGGATAGACATGGATTTCCATTGCAATCCATGCCAACTGATGCAGGGCATGAAAATTTAAATATGCTATGCAACATTCCAGGCATTAGATCATACTAGTTCAGAAACAATCACACAAAATTCCACATCCCACATAAAGTCAAGCACTCAACAAGGGGAATCTATGCGGGTCCAGGCCTACACATGTTAGGGCTGGATCAATTAAAGTTATAGACCAAACAATATTCAAAGGAGAGTAGATTCAGTCACACATGCACAGGAATATTTTCCCCAATCCAAGGGATTCACAAGTTTCAATTCAGGAAACCCTAGGGTTGGAAAAGAGGGCAAAGAAATTGGAATTTAAAACAATCTAATGTTAGAGTTAGGGAAATCAGGTAAGAGAGTGAAAGCGGGAAGAGAGTGAACCCGAAGCCAGCTCGCGCGTGTGGACAGCAGGCCAGGCCTGACGCACGTGCGCTGAGGACTGTCCACAAGTGTGTAGGGTTCACGAACCCAAAAAACCCCCTCCTTGGGGCTGGTCGGCCAAGGCTGAGCTACAAACTCCCCAAGTTTCGGCCTGATCCGACATACGGTCCGGTCATGGTGCTCCGCCGTAGTTTCAGCCCTCTTGCAGGGCTACCAGAAATCTGCAGTAGAGAAGGAATGGCTGCAAAATAATGATGGATTTACAGGTGAAAGGACTATAGGAGAAGCGGAATATGGATGGTAGAAGATGGGGGCGAATCGGGATGGGTGTGGCTTCGCACCACGGTAGTTAGCCCTTCGAAGAAGGGAGGGTTTCGCACCCAATTAGGCTTTCATAACTCAGAAAGGAGTAGGAAAACGCAGAAATTTTATTCAATCTTCAATGAGAAAAAAGACTACAAGGGGTGCCTATTTATAATAAAATCTTATTCCCCAAAACTCGCACCATGTGTGCACCCTATTACTTAGAGACGAAGTAATAAAAAATAACAACTAATCAAAGCAATTTAAACCGTCCATGATATTCCTAATAACAATAATAAGCAAAACCTAAAGTACTAGATAATCTCGAATAATGGGCCACGATCATGAGATCCCATGGTGGGATTCACATGACGATCAAGTCCACTCCAAAGAACCAAAACACAGTCCCCTAGTTAGGGGGTCCCCTTTGGACGTCACCATCGATCCAGATCGATGGTAGGGCCCTCCTTACGTACAGGCATAGGGAGCGTGCGTGTGCGCGTAATGTCCCCATCGACTCTCCCCGGCTGCAAAGATTTCGTCAGTAGCAAAACAAAACTCCTGAATCACTCCAAGATGTCAGGATCAAGTCTCTGAAGCTCCTCCTCAGTGAGCCACGTATTGTCCGAAGCTGGCCGTGACTTCCACTTAACCAGGTACATCTGAAACCCGCCGTCCGACGTCGATACTATTTGATGGTCCAGAATATTCTCTATCTCCTTTCTGGGTGTGGGAAGGGTACGTATGGGAGGTAGAGGCTAGGAAGAATAGTCGGGAAGAGGTCATGAATCAAGGGACAAGTTTGGGGAATCGGGATGGTTGGGCGAAAGGCCGGACAATGTATCAGTGGTCCCCTGAAAAGCAACTAGATCCTCCACATTGAATGTGGAACTAATTCTCATGGAAGGTGGAAGATCTACCACATACGCATTGAGACCGTTTCGTTTTATAATTTTGAATGGTCCAGTGCTACACACATAATTAACGATCGGCTCCCTGAGGGTACCGCTCGGGCCTGATGCGGACCATCACAAAGTCCCCTACGTTGAATTCCTTAAAACGTTTATGCTGGTCTGCAGAAAATTTGTAATGTTCATTACTAGTAGTGATCTTTCGCCTGATTTCTTGATGCAATGAATGAATGTGATGCGCAAAAGACTCTGCAGACTCTGATGGCCTATGGATATAGGGACAAGATCAATAGGATTCCTAGGTTTATATGTCCCAAACTGAATAGAAACAACATCACACCAAAATGTCTTTATATGATCCAAATTGAATAGGAACAAGACAATGGTGCAAGACTAGAATGAAAGTTTCATCAACCCAAGACACTCTATAGGGTTGAGGATGGGCTTCAAGTTTCAAGCCCAAACGGCTTACAGTGCCAATTGATGCCACGTTCGCACAACTATCGCTATCCACAATCATCTTGCAACTCTTATCACCACATTTTGTATTAGTATCGGAGATCGTGTTGCAGCGTCAATTGTCGGTACTCTTTGCTTATATAAAGGCGCAACGCATAATCGCAAGGGTCACAGACTCTTGCGCTCCCTCTTCCCCATCACTAAGGGCTTCTGCTGGCTCATATTCTTCCTCCTCACCGTTACATTTTAGGGGCACTACTTCTACTTGCCCCTCAATAAGGAACACCTTGGTATCCTCTTTCATGCCACACTGGTGGGCAAAGTAACCAAACACCTTACACCTAAAACACTTAGTAACCTCGCTTCTGCGCGAGCCAGATCCGATAACTTCTTTACCCTTATCATCCTTAGGCCTAGACTGAAAGCTACTGGAAGGCTTATACTGATATCCAGTGCCAGTTTTGTCCCCAGAAGGGTTGGCCTTAGCGCCAAAATCACGAGACTCAAACCGCCTTCCCACAGATGCTTTGAGGTATTGCTCGACCTCCAACACTACTTGATACATCTATTCAAGCGTGTTTATGTCCTTGGCAAGCAACTCCCTCCTAATGTCAGAACGGAGGCTCATCTTAAATCGAGCAATGGTGAGTACGGGGTCCTCATCAATTTCACAACGGGTCAAGTACTCTTCGAACTTCTCGATGTATTCAGCAATACTCATGGAACCCTGTCGAAGAGACTACCATTCCTCAACTAACCTCAAGTGGTAAGAAAAATGGAGGTATTTTTCCTTAAGTGTTTCTTTCATTTCTCCCCAATGGACTATTGGGAGCTCCCTCGCCCTTTCTTTCTTTCGCTCTACAGTAGCCCAAAACCTCTTTGCTTAGCCCACAAGCTTCATCTTGGCGAATCGGACTCGACGAGCATCCAACATATCATACTCAAAATAATGGTCCATATCCGCCAACTAATCTATAAAAGCTTTAGGGTCCAAGTGGCCATCAAACGTAGAGGCATCTACTCTCACTCCCTTGAGGAGTTGTGCATCGGGGTCATTGTGGTCTTGATGTCTCTCGCGGCGTGGGTGCACGGGTGCACACCCATAACTGATTCCTTAGCCACCTCCATTCCTTGATCCATCCTCCTAACCACCTGTCTGAGATTGGGCATCTTCCCCAATGGTTGGGTTTGCCTGGGCGGAGGTCTCTAATTGGGTAACGCGCACATTAATTTGTTCAAGGCGATGGTCAATACATTGTTCCAAGCGCTTACCCAAAGACTCAAATTGTCGGGTTAATTTGTCCATTGATTCTTGCAATTGCTCCATATTTAGCGTAGGGTGCAAACCAAAACCGTGACCAGTACGTGTGGGAATACAACTACTCCTCAACTCAAAGACCCTCTAACACAACTAGAGATGGGCATCGGACCGAGTCGGACCAGATTCGGTTCAACTCAATCCGGTCCGAAATCTACGTGGGTGGATTCGAATCCGATCCGATCCGACGTCGAGTCCGAGACATCTGACCCGAACCGATCCGATGCACGGTTGGTCTGACCCGATCCGAGTCCGACTCAGTCAAGGAAACCGGATCGGATCGGATCAGATTGGATAAAATCCTATTCGAATTTGAATTTTTTAACAGTGAATATCATTATCCTCGCTGCTATTTTCAGTATGGTCCATTTAAGCCTTAGATATGATTCGTTTTTTTTTCCAAATGCTATAAAATAATCATTAAAAATGGGTAAACGGTATGGATATGATAAATACATCATTGGGGGGCCATGTTAATCTCCTTTGAGCCGTTCGTACAACACGGAGTTCGAGGCACCTGGTTATATGCTGTGAAAGCCAGGCACGGTAACGTGTTGTGAACGAAAGTGTGGTGCGTATCAATGGTGTATAATGTATTTACATTAGCAAGTGAAGAGGGTCTGATCATGGTGTATGCGTTATATCAAAACCGTCCATCCAGCTGGCAAGCTTGTTTTAAATCTTAAGACGAAAAATAAGATAGATTTAACTATCGAGTGGGCCACACTTAAAAAAGTAGTAGGGATTGAACGTCTATCATTGAAACTCTTTTTGGGGTCACACTCTAATAGAAGTTTTGGATCGATTTCAAATTTATTTTTCTTCTTAATTCAGGTCTTTGTGACCTTATGAACAGATTGGATGGAAAATAAACGTTATGGTGGGCCCTACGAATTGTTTAAAGGTGAAAATTATTCTCCGTTGCTATTTGTGGTGTGGTCCAGATGATCTTTGGATATGATCCATTTTTTTGGATAATGCTGTAAAATGTTTTCTAAATATATATGAACGGTGCAGATATAATAAATACATCACTGTGGGCCATATAACTTTGATCTCCTTTGAACCGTTCGTACAACTCACAGCTCGAGGTGCGTTATTGCTCGTTCATCTTGGCACGACACGTACCTACAGCTAGGTGCATAGCCAGCTACGAAATCGGATTGCGTACTCAGTACGCTTTTATCGTACTGAGTAAACTCAGTTGGGCCCACTATTGATTTATGTGGTTTATCCACACCGTCCATCCATTTTTACTGATAATTTTAGGGGTTGATACCAAAATTGAAGTGAATCCAAAGCTCAAGTGGACCATTACACAGGAAACAGTGTGGAATTATGATTTCCACTGTTGAAATCTTCCTAGGGTCCAAATTAATTTTTATTTGTCATCCAACCTGTTCATAAGATCACAAAGACATGGATGAAGAGAAATCACAAACATCAACTTGACCCAAAACATCTTTGGCCTCCAAAAAATTTTCAATGGTAGAGGTTCAATCAAACTGTTTCCTATAGTGTGGTCCATTTTGAGATTTTAATTTGCTTCATTTTTGGGATCTAGTCCTAAAATTATCTATTAATATGGATTAACGGAGTGGATAAAATAAATAAATAACAGTGGACCCCACACAGTTTACTCAGTACGTTAAGGGTACTGAGTTAATCAGTACGCAATCCGCTTCCGCCAGCTATGTACATAGCTGTCTGCCTGTCTCTGTCTACTGTGCAGTACACCAGCAAATCTTCTTTCATTTGTACACCCTAAACTCTGTTGGGGCCCACCTTGACTGCAGATGGTTTATCCACGTCGTCTATTCTTTTTTGCAGATCATTTTAGTCGTTGAACCCAAAATTGATGCATATTCAAAGCTCAAGCAGACCATATTATGGGAAAAAATAGAAATTTCAATAAGAACAACTCCGGATCGGGTAGGATCAGATAGGTCCGGATCCATTCGGATCGGGTTTTCGGGTCAGGTCGGATCATGGCCAATCCGAACTCGACCCGAAAAATTATCGGATCTAGATGGGGTTACCCGATCCGCACCGATCCAGACCGTCAGTTCGGTTCTGATTGGGTCGGATCGGGTCTGGTGGGGTCGGATCCACCGGATCGGGTCTGTTTTGCCCAGCTCTAAACACAACTATATGCGTTTAAATGAGATTAAATGATCCTACAAGACTCTATGATGAGAGTTAATGCAAACTAAACGTAAATAGACCAAACCCTAAATATGCAATGCATTACCCTATAAGAACCCTAAGCTTTGATACCAAATTTGATGTAGGACATGAAAATTTAAACATGCTATGCAAGATTTCAGGCTTTAGATCATACTAGTTCAGAAACAATCACACAAAATTCCACATCCCACATAAAGTCAAGCACTCAACAAGGGGAATCTATGCGGGTCCAGGCCTATACATGCTAAGGCTGGATCAATTTAAGTTATAGACCAAACAATGCTCAAAGGAGAGTAGATTCAACTGCACGTGCACAAGAATATTTTCCCCAATCTAAGGGATTCACAAGTTTCAATTCGAGAAACCCTAGGGTTGGAAAAAGGGGTAAAGAAATTAGAATTTAAAACAATCTAGGGTTAGGGTTAGGGAAATCAAGTAAGAGAGGAGTGAAAAAGAGGAGAAAGTGAACCTGAAGCTAGCCCGCACGTGTAGACAACAGGTCAGGCCTGACGCAGTGTGCTAAGGGCTATCCACACGTGCGTGGGGCCCACGAACCCAAAAACCCCCTCCTTGGGGCTGGTCGGCCAAGGCTGGGCTACAAACCCCCCAAGTTTCGGCCTGATCTGAGGTACGGTCCGGGCATGGTGCTCCACCGTAGTTTCAGCCCTCCCGCAGGGCCAGATTCCAGAAATCTGCAGTAGAGAAAGAATGGCTGCAAAATAATGATGAATTTGCAAATGGAATGACTGTAGGAGAAGCGGAATATGGATGGTAAAAGATGGAGGCGAATCGGGATGGGTGTGGCTTCGCACCATGGTAGTTAGCCCTTCGAAGAAGGGAGGGTTTCACACCCAATTAGACTTTCGTAACTCGGGGAGGAGCAGGAAAATGCATAAATTTTATTTAATCTTCAATGAGAAAAAAAAAACTACAAGGGGTGCCTATTTATAATAAAATCATATACCCTAAAACTCGCGCCATGTGCCACCCTATTACTTGGAGATGAAGTAGTCAAAAATAACAACTAATCAAAGCAATCTAAACCGTCCATGATATTCCTAATAACAATAACATGCAAAACCCAAAGTACTAAATCATCTCGAATAGTGGGCCACGATCATGAGATCCCATGGTGGGATTCACATGACGATCAGGTCCACTCCAAGGAACCAAAACACAGTCCCCTAGCTAGAAAACGTCGTCATCAAACCAAATCGATGGTGGGGCCCTCCTCCTTGCGTACGTGCGTAGGGGGGCGTGCATGTGCGTGTGATGTCCCCCATCACCAACAAGTTTCTATGGATTTTTTTGTCGCCTTTGAGTTCTGGCCCGTCTTTGTTTCAAGTCGAGATTTCTCCCCAAATCCAAACTTTGATTCAATAAAAACTAAGATTGATCGAAATCACCTAAGGAACAAATTTTTTATATAAAAAAAAAGGGTGATTTTTTGAGTTTTTTTTCTTCTCAATTGTTTTTCTATTTCCACATATTTACAGATGTTTCCCAAGTATGGGGATATTATCGTATCACCGACAGACAACAATAGCGAACTTTTAAAAGGGATTCTTTTCAAAATGTCAATAATATCACCAAATATCATCGATATGATCGAAAATATTGATAATATTTGAAAATGTTTAAACTACTAACAGTTTCAGCATCACTAACCAAGCGATACTGATTATATTAGTGATATTATCAGTAATATTGCCAATATTTAAAATGCTTCTCAGGAGTTACACTGATAGGTAATAAGATGAAGGAAAGTAGATTTAGAGAGTTTGGTCATGTGCAATGGAGACCAAGAACTATGCCAGTTAGGAGTTAATTGGTAGAAGTTGACAACTCTGAAAGGGCAAAGGGAAGGCCCAATAGGACAAGGGTGGAGGTAGTAAGAAAAAACTTGATGATCTATGGCATAATTGACGTTATGGCCCTTGATAGAGTGGAATGGTGGAAAAGGATTCATGTAGCCGACCAATTAGTTTAATAAGACCTAGATGATGATGATCACCGATCATGAGTTAGATCAGCTTCCTTGACTGATCTCGATCCCTCTCGAATTTATTAGTGATCATGAGTAAGTTCATCTTCACGATAGATCTCAATAGAGAGAGCTTCCTCAATTGACCTCAATCTCTCTCAAATTTATTATCGATAATGAGTAAGCTCATCTTTATTATGATGATCCCAATCCAAATCTATGGGTGGGGGTACGTTAAAAGACTCCGAGTTGGTCTTACACCGTAACATCATGCCTTAGGGAAATTTTCTATATTTTCTAACAAGTAATTCCATTAATCCAGAACCTTTAAACCCTCCCAACAGATGTTAAAATTTCAGTAAACATAATTATCTGATAGAACACTAGTTTCATTGATATAGATGGATGCATGTTCATTGACTACTTCGTATAAGGTAAACAGCATACATACATTGATGTTTGCATGAGACTCTATTCCCGGGGTTCCCACACTGACAATATGCACGATAGGTGACATGCTGGAGTAAACCTGCAATTTAAAGCAGGAAAAATATTGAAATGAAACAGTTAAACAATAATTATATCAACCATGGAAAGGCAATCCCAACCAACAACAAAAATGTATATAACCAAGACTGATACAATATGAACAGAAACACATGATATATCTAACAAATGCATTAACATAACATATACTTACAAGTTAAATTTATAGATGAAACATTTCATATCATAACATGGCCTATTTGATATATTTAAGATTGAGTAGCAGAAACACACCTATTATACCCATATATACCTGTATAAGCTCAGTGTATCGTGTTGGACATAATACAGAACCAATATGGTACCAATATTTGCAGGATACATTGAAGTATGTTTTGACCATAACCTTTTGTATCAGTTTTTTTTTTAAATTTTAACCTAATCCTAACAATTTCTTTTATTTTCTAATCACAACTACAAATATAGAGTGGAATGGCAGAACAAGATTTGCGTAGTTGATCACAATTAATCAGGATAAGGCTTAGATGATAATGATGATGATGACGATGATATAGGCGTGTGTGAATGTATGTATACATGTGTGTGTAATATATGAATATATGTATGCATGTGTGTGTCTATATATAAAACATTCAACTTGAATTAAACTCCAGATTTCCAACCTGTCACGTGTGTGCGACATCCAACACATCCAATCCACGAGGATCCCCTCATACTGAAATCAGTCCAATCCACTCATCAGGTGGACCATACGATAGAAAATAATTTATATCCGCTGATAAATAACAAAATACAAGTGTGGAGCGTGGAGTTTAATATATCTGGGCTTTGGACCGGCAATGACAGTGGAAAAAACATACAAGGCCACCCATGTACATGCATCCACATGTGCCTTCATTGCATATGGACTTGAGATGGAAGCCGTCCATCAAATTGGTCCCATTATGTACATGTGTAGACCAAGAATCAGGATGCCCAACTGATCAAATGTGCCATAATGCTAGAAACAGGTGGATAGCTTAGAAAAACTTGGCCAAGTTTTCCTCATCCACCTATTTGTTTTGTAAACTATGTGCCACCTGATGAGTAGACTGCCGTGCTTTTTTATCCAGGGCATCCAATGTATGGGACCCAACTTGTGGATGGCTTGGATCTCATGCCCGCACATGTGGTGGCATGTAGATGGAATCATGGACAACCTTATACATGCTTGTGGGCTTGGCAAGCACATCCCCTCCCCCTCCCCCTGTGTATGTGTAGACATGGGTGTGTATAGAGAGAGAGGGGCCCACAAAACTAGTTGGGCAATAGAGTTACTGTCCAACTAGTCATCCAACTAGTGCCTAAATGATAGAGTTACTGTCCAACTAGTGCCTCAATGTCAATGTGTCAAGTGTCTATAACATCCAACCCGTCCAAAAGGTTGGCCTACCATGAACAACACCTAGTGCAAAAATCCGGCCAATGCACTCATCAGGTGGGTCACAACATAGATGTGATTAAATTAATTGAGATTAATTAGGATTATGGTTCCCCCTCTCTCCTCTATTTATAGTAATAAGATATTCCAAAAAACTATGGTGGTTCACATGACCACCCAATACAATATACCATCACTCTAATACTCCCCCTCAAGTTGGAGCATAGATATCGGTCATGCCCAACTTAAAACCAAGTAAAGAAAAGTGTGCATATGGTAAGACGTAGGTGAACATATCTACAATCTATGATTGGACTGAATACAGGCGGTGGTAATATCCTTGGAAGCAATCTTCTTTCAGATGAAATGGCAGCCACTTCTATGTGCTTAGTCCTCTCATGAAAGACTGGATGATTTGCAATGTGGGCCGCTGCTTAGTTATCGCAATAGAACATCTTAAGACCACCTGCAAATAATTGAAGCTCCTATAAGAACTTGAACCTTAAGAGCTCACAAGCAACATGGCCCATGGCTCAGTACTTGGCCTCTATAATGGGACCTACCACTACATTCTACTTCTTACTCTTCCAAGTGATCAAATACCCTCCACTAAAAATACAGCATCCTTAAGTAGAACCTTGCTCAATCAACATCAGCAAATGTCTCTACCTAAAGATGACTATTAGCCTGATATAAGAGACCTTGGCTAGTTCTTTGGATATTTGACAATCTCAAGAACTGCAATCCAATGTGGAACTCTCAGCTAGTGCATGTATATACCCACCAATGTTTTAAATAGCCGCGCTATGTAGTGTGTAGCTTACGCTATGTAGCATAGCTTAGCCTTAACACTACATAGCTCATGAAAATAGCTTAAGTCACACATAGCCTATGCTACATGATAATTTGCATACGCTATATGCTATAAAGGCTACGCTACATGCTATGCAGCTCACATTACAAGTTATTTTTCACTACAACATTAAAATCAATTAATGTTTTTAATGATTGTTACATTTTTCTATTTTCTATCAAAATTAGTTAATCTTTTCAATGTTTTTAGGAAAAATGATATAAGTAATAATACTAAATCAGTTTCATTGCTCTTTCTTTACCTTTATACTTAAGTATTATCTTTTCCTATTACTTTAGGTTGTACTTGGTTGCACTAAATATCATGAAATTTTGTTAAACTTCATTATTAAGCAATCTATTTTGGTGAATATCATGAAATTGGTGCAACCAAGCGCAACCTTGATTAAAAATCTAGAAGTAGTGTGTAGCTTACACTACACGCTATGTAGCTTACACCTCGCGCTTTAGAGGGGTGAACGTTACACTACACACTATTTGCAATTTAAAACACTAATACCCACAATGCGGATGGCAAATGCAATATTTGGTCAAGTGATTGTAATATAATCAGCTTTCCAACCATCTTCCTGTATCAACCTGAGTCATCAAACAACTCCCCCTGATCATCCAATTTCCCATTAGTCTCCATATACATATCAACCGGTCTAAACAAGCATGCCAGTTGGGCGGTAAAAGTAGCAAGGGAAGCATTGGATTACAGGAGTATGGACTAGACAAACTCAATGATGATGATGATTAGATGGGCTGGATGGCTCGCTTGTTTTGTCAAGTGCAAGCTACAGTTAAATGGTGCAAAGAAAAATAGTGGTGAACTCACACATGCAAAAAAAAAAAAAAACTCTCAGCTGGTTCTCTCCTTCTCTGGCCTCTTACCTTTTACAAAACAATTGAATGAGAGAGGGATTCAGTACTGGGGGTTATAGCAATGACTATAGTGTTCGATTCTGACAAAGATGGGCCACGAGATTCGTGGCGACGAATAGAAGGTGGCGGGTGCTGCAAATTGGATGGTGGCAGTGTGATCAGGCGTGCAAGATTTGTTGTCGAATACATTCTAGTGATGACAAAATGGGCTTGCTAACAATCTAATTGAAGTCGGCCGTCAGTTGGGTGATGACAAGGCTCTGCCCTTGATGGTGGTTGCAAGGGCTGCTAAGATTGTGACGACGGTAATCAATGGCCGTAGCCACTTGTGGGTTGTAGAGGTGTACACGAGTCAAACCGAGTCGAGCTGCTCGGCCACTAGCAGACCCCAGCTCGAACTCGGCTCGACTTGGTCCTCGAGCCTGACTGGCCAGGTTGGCTCGGTTCGGTCAACAGCTCGGGCCAGTTCAAGCCAAGTTCAAGCCAAGATCGAGCCTCTGCGGCATTTTCTCAAACACATGGAGTGCACCTTCAATTTCTCACGGAATGTAAAACAACAGCATCGGTTTACAGGTATTTCATCAAACACTCAGTAGGCAACATAAAAATCAAAATACAAGGGTATTTGTTTCATATCCATACCTTCCTCGCCACCACCCGACACTTCGTTAAGTCATTTCATCAAACATTGCAGAGCAACATCAATATCAAAATAACCAAGTCACCGAACTGGTTCGAACCGAGTTCGATTCGAGTTGGGGTTTGATCCGAGTCAAGTCGAGCTCAGCTCGAAATTTTTTCAAGCTCAAAAAATCAACTCGACTTGGCTCAAACTCAGTTTCGAACCGAGTCGAATCGAGCTTTTTCAAGTCGAGTCGAGCGAGCTAACCAAGCTAACTCAGTTCATGTACAGCTCTAGGGGGCTGTACAGTAGCTCGTTGGTAGAGAAGGGCAACGCAATGCGATGGTCTGTCAATGCAAGCTAGACAAAATGTGCAGCCGCAAAATGTGGTGATGCTGTGGTCAACACAAGCAGCTCAGATTAGGGTTTCCCTTCTCTCCTCTCTTTACTTATTGCAATAACATATTCTGAAAAACTATGGTGGTCAGCAGGACCACCCATTACAAGATACCCTCACTCTATCAATAAAAAACAATGGAAAACCACCGATCTGGTCCAAAGTACATGTGTGTCTAATCTTATGAGTTGACTAGCCTGATTTTGGCACTAGGTGATATTCATGTTAGGCTGAACCTTTTGGTTGGTTTAGACGTCATACACATATAGGACAAGCAATTAGCAGTGGTTGGTCAATAACATTATCATCCAACTAGTTGTGTGTGATACATACATACACACATTATAAATTTATACATATGAAGAACGTTTAAAGGAGATTTGAGAATTCCACACACCTGCCCATCTACAGGTAGGCACACCTCAGGTGGGTCACAGCACAAAGAACAAATGGACAGCCAGAAAAATAATTGTAACTGTCAGTTCACACATTGTGGCCCTCCTGAGGAATCAAATGGTGTGACTGTTTTGGCAGAAGATCTAAATATTGTTTTCAACAAGATGAAAGCTCATCCTATGCAAGTGATCCCATTTTGGCATGTGTGTCTTCATGTGGATTGGCAGGGCTCCATGGGCCGTTTGGAATTAGCAAACTCTGTTGTAAGAAGTTTTACATAAAAACTAAGAAAATTTTAATAGTTTCCTTAAGCTCGGCATCCTAGAAAGGCTTACAAAAGTACATTGTTTAACAAAACTAAAAGCAATAGAATGGGTCAATCTCAAGTGCTTTAAGTTGGAAGCATAAAGTTAAATATATAAATAGCATGTTACAGGAAGTAACATTCCAAATAGAGAGAAGGGTCGTTAATAGGGCTGTGGGTCATAAAGCTTTTGTCTATTGTAGGTTGGAACAAATAGATAGGTGTTGATGGGAGGGATCTCTCTCGTATTGGGTTTGATGACTTCTTATCCTCTTCCATTTTGTTTTCAGTTGTTGCTTTTGTTTGCTTGGTTTCTTAAATAAAAACTGAGCTGTCGTTCAGGGAATGGGGGTCAGCATGACTCAGTCCTATATCGGTGTGGCAATTCGTTTCATTTTGTACCAAACCCAATATAAATCAGAAGATACTGAGTCGTATTGGACGATTTTCCAGACCATGGTATCTCTATATGCATCTGGGATTTTGAGAAATCAAGAATCATAGCTATGTTCCCGTATCCCTCTACATAGTGTCTGTATGTATTGTTGAAACTAACATGCCAAGCTATCAAAAGTCAAATCAGGAGGCATTTATCTTACACTCATTGACCGATAAGATTATAGCATTCAAAGTCAAAAAGTGCACGCATGATAAATTAAGCAGGCTGGTTAACAAACCATTGAAGAACTTTACAAAGGGATTGCTTGGCATGCTTAGACCTCACCTAGAACATATCAACATAATACTTACCAGATTGAGGATGCCTTTAATAAAAGAACTTATTAAGTTATATAACCAAATGTTCCAATAACATAAATGGCATGTCAGCTGGAGAGAGTCCATGGCAATTCACTTCAGAATGGTGCCGCCTTAGATTGAACCAGGGTCATAGATATGTTTAAAACTAGCCTTTATAGAGTAACATACAATGGGGCATCATAAGAAATTTCATGCCATGGATTTATAAAAGCTCACATCATACTTTTGCATGATTGACGATAGTTAGGTTTCTGTAAGGATCCTCAAATAATGCAGTGAGAATTCTGGAATTTTCCTAGAGCTAAGAAGGAAACCCAGACAGTTGGTGTTCAGCTCTTCAGAAAAGATGACAAGATGATGTGAGTGGACAGTGTGTATATGTGTGTTTGGACATTGGAGAGGGACACTAACATACGTGTGTTTAGAGAGAGACTAGGTACACAGAAAGGGAAGAAAATACACATGAAATGAACCACCTAAGCATTTGAAATCACACAATCATGTGCATTCTATAGAACTTTCACTGTTCATGTGGAACCATATCATGTCCCCTCTTACAGCCACTAGGCCCTTAAAGAAGTTGGCCCACATCTTTCATTCAGCCATGGCCACACCTTTGTCTGATCGAGAATGTTTTTTTGGTGGGACCTATTATGAACAGGTCATGTTCCAAAAACATCTCCCATTGGAAAAAGCTTGCCTACAGGATCAGCGGATCTTTTTCTCTGAATTTGGATCAGTGGCTAAACTGTCCATTTATACTCCACCAATTGAACATCATGATCATCTGATGGGGGATACCTTGGGACATGGCTAATCAATGTTGGGCCCACCAGGTACCTTGGCAATTACTGGTCGAACCAAAAAAAGCCTTGGTAGAGAGGGCAGACCTATGATTGGCTAGTGATAAAATGTTACCCACCTTGGCAGCACATTCCCTAATTTGATATATGGTACAGTATAACACAATGAATGCATGGGACCATAAAAACAGGTAAAAGGTGACTTTGGTTCAGTCCAGATTGTCCATACAAATGACACATCATGCATATAAGTGCATCTAAGAAGTGGTAAAGACATACAAGATAACGTTGATCTGGTGAAAGGGATGTATCAGTAATCGTCCATCTCAAGCTCCTGGCAAGAATGTCCTTCTTAACTTTCCACCCGTTATCAACATCATACATCCTGATGTGGCTGCCCTGTTTAAAACAAAGAACAATTGACAGATCATATTTTCAGCTGTAATAGATCAGTCATTTAATCTTTCTTTTTTTTTTATGAAATCAATCACATGTTTGAAACGGATGAGGCAGCCAGTACCTGAAACCCAGCAATAAAAAGAGTCCCGTCAGCAGAAAACTGAGAGACATATGCTCGGCTGTTCATAGAATCCACTTGGGTTGGACCATTGATGGGCAAATATCTGCTGGCAACATGACAACAATCTGCAAAAGAGAACCTCCCCTTCCCAGAATAATTAGCTTCTCTCGCAGACAACATCCTCACAGTCGAAATAGGCACGTTGTGCAGAGATGGGGCAACTATATGGATCATTTCACTGGGTGCAGATCTGAACTTAGTGAGATGAGAAATCTCATGATCAAGAGCAGGTAGTTGTTCGTGGCTTCTTTGACTGACACCAGTTCCATCGACAGTGCGTTGTCTGTCACTCATGTCAGAATCTATTTCCGGTCTACTTATTGCTTGACCCATATCATCAATTGCAGCAGCACCAACCGTTGTGTGCATGTCAATCTAAACTAACACATCTCTGTCAAAGATAGCCGTGGAGCTGGAGCCTCAGTACTCTTATTTGGTTATGCAAACAATTGGAACCCAACCATGCCAGCCTGCCCTTGGCAAGTATTAAGTAGGCAGAAGCTGTCAATTGTTGCAGTATTCAAATGCCTTACCTGTTTCAAAAGAAAATTAGTTATAAACAAGAAAAGAAATGTACAGAAAAAAAAAAAAGAACAACTTAAATAAGTTCATAGATTAAAACAACGTCAGTCCATTGTTTTAAGAAATCGGGATACAAAAGCGATGCTAACAATCATGTAAAAAGAAAAAAATTACTTAAACAAGTTCATGGATTAAACCAGCGTCAGTCCATTGTTTTAAGAAAAACAAGCTCATGGATTAAACCAGCGTCAGTCCATTGTTTTAAGAAAAACAAGCTCATGGATTAAAACCAACGTAAGTCCATTGTTTCAAGACGTCAGGATACAAAAGCGATGCTAACAATCATGTAACCATCCCACCTCCCCAAAACAAAACCTCTCCCAATTTCAGTCCACACACATGCGCCATGAAAAAATCACACCAATCGGATGATCCCAACCCTTTGAATGGGGCCAATTTTTTACAACCGTCCGTTGTTTACAAGTAATAGATCACATGGTTAGACTTATCAAACCAAAGTGCTAGTTTTGGAATCATAAGCAATGTAGAGTGGGACCTATCCAGTAGAGATGTTTTTCAAGATTATGATTGGAGCTATTTTGGTTCTCCTTTCCATGCTATTGATCGGATGCCAAGGGTCATCTGATTGCTGTGATTTTTACATCGTGGCTCATTACTATTATGATATGGGCCATAACGACCTTTAAAAACAAAACCAAAAAAAAAAACATTATATCAGCCGCAGCAAGAGGAGATCAATTAATCTCCACTTGTAGATTTGGAAGTAGATCTAATGATGCACTAGGTCACAGCAATCGCTCTCAACACGATCAATGACTCAAATGAGGTGCACACCCAATTTGGACCCCAACAAACAAAAACTTGCAATATTGTATAGCTCTCAACATGATCAATGACTCAATTGAGGTGCACAACCAATGTGGACCCTAACAAACAAAAACTTGCCATATCTCAAATTGCCAAGCAAGAGGAGATCGATTAAAAAAAGGAGAGAGAAAAAATTAAATGCTCGTTGTTATCTCTTTTTTGGAACCTAGAACGAGCAACACAGAAAATTTCTTGAAGTCCCCACATAATTCCCTCTCTTTGGTTTGCTTCACAAACCTAAGGGATAAGGTCTACATATAATGGTCTAAACAGGTCTCTCCCTATCCAATGTGAGACAAAGAAAACTCTACACATAAATACAAACCTTCACCATATAAATATTTAGGAATTTTTCAAAAACTACCTAATTAATGTAGAATTTACATTCTGGTGCCTTTTTCAAAAAGATACCTCATTAATTGATATAATTATCATTCCACTACCTTCCGTAACGGCGACCATGAGAGAAAATGGGTGGGTGGCATGTAAAATTCCCCGACCATCAAGTGAGTCACCCCATGTTAGGCCAAGAGCCCAAAAATCAGCTCCATTCGTGATTCAGGTGGACCACATGATTGGATACAATGTAGGACAATGCTCGCCTTCCACATTGTTTCCATTAGTGTCCCATGTGAATCATAGATGGGTATGATTTTTTGGACACGGGCCTAAATGTTTGTGTGGAATCTAAATGATTGGAGTGGATTTCATATAATTATCACAATGGGCCTTGTAAAAAACAAGGGTGGGCATCCGTCTCCCAATTTTTTCCTTTGGTGTGTCCCACCAAAATCACACATTTGCTTGTTTTTTGCCTCCGGGTCTCATATGGTACCAGTGTTCAAAATATCAGTAATGGTTACGTATCGCGTCCTTAGGATACAAATACATATCGGTTATCGCACGGGATATATTGTTTGTATTGGGTAATTTATCTCACTTTTTGAGAAACATGGGAAAACATTTGGAAAATGGTTGAATTTTTCAATGAAACTTCAGGGATTGTTAAAAAATGACCTTAATACACATTTTAAATCATAACATCTCAAAAAAGAAGTGTACGTAATAGGTTTCCTTTATATAGGGTCTTAAGTTATGTGTTATCTGACTGAACTAATGCGGTCTTTCTCTACTGCCGTTGGTATTGGCTTCTGGATATGAACTATATTCAAATTAAATGCATAACATTTAGAGTTTATGTGATGATCATTTCATCAAACACTCCTAAATACTTCGAAATTATTCTCAATTGATAGCTAGTTGAAGTAAAATTTCAAAAAAAAACATGGAGAGCACGAAGAACCAATGGATATCGAGATCAAAGCTCTAGAACTCCATGATTTTTCATGCAAAACATGAAGAACCAATGAATTTGTAACTATTTGACACTAATTTAACATAATTTCAACAAAAAATAGATTGAAAATTGAAAATGCTGCTCACCAAATCAAGCATGTTGGACAAATCGGTACTACCCGTGCATTTCGTATCACACAGGTGGGATACAAGATATATCGTGGGATATAACGTCAGTACCTGCACATTTCGTATCACACAGGTGGGATATAAGATATATCGTGAGATATATCGGCCGATATCATCAATATTTGAAACATTGTATAATACTAAATATCTAATGGTAGGAGTTGATCTTACATAAACATCAAGGTGGTCCCATCAAAATCAAGAGTTGCCCCATGCAAGGCATTTTTTTTGTTAATACTATGTGTACGTTTACGGAGGGATGCACGGGGCTTTGATTTTGGAGGGGCCCACCATGATGCCTATGTAACATCTACTCCGACGATTAGATGCATCCTACTTTAGGCCCAAATCCAGGAAAAAAAAAAAAGTTAGTATAACCCACGATTCAGGTGGGCCACAACCAAAGAAAACAGTTGGGAGAGATGTCCACCCTTGATTTTTACATGGCCCACCGTGATGATTATATAAAATCCACTCCAACCATTAGATGCCACACAGATAAGTCAGGCCCATCCATGATTCAGGTAGGCCATACCAAGGGAAACAGTTCGGAGGGCAATCATTGCCCTGTACACTGTTTCCAATCATGTGCTCCACATGAATCACAGATGAAGCTGAATTTTTTTGCCCCTAGCCTAACATGAGGTGACACACCTGGTGGTCAGTATGGATTTTACATAAACATCACGATGGGGCCCACCCAACCGGCCATGAAAAGAATTGTAACGGAAGGTAGTCGAACGATAATAATACCGATTAATCAGCTACCTGTTTGAAAACCTTTTGGATAAAGGTACCAGAATGTAAATTCCATATTAATTAGATTGTTATTTGTAAAATTTCTTTAGCTTTGGTAAGATTTCCTAAAAATATCCAGAAAAAACCCTCAAAATATGAAAATCTCCCGAAAAATCGCCAAGAATGAGATATCTCACTATGGATAGAAATGTTGAGGATCGATCATTAGTACGCGAGAGGCATGATCAACGGTACATGTGATAGACACGTCATCCACAAAAGGGAAGTGAAAATTAAAATACCCCAATTTTTTTAAATACATACACCCCTTGCCTGCTTTTGGTGATAGAATCAGACCAAAACAAACAACTCTACCATCAAAAGAAGAACTAAAAAGAGGTGTATGCATCAAAGAATGTGGAATTCATATATCAATAAATTCAACAAAACAATTCGGCTACTGAGGAGTGAGTGAGAGAAAGATGAATTATTTGCATTCTAATCCTCGTAGATGTTGAATTGCGAAATAGAAGGACGAAATTGTAATAATCGGAAAGTTGGGGATTTGCCGTAAACCTTCCACGTGATGAAATCGACGGAACGGAATCTTCAATTTTCCTCGTTTCCCGAGAGAGAGAGAGAGAGGGAGGGAGAGAGAGAGAGATTTCTGCAGGGTTTGGGTTGGTGATTGTATGCTGACGGATGTAGAAGAAATGAGACAAGACCAGGTACAGCGGTTGTATCTTAAGTTACGATACAGCACTTCAATTCCATGGACATGTCATATATGTATAATATCTGACCGTGATAATGTTTTCTAAAACAATGAAGATTAAATGATATGATAATTATTCAGATACGATGTTATATGGACCACACCAATAGAATAAATCATACCGTAGGATATCCATGGATGTTGACATTGCTATCGGTATGTGTTTTTATTGGAGTGATTTTTGTATCATATAATAATAATCATGTGTCCCACGTTTTGAACGGATAGGATATTCTAAAAACGTTGAAGGTTCTCTGCAAAAGGCGAAGGTATCGTAAGAAATGATACAGCCATGCTATCTGATCATTTCTCCTTTGCATCTGGAGTTTGGAGTTTTGGTAGGGGATGATCGGGTCCTGATGCACGTTAACCCTATCCTGGAAAGGGAGCGGATTAGGTGCGTCCCAGGCCTCACCCAACACGGTGCGGCACTGGCCGTGGACCCACCTTCGTTTTTTTTTTTATATATCTACACTGTCAATCCGTTTTCAAAAATCATTTTACAGAAATATTTTGAAAATAAAGCAGATCCATATTCAGGTGGACAATACCGCGGGAAAAGTGGTTTTTGACCATTAAAAACGTTTCGTGGGCCACAAAAGTTCTGGATCAAGAGGATATTTGTTTTTTCCGTTCATCAACGTCTTCTTGATCTTATAAACAGGTTGGATGTAGAATAAGAATTACGGCGGTCCCTAGGAACTTTTTAATCGTGGACGTTCAATCACCACTGTTTCCAGTGGTGTGGTTCAGTTGAGATTTGAATCTATTGAATTTTTCCATAACAATCTAAAATTAGTTGATAAAACGGATGGACCGTGTGGATATAAAATATATACATCAATGTGGGCCCCACGAACAGGGCCGCACCATGTTGGATAAGGTGAGGGCCGCACCTAATATGCGACCACCCGAGATCCGTACCTACCAGTGGGACCCTTGGTTTAGTAATCATGAATGTTTATCTAATGGAACCAGCCTTGTGTAAAGGAAAGATCCACATTGGAAGATCGTAGCCGTCCTATCTTTTTTTGGGGACCGTTGCCGTTTAATCTTTTTTTCCGGTGCGCCACTCATGGGTTATTCTCTCTATCTAGAGGTATTTTGGCCATCCCATACCGGCGGTGACATCCATCCGGCCAAAGGTCTGGATTACTGAATCATGGGCTACGCACTTGCTGCCGGCCCACGTCAGGTTACTATTTCCATCCTGATGCATCAGAACTTTATTCCCCATGCTCCAGTTAGCTTCTAGACTGTCGATCTGGTGGACCACACCGTGATGGAGGATGCCCCAAATATCCCAGACGGGTAGATCACATCATAAAATATTGGGCTTAGATGACTGTGGATCGTTGTAATAAGTGTTTTTTTTCCTTGGCTGTCTATTTTCAGCCTTCTGATCGAAGGGTTGGGATCTTCCAACCTTGCTAGTTTTCGGCAGATCCTCTATCCTCATTGTGTCCAATCAAATCAACGGACTGGATCTTCAAACTATGGGTTCCACAAGTAAAGACTTGAGGCACTTAGGAGAATATACAGATCCTCAGCCCAGGATATAGTTCCAGCTTTGGCTTATCTTGATTGTGTCCGTACGTTGCAACCGAAATATTGGAGAGGTGGTGAGGGAAGCGGATTGGCTGGTGTACCAACACCACCGATCTTGTGCTTACGTCACCAAATTATGTGGATCTCATCATGAGATATGTATTATATCCCAACCGTCCATCCATTTGGTGGGCTGGTCGTATGTCTTGACTCAAAAAATAAGACAGATCCAAATATTAAGTGGACCACACTGCAAAAGGCAGTGGGAGATTAAGCGTCTACCATTGAAACCATTTTGGGGTAACAGAGGTTTTGGATCGACATGATATTACTCTTCATCCAGGTCTTTGTAACCTTATGAACAGATTGGAAGGAAAATAAATCGTTATGATGGACCTACGAATGTTTTAAGGGTGAGAATTATTGCCCTCACTCCTATTTGCGGTGTGGTTCACTTAAGCATTGGATATGAATAATTTTTGGTTTATTGTTCTAGAATTATCTCAGAAAATGGGTGAACGGTGTGGATATATTAAATACATCATTTTTGGGGCCATGTAACTTTGTTCTCCTTTGAACCGTTCGTACAACTCGGAAGTCGGGGAGGGTCAGCGCTCGTCTTCGCAAGACACGTACCCACACCAACCAGATCGGTGGTGTGGTACACCAGCCAATCCGCTTCCAGTGGTGAGTAGGTGTTGTCAGTGTGAGATGGACCATGGTTTGCGTTTACCGCCCGTTAAAAAATGGTGATGATTCATTCTCCGTAAACAAGGCATATATTTGGGTAAATCCAGACCGTCCAAATTTTGAGGCTCTTTATATATATATTTGAAAATTACGAGTAAATCCAGACCGTCCAAATTTTCAGGCTCCTCGTCAATAGTATATATATTGAATATTACACCAATTGAACTGTCTTCACTCTCACATTTTATGGCTTTCATTTGGACAGCTGCAAACAAATTGGCAGTACTCCAAATTCGATGTAAAAATCAGATGGTTAGGGCCTGTTTGGAAGCGTGGATCTGGTACCACTAGGATTTAAAACCCTCTTGATTTGCAATCCTCCGTATGTTTGGCACCTTTGAGTGTGAATCAAAAAATACCTATGCATGATATATTCACTCATGAGGGTTTGAATTTAATTACTAAATCGAGTTTAATATTTTTATTTAGTTAGATATGTAATTTTTGACACAACGGTTGTAATAAGCCCACTGAAATATATTCTTTGCCAGAAAATGATAAAATTCCAAGTCTCGAATAGGCCACAAGCACAAGATCATGTCTAAATGACTAACCAACGATTTTTAATTGTTGATTAACATGGACAATGTTTGGATGGTTTTGATTTACATGGACAATGTTTGGACGATGTTGATCATTATTAGTGGGCCATATGCCCAATAGAATGATACTACAGTGACACACATGTTACACCTGCAACTATTGAAATGATTTTAGGGGGGTGTTTGTTTTCTCATGTACAATTAGAAATAGAAGTAAATAAATAATCATTATTTTTCATGTGAAATACATGATTGCCGGCCAAACACAATTACCTTTGATTTGACTTGACATTAATATCAAGGAAAAAGTTCAAAATTTTATAGGGCACACTATGACATATGTGTATAATCTAAGCTATCCATTCATTTTAACAACTCATTTTAGGGCATGAACCTAAAATCGAGGCAAATCCAAAGTGCAAGTGCACCACAACACAAGAAGTAGGGGGATTAAACACCCGCCATTAAAAACTTCTTGTAGGCCATAGAAGTTTTGCTTCAAGCTGATATTTGTGTTTTCCCTTCATTTGTGTCTATGTGATCATATGGTCAAGTTGGATCACAGATACACATCAGTGTGGGACCCACGGATGGCTTCACATTTCAATGATGGACGTCAATGATATGCAGTGTGGTCCACTTGAGCTTATAATCTGCCTAATTTTTTTGGCACAAGCCCTAAAATGATCTGATAAAATAGATAGATAGTGTGGATCAGTCACATACATCATGGTGGGACCCACAAACTTCACTCACTCGTTTCCACCCATTTTTTTCCAAAAAGTAAATTCCGAAAATGGATGGGTAATTACCCTCTCTATTTTCCATCTTCTAAACAATGGGAATAGGTTATAATTACCTATTTATCACCATTTACGATGGTAAATAGAAAAACAAATAGGCCCTAGGTGTAATCTAAGCTCTCATCGTGGATTGCTAACCCCCTTAAAGGGGGATTTGAAACTCCCTGTTACTTTACGGTGTCAAACAACCAGGGAATTTGAAACCCCTTCCAATCCACGGTGCCAAACCACTTCTTAAGGTTGTCTTCTAAGTACGAAATTTAGGCAATATGTTCCATCCATATCAGGCCCACAACTTGGATGATCTAGATGATACAGGAGATATGGAACGTGTACGTGGATGAGTCACCACCATTCAGAAAATAGTGATAACACTAGTGCCAAGCTCCTTCAGTTGTTATAGAGAACCCAACAACAACAACAAAAAAAAAACAAAAAAAAACTCTATATAGCTCAATGTAATGTGTGGGTAACATTTATTCCGTTCATCATTTTCAACATCTCATTTTCGGATATGATGAAAAAAATCGTACCAAAACACCACAAGAAAGAGTGTGGATAAGAACGTCCGTGATTGAATCCTTCTTGAGGACTGGGTGTTTACATACCATCCCGATGAATGAAGAAATCAAATATTATCGTGATCCAAAACATTCGATGGGCCATGAAGGTCTTCATGATGAGTTGATGGACGAACTAGATAATGTACATGATTGTGGGCCCATAGAGCATTTTGTTCCACGGTCACTTTACAACAGCAATTCGGGTCCAGTACTAGAGCTGGGCATGTCTGACCCGATCCGACCCGTTCCGAACCGAACCGACAGTCTGAATCGGTGTGGATCGAGTAGGGTCATTTTGATCCGACAGTTTTTTAAATCGAGATCGAGTCGTGGTCAATCTGGACCGATCCGACCCGAAAACCCAATCTAAATGGATCTGGACTGATCCGATCCGAATTGATTCTTATCAATACTTCTACTTTTTCCTGTTGTATGGTCCACTTGAGCTTTGGATATGCATCAATTTTGGGTTCAACCATTAAAATGATATGAAAAAATAAATGGATAAACCACATGCATTCATGGTGGGCCCCAACAGAGTTTACTCAGTATGATAAGAGGCGGATTTGCTGGTGTACCACACACCAACTATATAGCTGCCATAGGTGTAGCCTGTAGGTACGTGTTGTGCGAAGATGAGCACTGACGCTCCTCGAGCTTCGAGTTGTACGAACGGTTCAAAGGAGATCAAAGTTATATGGTCCTCACAGTGATGTATTTATTATAAATACACCATTCATATATTTTTAGAGATCATTATAGAGCATTATCCAAAAAATGAATCATATCCAAAGATCATCTAGACCACACCACAAATAACAGTAGAGATAATGATTTTCACCATTAAACAATTCATAGGGCCCACCATAACATTTATTTTCCATCCAATCTGCTCGTAAGGTCGCAAAGACCTGAATTAAGAGGAAAAACAAATTTCAAATTGATCCAAAACTTCTGTGAGACTGTGACCCCAAAAAGGGTTTCAATGGTAGACGTTCAATCCCCACTGCTTTTTTCAATGTGGTCCACTTGATAGTTAGATCTATCTTATTTTTCGTCTCAAGCCTTAAAACGAGCTCGCCAAATGGATGGACGGTTTAGATATAACACATACCCCATGATCAGACCCATAGAACTTGCTAACATAATGCATGGCACTTTCGTGCATAGCACATCATTGACTTAACACAGTTGCATGCTTGCACTTTCGTGCAAAGCACGTAAACATAGCTGTAGTCTATATGCGCCTCAAGCTCCAAGTTGTACAAACGGCTCTAATGAGATCAACATTACATGGGCCCCACAATGATGTATTTATTATATCCATCCGTTTATCCATTTTTCATGATCATTTTAAAGCATTTGAAAAAACAAAGTGAATTATATCTAAAGCTCAAATGGACCACACCGAAAATAGTAAAAAATTCGATCTGAATCATACTCAACCTAATTCGACTCGGTTTCCTTGACCAAGTCGGACTCGGTTCGGGTCAAGCCAACTTGTATTGGATCAATTCGAGTCAGATGTCCCGGACTCTGTCCCGGATCAGATCGGGTTCGGGTCACTCCATGTAGATTTCAGACCGAATCGAGTTAGACCCAATCCGATTCGACTTAGTCCGATGCCTAGCTATATCCAGTACTTCCCCAGCCCTTTTGGAAACGGATTGGCTACTCCCCCTGCCACTAGCCAATGGCTGATGGTTGGTGCTTGTGGGACCCACCATGATGTATGTGTTTCATCCATGCCGTCCATTTATTTTTGTAGATCATTTTATGGTATGATACAAAAAACAAGATATATCCTAATCTCAAGTGGACCACATTACAGGAAACAGTGTTGAATGAACGTTGACCATTAAAAACTTTTTGTGGGCCATAAAAGTTTTGGATCAAGCTGATCTTTTGTTTTTTCCCTTCATCTGGGTCTTTATGACCTAATCAACAGATTGTATTTCAAATAAACAGTACAGTGAGCCTTAGGAGGATTTTAATGGTGGATATCCAATCACTATTGTTTTCCTGTGGTGTGGTCCACCTGAGTATTACATGCCTCTCATTTTTTGGATCGAGCCCTAAAATGATTTGTAAAAATGAATGAACGGAATAGATGAAACACATACATCATGGTGGGGCCCAGGATAGTAGCCGGGGGAGTAGCCAAACCGTTCTCAGCCCTTTTACACATGGAAATGAGAGGGCACAGATTACATGTTACCCAATAACACCTTAGCGGGTGTTACCCTTACCATAGGGCCCACCTTGATGATACGTTGTATATCCACACTGTCCATCCGTTTTTCCATCCCATTTAAGGACACGGTCCCAATTTTTAATTATACCTAAATCTCAGGTGCACCAGAACACAAGAAGCAGTAGTGATGAATGCTCACCATTAAAAACTTTCCAAGGCCCAATTTAAGAAGACTCATAATGTTTATTTTCCATCCAACCCATTGATAATTTCAAACCGAATTGGATGAATGGAAAGTACAAAGATACGCTTGATCCAAAGCTTATGTAGCCTATAAAACAGCTTTTAATGGTCGTTCACCACTTTTTTGAGTGGTGTGGCCCACCAGAGATTTTTATCTAATTAATTTTTGGAATAACGTCCTTAAAGGAGCTTCTAAAATGGATGGGCGGCATGGATATGAAACAAATTCATTAAGGCGAGCTCACAAAGTAAGGTTAACACCTACTAAGTTGTTACCATGTTACGAGGGTAATAGCTAGTCCATGGCCCACGGGGAGTAGGAAACAAACAAGTAGCCAATGGCTAGTGGTCAGTGCTCTTTGGGCCCCACCATGATGTGTGTGTGTCATCCATGTCGTCCACTCATTCTTCCGTATCATTTTATGGTATGAGCCCAAAAATGAGGTTGATCCAAATCTCAAGTGAACCTCGCACTGTTGATTAAACATCGACTATTAAAAACTTCTTAGGGGCCACAAAAGTTTTGGATCAAGCCAATGTATTTTTTCCCTTCATCGAAATTTGTATGACTTAATTAACAAGTTAGATGTCAATCAATTATAAAACACATAGGTCAATTTACCATACAATATGAAGAGTTGCCATTAATAAGTATTATAAATTACAACAATTTAATTATTATTAACCGGGTAGCTTTCATTTGTTATTCTAATTTGCTACTAAATTCCATATAGAATTGGTAGGAGAATTGGTTGAAAATTATATTGCTCGATTTAAGATAGCAAAAGGCCGGTGCAAGGTAATACGACTGAAGTAGAATTTGTCTAATTAGCTCAAGACGAGCTAGAATTCAAGCTTCAAAAGAAGTTTATCGGAATGGAATTCATAGATCTCTATAATTTGACCAAAAAGGTGTCTCAATATGAAGCTCTACTTCAAGAGTCAATGTAACAAAAGAATTCTCCAACACGAACATATTATTATGACCATAATTACGATGTTACAATAGCTGAAGTAGTGGCTAAACAACCATCCATATGCTCGGCATTAGTTAAGGCAGAGGCAACGTCATCTTCTAATCAGAATGTTTGAAAAACGTACACCTTTGATATTACTCACGCTAATAAAATATTTGATATCATATTAACCAACAAATTTATTATAATTCATGTTAAACATAACATAACATTCTAACAGCCAAAGAATTGAAAATTTTTAATTACTGTAAATAACATGAAGCTCAGTTGCATTCCATTAACAAATGCGTAATTTTTAGAAATATTATTCAAAACAACATCGATCAAGAGTTGTTGAAGTTCCTTGAAAAATAAAAAGAAACAATGTTGATCAATACTGATCTGTTTGTCCAATATGGAGATTAATATGGCCACCATTAATCTTTAAAAGCTGATTCGGCAGTGACAAAAAATTGATCTTAGAATTCAAATAGATCAAGCCAATGAGTGAAAAGGATGGTAAGAAAAGTGTAGGTCCTAACTTTACGGTTGAACAAACCAAAGCACGTCCAAAGGTAATAATTTTAAATTATCAACACCTTTGTGAGAAATGTGCGAAGCTGACTTGATTAAATCGAAGATTTTTTCAACCAAAATATTAAGCAAGACAATTGGTCAATCAAAGCTATAAGAAAGGAAATTATTTTTACCCACAAAAGTTTAAACATGTAAGCGATCACCCTAGGCTTGTCTTAAGGCAAAGGATATGGTTAAATTTTAGCCTAGTCGAGAAGGTGTTTGGAAAAGACAATCATTTGAAATTCCCTACAGTACTAAAAGGGATGATTCGTACTCAGAAATGACGTTAACAAAGGCAATATGTAGCAAAAAGAAGATATTTAACTATTATATAAGACGTATCTCAAATGAAGTACTCGCTAACTTGACAAGGTTGGCAATGCCAAAGTTAGAAGAAGAACAACAACAAATATCAATTAATATGTCCAAACTTTTAGTGGGGCTTAACTCGATCAAAGATCATAATTATGATAAGGCAGGAATGGATATGGAAGTATCGACCAAAAACTTAAGTGATGAAGATTTTTCGAATGATCTTCTGATTGAAGAATTACTTGCAAAAGCAAGAACATTAGAACCAACCATTTCTAAACTGAATGAGGGAATCAAGAATGAAGCTACAAATGAAGTAGATAAGCAACCGAATTCGAAGACACCTGGGAGGCAATGTTCGAAATCCGTAATACTCTTTAGCTCATTCCCACTAATTACAATGGATTGTAATATGATGCTGACACTGCCATTGAGTTTTCAAGCTAAACCATCTTAACCAAACATGATGGAAGGAGATGTGGAATAGATAAGTCATCTTATAATCATACAAAATGTTTCATTTGACTCTAAAGATGAATCCAAAAAGGTGTTGATCGTTATGGTCAAATGAAGATCCCATTTTGAAAAAATAATTATTGAAAGACCAACTTTTACAATGACTCAATACTTGAAGCCATTGTATATCTTCATACATTTGGAAAGGTGTCTGATCACTTAGGTTCTGTTCGATAATAGAACTGTTGTTAACATTCTCCTGGCCATAACATAACATCCCGAATTCTCATGGCGAGAGTTTATACTAGTGCCTAAGAAAATCGAGTGTTAATAATTGAATGAATTGGATGCTTTAAAAATTGCACCATTTTTTCATTTAGATCACATCCAATTACATTTATGAAGATAACCATTCACAAGAATAAAATTAACTATATTTATTTTTCATCAGAATAAAAAAATTCAACAAATTATCAAATACTCTCTCAATGGGAGCTTATTACATTATCGAGTTCATAGTGGAAATATAAAACTAAATCATAAAACAATCTTCTTTTTCATTCAGTATAATCTTCCATAGGGAGATGGTCCTCTAGGTCTTTAATCTGTACATCACTTGCATCATTTGTATGGTTAGAGAGGGTCAACGCCCTACTCATAGTGATGGTTATCCTTTAAGATTCACAATAATTCAAGAGATTCATAAAAGTAATGCAAAGGTTCCGATACGTCTTGTACTCCACAACTATGAGAGGTATCAATATGCGCAAGCAACCTACATGAGATGTATGCCTAGCAACGTATATGCGGTTCATCATACTTAGTGATCGCCACAATATGGAAGATGATTTAGAGTTACCCGGCTTGCCTCGCATTCCATTCTATGGAGATTCGTCGACGTGTCCCATGTTAATGTGGATTTACACGGGCATCTTAAGGTGGCACAATACATTGCTCGGATGAATTATGTGACACAATTTGTTCATGGAGCGACTATTTGCGACATCCAATCTCGGAAGTGATATAACACGCATTGCAAATTACTTATATCAATTTGTACACCACTACCGAAAATCTATGAAATTACGTATTGACCAAGGGGACCGTTACTCGAACTGCATTATGTCCATAATATTTATATAGTTACTAGAAGTGGGATTTCCAACATATTACTTGCACCAAAGAGGAAATAAATTGAATCATGAGAGTTTTAGAATTCCAAGACACATGCCCAAGCCATAAAAGTAAATAGCACAAGGTGAATAAAATAAGGAGGAGAATAACAATTGCTAACTCAACAAAGAGGAGAGTAGCAATGGATAACTCAGCAAAGAGGAGAGTAGCGAGGGCTAACTCAACAAAGAGGAAAGTAGCGAGAGCTAACTCAACAAAATTAGTAAAGGCAAGGACAAGACTTGTATCCATTGCCCCACATAAAATAATAAAGATTACCCATAATTAACATCATACCATATTTCTCAAAGGGTAAATAATTGTTGGTGATAAATTAAACAATTGCATAGAGAAAATCATAAAAACGTGAAAACAAGTAAAAAGGCAGGATAAATCATATAATTTAAATCAAGGTAAGCTTAAAGGAATCCTTCACCTTTGCTTATCAGATGGCCCAGTTAAATGTCCAGAGACAACGTTATGGTCAAGCTTTACCCTAATTTATAGGTTTTGAATGGTTAGAATTTAGTTTGGTCCTGTTTTATGGTAGGGTTATATTCAATTGAATTAATGGATCTAAAGGAAAATCTTGGTTGGTGGTTTGGATGTTTCATATACCTCATTAGTTTCAATTTAGAAACCTAGAGGTTTTGGTGCATTCTTTCACCAAGTTGACTTAGTTCGACAAGGTGGAATTCTACACCTTTGTCGTTGGAACAGAAAAGATAAAAGCAAGAGGCAAAGAAGAGTAATCTTTTGGGTCAGGCATACTTGTTCGAGTCCAAGCTTTGATTTAGCAGTTCGGCAAGATTGTTGGACGAATTCTTGTTTCTCCCTCTCTTCTTTTTCTCTCTTTCTCTCCCAGTGTGAAGGCTGGATGATCCTTTCCTTTCTCCGCATGTCAGGCATTTATAGGCCTTTGGACGTAGTTCCATCGAGAGGGGGAGTCCCAGTCGAGGAAGGTTGCACCCTGCGTAAATCTGTTTACGCATGGCAATTCCGACGTTGGATGTGCGTGGCTTTAGATTCACGATGTGGATCTAACGTCCTGTTTCTTCTAGCGTGGTGAGAAAGTTTCCCACTCGAAGGGTAGCCAAATGGATGGTCTTAATCCTTATTTGGACGCTGGGACAGCCATTACTATCCAGTGATAGATCGAGGAAGGTGAGCTCTGCTCCAATGGTAGGTTTGTTTCCAGCCAATCCTAGCTTGAAACGACTTTTCCGAATGGTCTGGGATTGCCATCTAATGTTCCCTGGCCTACAAGATTGGTGCTATGGATGTTCTGGTGGGTGGTTTATGCGAACACGATTTCTGTGTGATGCAGTTCATCTATGTGGAAATCGGCGGAATGCCAGTCCCTTCACTTCTTCCTTTCCTTTTCTGCCGACGTGGAAGTGGTCGGAACTACCTTCTCCGTGGTTTAGACGTCTTGGATTAGAGCGAAGTTCCAATATTCGGTCGTCCTTCGCGCAAAAGTTTGGGATGTGTCCAGTCTTCCCGCTACTTTTTGTTTTGCATAAAAGAAACTGGTTTTGGTTCTCTGGGTGTAGTCGGTGGGGTCCACCCTTGGTAGCTTTTTGGAGGATCTACTCTTTTCATCATGTTGGTTGTATTATGTAGACCCATATGTTCATATATGGGGCTGATCTGAGTTTTTAGTGGTCCACAACGCACTTGATGAGAAGCTTGCTACATAAGGCTGAACATCTTTAAACCCTCTACGTAGCAAGATATGTAATTGGCTGTGGAGTAGGTGGGATCCACTTGTGATGTTCGTCTGAGAAATCCATTCCCTCCATTGGCTCAAGCATGCTGTGTTGGCCCATGGCCTCGAGTATGAAGCGGATCCGATCTGTAAGTGGGCCACACGCTCAGCCGATGTATGGACGGCACTCACCATTGGAAACAAAATCCACTTCCCACGTCCAATGCATGCCATATCTATTTACAAATTTGTCATTTACTCTACCTCCAACTTCCACCATCAGTTATGTCATAATGCCCCATCAAATGCATTGAAAATCGACAGGCATATTTGGTTTTTCATGTTCTTCCCATTGGTCCAGTCTGGGCTTTCATCGCTTATAGATTACCAAGATGCTCTTTTAATAGCTAACACACTCCGTAATCCAAAATAGCATTTGTGCACCTCAAATTGACGAGTTACCAGGTGGTTTGGGCCTATACTCTGAGATCTTCATGATGATCGGTTTTACCACAATATCCATGTGGCCTGTTTGGCGGATCCAAACATGACGGACGGTCAGACGACTTGTTAAAAATAATGGAACTTAATGGTTAGCACTCTGAACATTTACGTAGGTGGATGTATGGTCAGTTTCGTAAACGGATAGACATAAAGTGGGTTTCTGGAGTGATTAGGGGTAGAACATGTGTACCATTGGATTAGAGTGTCTTGTTCACATGTATAAGTTTCTCAGATTGTAGTTCTGATGGTGAGTTAAGCATATTCATAGGTGATGAACAAGATGAATGGATCAAAATCTCAACTTGATGAGTGCGTGAGTGGATGTAGAGATCGAGTAGCTAGTTTACTACGATCGTATGGTCCAAAATCAAAGTGAATGGTTAGATGTCTCTATCTAATAGTGCATATTTGACTGAGCGGTTGGTTATGATAGGCAAGTAAGAATATTTGGGTATATGATAATCCTATCTTAAAATCAACGGTCGGATTGCTTGATCTATGAATGGAGATTACTCTCAACGGTCAGATCCGCGTTGGAGCACAGATGTAAGGGTAAGATAGCTAGATTGGTATCGTACACATGTACGTATTAAGTTAAATTTTATAGTAATACTTGGGTATTGAAAAGTTTGAGGTATTACACATAATGATGACTAAATTGGGAAAGACTCAAATTGACCTTATTCTGACCGAAGTCACAATGAGTAGTTTTGTTAGAGAAACATAAGTGTAATGTATTTTACCTGTCAAACTAATAGTGTGATCCAAGAAGGTGCTAACTGCTTTTTTTGTACTTGATACTTCAACAATTTACAATACTTAACTTGGATAGGATTGGATTTATTCATTCTCGTGCATTCCATCATCACTATACCAATTCATAGTCTTTTGGAATTAAAATATAGTAGAATTGGTTTTAGCTAATAACAAACAATTTTTAGCCATATCTGCGGCTGAGACTTATTTTTATGGAAAGAAGATTAGACCAATACAATTTATAGGATGAGATAAAGAATACAAAACTAACTGGAATTGATGTCAAACTCAACTGAGATAATGTCGTACATGATATTGCTACCATGATTCGACTAAATAAAGAGTAACCGAAGACCAAGCTGCACGATAGAAGAAATTTCAAGATGGATCGTTCTTCGATCAAGGACAAGTTCATAGCCATAGTACAACATCTCGAAGAGAATTTGTAAAAATTTGATAATGAATGTGTTTATTAATATGGTCAAAATAGCAGTACCGATTGATTAAATAACTGAAGATAATATTGAAATGAAGGATTTAAAACCAACTCCAAATAAATTAGAGGATTCTCAAGCTCAAATTCAAGATCCTCTGATAGAGATAAATTTGGAAGTGGAACAACATCCCAAGCATGTTTTTATTAGTGTATTATTAGATTCTCAAATACAGGCTGAACTTATTAACTTAAAGATTTCATCGATTATTTTACTTGGGATTATCATGAGTTGTCTAGATTAAACTAAAATCTGGTTGAACATATGTTACTTATGAAAGAGGGTTATCGACCACATAAATAGCCGCCTAGGCAGATGACGGCCGAAGTGACGCAAAAAATAAAGGAAGAAATTGAGTGGCATTTGAAAGTAGGTTTCGTTAAACTCATTAAATATGATGAATGGATTTTAAATATAATGCATGTTATCAAGAAAAATGGTAAGCTCAGAGTGTACATTAACTTTCAGAATTTAAATCGAACCACACTAAAGGATGAGTATCTTATGCTTATAGTTGATCAACTGATCGATTGAGCTGCTGGATATAAAATGGTATATTTTATGGATGATCGTTCATTATATAGTCAAATAAACATTACAGTGGAAGATGTCCCAAAAACATCCTTCAAATATCCTGGTCCTTTTTGCCAGGTCGTAATGCCTTTTTGGGCTTAAAAATACATGAGCTACTTATCAAAGAGCTATGAACACCATTTTTTGTGATATGATTGACTGATTCATGGATATATATCGATAATGTGGTGGTCAAATCAATCAATTCAACCAAACATGTCAATCACTTATTAAAGTCATTTGAAAGAATAACGATTCATAAATTAAAGATAAACCCTTTTAAATGTGTTTTTAGTATATCGATCAATTTTTATTTTTTTTGGATTCATGGTACATTGAAGAATAATTGAAATAGATCAGTATAAGACGCAAGTAATAATAGAAGCTCGACTGCCATGAAACAAAATTAAGTTACATACATTTCTTATGAAGGTTAACTTTATGCGACAATTTATTTTCAACTGTGCTGGAAAAACTAATGCGTGTTCTCCTTTGTTGAAGTTGAAATAAGGAGATGAGTTTAGATGGGAGGCAAAACATTAGTTAGCTTTTGATAATATTAAAGATTATTTGTCCAAGTCACCAGTGTTGATGCCACCAAAAAAGGGTCGATTGCTCAAGTTGTATATTGCGACTTCTGTAGAATCAATTTTAATGTTCTGAATTTTGCTATTTTGAATTTTCAAAAATTCTTGAAATTTTTTTATTTAACTAGCCCGCGTTGTCACTTACTAACCCTTAAAGCTCGAGGTGAGCCTATAAGTGAGTGATACCCGTAAAAAATCTTACAAATCTGATTAATGAATTGTAGGAAGCCAATGAATCCACCCGATCACTTAAACCTTGTGTTTAGCCTCGTGATTTGTTCATCTAGGGCCCAAATCTAGTCGACCTATCATTGACTAATCGAGACAGCCATAACTAAATACAGACCTACCTAAAGCCGAGACAACCTAGGGTCGGATCTTAATTAACAAGCCGAATTAACCCAGTTACTCCTTTAGCCTAAAAACCAACATTTTTAGAGCGATTAGGATTGAATCGCCATTCTCGTTAATTCCAAATAGGCCACACTATAAACTTGGCTAATCTACACCCTAATCATCATGCGTAAGAAATTTTGCTATCCCATCCATTTCAAAAATACCATGATTATTCGAAAAAGCTCTAAACTGCTCATTAGTAGGCCACTAAACTCGAGACTATAGAAAGACGTTCTTCTTAGTGGACTTGATGTTCATCGTAGGACATTAAGCCGTAGTTATATCTCAAATCGCTTAACTTGGACTTGTGAGGTTAGTGCATGAGATGTGTAAATATTACTGAAATTAATTAAGAACTTAAGTTAGTTGTCTGTATTCGGTTTTTGCTAAAGTTGTGGCTTTCGGATTGTTAGATTATGACCAAATTTAGGGCAATAACCTAAGTTAACACCCTGCACATATCCATGTAGCCAAGGCATTGATCTACCATCTGTGACCATCGAACTGACATCTAATCATATCCGTCGATTGGCGCATGCAAATGATGGGCCGATCATATCCATACATAAATCATCACTAGAGCCAACTATCCTATGGTATATATCGACCCTTATACTCCATAGTGGACCCCAAATGTTAGAAACACCCTTACCCGACTAATTGTTCTTTGCTAGAATACCGTTCGAACGACCAGGCGTGAATGAAATTGGGTGACAAACACTTTCTTTTGTATTAATTTAGTTTTGAGTGCAAGCTCGCACCTCTGAATTAATTATTCATACTCGG
Source organism: Magnolia sinica (assembly GCF_029962835.1). NCBI lineage: Eukaryota > Viridiplantae > Streptophyta > Magnoliopsida > Magnoliales > Magnoliaceae > Magnolia > Magnolia sinica. The sequence continues at coordinate 23,558,160 of NC_080589.1, read as the reverse complement.
TGTTGGGTGACGACCCTACTATGTTGATCCCTTAATTTGGATCAAAAGACACTGGTGAGAGCCGCCACGTGTCGTAACAAGTCACATGATCCAGATAATGACTGGTGATATAACAACAGTATTCTAGCTTTACCAACCTATTGTATAAACTGGAACTAATAATCACTTAGCTAATCATGCATATCCTAGGACAGGTTGCAATTTGATATTGGAGTAGCTTGTGAGGGAGTGTTGACGTTTACGAAATAAGTATTGAAGTCACTTGTGAGGGAGTGTTGAATTGTAAGGAGCATGAATCATTTCATCATAACATTAATATACTTACAAACTATATTAGGAAACTATTTGTTTGATATGCCATCATTACTTGCTCTTGGTTGTGTTGGTAATATATGTAACTTGCCTAGTAGTTGTGCATTAAAAGTAACATGCTTAAGTGTATTTCATATATGAATATGTATTTGTTGTGAACTTGCTAATCACTAAAATGTCCCAAGTAACAATCTTGGGGATATTTCTTCACAATGTTGACATTTGATGCCTCCTATTTGACATATATAGATAATTCAGGAATATGATCAGTCGGTGGTGCACTCAGGGTGTCCAATAGATGTTTAGCTTCTTCCTACTTAGTAGTTATCTTTTTATTTTCTCTATACCTATTGCAATTATTATGGTTCGTATAATTCTCACATGCATGGTCACCACTTTTGGAGCTGTAACTTTTAAGTATTAGCCATATATTTTTAGATTTTGCTATCTCTACCTCGATTTGGTTCCGCTAAATTGAAATGTATTACTCTAATTATTTGTGTGTGAAATGAATGTGAATCTGAATGAGGACACATGAGCATTTTATTAAGTTAATACCCAGGAACTCGAGATTGGAGTCTATGTACTCGAGTGCCAATTTTCGGGGCGTTACATCGGTTGCAGATCTATTAACACAAGATGATGACGACAAAAAAGAACACATTGTTTATCATCTTAGTCGAATATTATAAGATATCGAGAGACAGTATTCCGCTATATAAAATTATTTTTATTATTGTATTTTATAACTATTGGCCAAAATAATTAATATGATTGTAGTAACCGATTTAATAAAATATATGTTAAATCAGCCAATTCTAAATGCCGCTGAATTGGCAAATGAATTCTCGCATTATCTGAGTTTGATTTAGTATATGTGAAACAAAGGGACGTAAAAGGAATTTTCTCAATGATCATTATTTAGATATAAAAAGTCATTTTCTTTGGAAGTATTAGATTTATATGTGGTAAAAAATAAGAATTTTCATTACAGCTTGAGTTCGATTATACCAATAACCAAGTCGAATACGAAGCTTTGAGAATCAGTTTAGAGATATTGGCCAATTTATGAGTAAAATATGTATTGATTATGGGTGATTCCTTATTAGTAATAAACCAATTAATCAATTTGTTTAATTATACAAGTGTTGCTCGATATTCATATCATCTTTTGACAATACAGTTGCAAATCAAATTCAATGAAGTCAGGTTAAAATATATAACTGGAGAAAATAATATTGATGTAAGTGAAATGGCACAGTTAGTATCGATGCTTCCAATTACCCATGGATTTGAATGAAGAACTGTTACTATTCAAAGGAAGTCATTATCCTCGATTTTTCAGAGGGAACCAACCGAGGAAATTTGACAAGTCGAGGTGAGTAATGATGACTGAAGAGCTCCAATAATAGAATATCTTCAATCCCCACAGATAAAAGTTGGCTGAGATATTAAGAGGACGACTATAAATTATGTATTGATCGATAATGAACTATATCGAAAAGGGGACAATGGAGCATTGTTGCGATGCTTAAGCATAAAAGAATCTACTGTGTTAGATATGGGTGAAGTGTATGAAGGAATTTGTGGCGCACATTAGGTTAGAAGAAAATTGAGGCTCATACTTTGATGCTACAAGTATTTCTAGTTGAGCATGTTAGCCGATTATAACCAATATGTCAAAGGGTGTAAAGCATATCAAAAACATGGGCTAATATAACATGTGCTCATGACCAGATTGAATTCTATTATCAAACCGTAGCTAAGTGGTAGACTGAGTGAAAGATACCTCGTTTCAACACTGAGGTCTTGGTATCGATTCCCTAGTGGGGGTGGCTAACAGTGAAGTGTGATCTGACAGTGGGTGTACTAACAAGCTAACAAAAAAATAAAAAAACCTTAGCCATTCATATAAAGGGCATAGTTTTATTATTGTAGCGACAGATTACTTCACCAAATGGGTAGAAGCAATACCTATATTAAGAATAGATAATTAAGAAATTATTGATTTCAATAAGACTCAATAATTCATTGGTTGGAAATTCCTAAAAGTTTTATTCAATAAAAAAACCTTAGCCATTCATTAAGGACCAAGGATGATCATTTTTATTTAAGCAGGTTAAGGCAATGGTCGATCAGTATATAATCAAACTATTGCATTCATCACCTTACTATACTTGGGCCAACAGCCAGGCCAAGGCTAGTAACAAAGTCATTAAGAATATTTTACGAAAAATGATTGATGAGAATCCCAAATAATGGCATATTAAGTTGTTAGAAACTCTTTGAGCTTATCGTAACTCATTTCAAATAAGCATAGGGATGAGTCCATTCAGAATTGCATGTAGACATGATGTGTGTTATTGTTGGAGGTGACTGTGCCATCATTACGGGTAGCTTATCAGGCCAACTTGACCTCGGCCAAGTTCACATAGGCTGTGCTAGTTAAACTTGAGGACATAGACGAAATACGGCTAAATGCCTTAAATTCCATTATGCCTAATAAGAGCAGAGTTGCTCGATAATAAAATAAGAAAGTGAAAAAGTAGGCTTTTGGAGAAAGAGATATAGTTTGAAAAGTGATATTGCCTCTCGAAATTAAGGATGTTGAGTTTCATAAATGGTCGCCTACATAGGATGGACTATTTATGGTGATAAAGGTTCTCCATGGAGGGGCTTATATAGTTCATGATATTGATGGATAGATAGTAAAAAAATCAAATAAATGGTCAATTTCTAAAAACATATGATCTCAGTTTGTAGGAATTATGGAAAAATTAGGCCAACAGTAAGCAGATACATATTCTATTACAAGGATGAGAATAGTAACAAAATGCAGCCGATGGGCCGATTACATATCTTTGTTTATATAAAAAAAGGAAGAAAGAGAAAAGGAAGAGCTTGGTCGAAATGTAACTTAAACGTAAGCAGTATTCATCTCATCAAATTTCTTGGTGGCACGTTCTCTGATGAGTTCAACTGTTTGCCTTTGAGACTTTCACGACTACACTTTTTAGAACATGGTCGTTGGTTGATGTGACGACTGATGACATCGACTTTATGCTCTGCCTCTCTTTGCGGTTCGCTGCTCTTGCACGACTAAGTTTGATAAAGATCGATTTGGGAGTTGATGAAGTTTAGAAGAGTCTGTGAGTAATTTAAGCACTTTCCAAGGTAGATGCGCTCGGTTTCTTGGAGGTCGTCATCAATTTCTTTGTGTTAGACTTGCAAAGTTCTCAGCATGACTTTGTTAAAATGATATTGTGAAGTCCAGTGCATGCGGTTATACTAGACCTAGTTGTATTGATCAGAGAGTATGTTCGCTTCCCTATGAATGGCAACACACTCATTTGCATGGGCATTAAGCTTTTGCAAATCCTTTTCAGCAACAAAGTATGTATAATCAATACTTTAGAGTTTAGTTAAAGCATCTAGCATGTCGTCCATAGATATATCATTCTTTTTAGTCATTCGAAGGTAATAAATGAAATGATACATGTCGTACTGAAGGGTGGAGTGAGTGAAAGCATCGATGTCTAAGGAAAGAATTTCCCTCAAGAAAGCCTGAGCTTAATCGATTGAAGATGAATGTACAACAACCATTGGTAATATAAAGTAAGAGCTTTTAAAGATTAGAAAGTAAATAAATTTGATGCGTATGGGTGAAGGCACTAATGACTCCTTTATATAGGCATCAGAATGGATAATCATGCTCGAAGATGAGACATTGTGATTATTGAAGTACCCCATTAATGTCATGGAACGTTCCTTAGGAAGAGGGAACAAACATGCATGTGACTTCTCATATATGTGCCATGTCATTAATACAATTATACCATGCACGTAGATAAAAAAGATAAGTACTTGAGATAATATAAGACAAATGGAAAGAAAACATTTTATCCGATTGTATTAAAGATAAAGAAAAAGTATAGACCGTCAACAGATAAGTATAAAGTAATCGAAATTCAACAGACGAAAAAGAGGCAATCGCTTCTCAAAGCTTTGACTGCTTACCTTATTGCCGATGAAGAACAACTTTGATTTTAGCTTATGAGTGTACTATTTTCCAATCAGTGGAGTGTGCTCTTGCATATAGGTGCCCAGTTGATTGATTTCATCTTTTTAACCATGTTTGCGCTCAGTCAAATATTTTTCTTGTTCTTTCATCACTTTTAGTTTATCCTCTATGGTCGATGTTTGAGCTTTCAGATTGATCAAAATTGCATCAGACTCCTTCAATTTGTTGTATATAACATAAAGTTGTTCTCTTGCAGTTGCGATCTTAGTCATTATGAGGGCGACAACTGAATTCTTAGCTTGAAGTCTATTGACCATATTAACTATAACTTGATGCTCGTGAATCAAACTTAGAAATTCATAGTGCAGGCAGGTTGGCTGATAGAGACTTATCAAATGAAGTGAGAGTTTAGTACCGATGAATGAGAAAGTTGAGTCTCTTGATCGACCCTAACGAAATAATGTCAGCGGCACCAGAGTGTAGAGCTGGGTAGGACCCAACCTGACTCGACTCGGGGGATCTGACTTGACAGACTCGGTCGGATCAGACTCGACCTGAACTGAATGCTAGTTTTGGATCAGATCGACGAGACCTACGTGGATCCGAATCCCTACCGAGTCGAGTTCAGGTTACACAGTAACCCGACCTGACTCGAACCGAAATCCAATCCGGTCGGACTTAAACTTGATTGTACAAGATGACCTTAAAATAATTGAGCCAACAATTAAGAACATAAGAGACCGTGAAGTACATACAAGGGTCACTTTCACGATTATATATATGGAATGGGATCATGAAGTGGTTGAATTTATCATCTCAGGGAACGATGAAGCTAAATGTCATGATACGTTGGAATTCAACTTTTAAAATGTTGGATTCAACGATAGCTTTTCAAGATGCATTCTCTCACTATGTGGAGCGTGATAGTGCGTATCTTTGGTTATCTTCCAAAGATGATTGATTAAGGGCTGAATCAGTTCACAAGTTCCTTTCGGTTTTTTATGACATGACGAAGAAATTTTCAACAAGCAAGTATCCAATAACAAATATATTTCTGCCAGAACTTTGGAGGGTAAAAAATGTCTTGTACAGAAGCTATAGTGGACTAGACTTTTTACAATTAATGACCATGGGTATGCAGTTAAAGTTTGATAAGTATTAGTCTGAGTGCAGTCTGGTAATGGCTGTTGTAGTCATTCTTGATCCTCGATACAAGATGTTCATGGTTGTATTCTTATGTAATAAGTTGTATGATGAGAAGAGTGCCTCTGAGGTCGATTAAATTTGTAATGCAGTTGATGATTTATACAATTTCTATGTGGGTGCCGCAAAAGGCAAAACTCCTCAAATGGGTTCTAATTTTGTTGTTGATGAACCACGAGAAACGATCGATGATTTCATATCTTTCCTGGCACAGGCTGAGACTCAAACACAGACAACCCAATCAGAACTTGAAAACTACCTTAAGGAGCCACTTATAAAGTAAATAGGTGAATAATTTGATGTTTTGGACTGGTGGAAGACGAAATCTCGTGATTCACAATACCATGTACTCTCGTTAATGGCATGAGACATTTTATCAATTCCAATTTCAACCGTGGCTTCAAAATCTTCTTTTAGTACGGAGAGTATGGTAGTGAACAAGTATCGAAGCTCACTTACACTAGAATTAGTTGAAGCGCTCATTTGTATATAGGATTGACTACATATGATCTGTGGGAAAGGGAACTCTGTTGATGAGGAGTTTGAGGAAGAGAAGAGTGACAAACAATATGAGACAATACCTGCACCAATTGCATGAACTGCAGGATAAGACACTGTCTTCTATTTCTTTTGCATTTGCTTACAAGTTACAACAAGATATTTGTAATTATTTTTTGTGGACTTAAATTGTAATATTTTATGAGTGGATAGATATTTCTCTCTTTTCATTTGTACGATTAAATTAGTTAATGTTTCTTAAATCTCATATTATATGGTTGGCTAATTGTGTTCATTCATCACTATAACTTTTTTTTGCCTTAACCTAATCAGATATTTTTCTTTTAAAATATACACCTGTAGATATATCGTCGGAAGATGATACATCGACAAATATTTGGGATCATGGAGTCCAAGTTTACTCCCAAGATGGAAAGATAAAGTTACAATGCAAGTTGTATGAAAAACAATTTGTAAATAAAACAAATCGGCTAAATTTACATTTGGCTTGTCAAGGAGGAGACGTTGTATCATGTAGCAAAGTTCCTCAGGAAATTAAAGATTTATTTCGAGCCATTCTCAACTCAAATACAAAAACTTTCTCCACCCCTCACCCTACAATTAGAACCAATATAACTGGCCATAGAAGATATAAAAGTAGGCCTATTATGAATGAAGAAGGGTTAAGCAGATGAATTGCTTCCAGGCCCTCCACAGTTAGTAGAGAACAAGAATAAGAGAGAATTTTAAGGGAACAAAAGGAACAAGATTATAAAGAGGCCGTAAAAGAAAGCTTGAAAATGACATCTAGGACTAGACAACAACATCCACCCCTTTTGAGACAACATGATGCTGAAGGAGGCATGAGTAAATCATTAAAGTTTCTTAAAAGTCTCGTAGCATTTTATAGGCGGTTAGGAATCCCATACAAATCAGATTATAAAAAGCGGTTGAAAAAACCTATTGAATCTATGAATGCAGACGATAGAAAGGCATCTCCACCATTCGATTCAGCAGAGGTTAATGACCATCTTTTGGACACCTCTAGCTCAGAGTTAGCCCAGAGTTCTCCTACAATTGAAGCTGTAAAAAGAGAACCAAAGGATGATTCTGGCGACGAAGATGAAGGCGGAGGAGGGGGTGACTATTATGGACAAGGTTACTCTGGTTACATTCCACAAAAGGCATTCATCATACAGAGGTTATTGAATGAATGAAAATTTTATTTGTCTATATGTGAACGTATTTTATTTACTTTTGATTTTTGACAGAGTTTATTTACTTTGTTCGTTTGATAGACGTAGTTTATTTACCTTAGAAGTTGGATCTGTGATATTTTAACAATTAAAATGTTTGGTCTAATCAACAATGGACCCTTGGTCCGGTGTGGCATGAAATGTTTCGATCTGTCAACATCAGTTAAGTTTTTTTTTAATTAAATGTTAAGAGTAGATAATGAACCATGGCCGAGACGATCTCGGTCATGGATTCTGGTTCAATGAAAGTTGTTCCGTTCTCAGCTCCTAAATTATCACCTGAGATAAACCCAAGTCACCGAACTCGTCCATTAGATGGGCCCCACCATGCAAATGCCCTTACTGTAGCTAGTCTGATCAGTAATGTTCCCATGCGAATGACCAGAGGTGGGCTGTGGGCATCGAGTCAAGTTAGACTAGACTATGGGGCCCAGAAAAATTTCAACGGTTTCTGACCCGATCTGAACCGTAGCCAACTTGATCCGACTCGGTTCGAATCAACCCAGCTAAGATCCGGTTCGGATCGAGTCAGGATCGCTAGACTCGGTCCCGAGTCGGATCGAGTTCAGGTCAGGGTTTTCAAAATACCGAATCGAGTCAAGTTGGACCTAACTTGGTCTGACTTGACTCGTTGCCCACCTCTACCAGAGTGCATAAAAACTAGTAATTCTTCCTAAAGCTCTTGGATCTTTGATGAAGGTGTAGGGGATTCGACCACAGGAATATCATGAGGGAATTCCTTATTAAAGAAGGATAAGATGTCCTCTAGAAGAAGAAGACTAGGCACGAGAAATATCAGTCGATGATGCCAGAGAGGTAGAGATGTCTACCATAGGAATCTTTGTACCTTGACCATGAGAGACTTCACTTGGTTGAGAGTTTTCTTCTTTCAATACTTCTTTTTCGTACAAAGGAACAATCCTGTGTTTGTCGACTGGGGGTAATGAATACTTGATTGGTTAGTTTTATGAATGGAGTAGGCTGAATGGAAGATAAGGTTATCAGTGAGACTGATTCCAAAACTCCTTGATCATTATCAGGTGCGAGCCATGAAGTTATAGATTGTAAAAAGAGACTAAAGGACTCCACATGCTGGCGTATTATTACATCATCTTAAGTTTGACCTTCTGTTTGATTTTCTGATCAATAAATGTTACTCATAGTCTCTTCCGAGTCACAAACTTCAAGTCTTTATGTAGGAGACTGAGCAACACCGACCGAAGTGTCTTGAATAGGTATCTCGGCTTGAGGAGGCGTAAAGACTGGCTTTTCAAAAGCTAAGAGCTCTTCATTTAATATGAAAAGGGAAGAAAGTAAGGCAAGAGGATTGCAAATTTTTCAAAAAGTAAAAGAACAAAATATTGGAACAACATTGTCATGCCCCAAACTCAGAAATAGAGCTGGGCATCGGACCGAGTCGAATCGGATTCAGCCCAACTCGACCAGCTCTGAGTTTTGCATGGCCTGACCCGAACTCAGTCAGAACCGGGACCGAGTCTGGGTCCTCTGACCCAATCTGATCCTAAACCCTGCTAACATGGACCGATCTGAGTCCAACTTGGTCAGGAAAAACGAGTCGAATCGGATTGGCCCATGTTCGGATCGGTCCAGATTTAGGAAGTGTTTATAAACATTCTGTAGGGTAGGCAACATTACTCTCATTGTTTCCTGTTGTGCGATCTACTTAATTATTGGATATACTTAAAATTTAATATCAACCCCTAAAATAACCTGGAAAAACTGATGGACGGTGTAGATAAACTAAAAATTTCAAGACGGGCCCCACATAGTTTACGTAGCAGGAGAAAAAAAATGCACTGCCTGTTTAAAACTCACACCGCTTATAACTTCCTAAAGAAGCTTGCAATTACTACTGATAGTATGTTATCTGTAGCTAGCTAACACAGCTATAGTAGCTCTAGGTGGAAGCAGATTGCGTACTGAGTAACTCAGTACGCTAAGCGTACTGAGTAAACTCTGTGGGGCCCACCGTAATTCATGCATTATATCAACTCCGTCCATCCGTTTTATCATATAACTTTAGTGCTTTAAACCAAAAATTAATCATATCTAAAGATAAAATGGATCACACCACCTGAAACAGTGTGAATTGAAGTCTACGATTGAAAAGTTATTGGGGCCCCGCAGAAGTTTTAGATCAAAATGATATTTGTGTTTTCCCTCCATCCATGTCTTTGGGATCTTATGAACAGTTTGGATGACAAATAAACATCACTGGGGCCGTTAGAAATGTTTCAACGGTGGAAATCAATACTTCCACTGTTTCCTTTAGTATGGTCTACTTGAGCTTTTGATATACTATAATTTTGGGCTCAACCCCTAAAATGATCTGGAAAAATGGATGGACAGTGTCGATAAACCACATGACTTCATAGTGGGCCCAACAGAGTTTACTCAGTACACAATCCAAATTCGCTATAGGTACGTGTCATGCGGTGTCATGCGAAGACGAGCACTGACGTTCCTCGAGCTCTGAGTTGTACGAGCACTGATGCTCCCATCAGGTGGGCCACACCTTCCTTGTATCAGGAACTTCCTGTGACAGGCTCTAGGAGAGTTTCCTATGTGGGCCGAGTGGGCCCACGTATGATTAACAACAACCGTCAGACAGGATTTTTACATCGTTGATAGGAACATGGCCCAAAAATAAACATGAATGTATAACTAAAAAGCCACTCGATCATGGGCATGCTAAATGGACGGTTACAATAACAATGGTATGGCCATCAACTTTGGACGCTCTTAGTTTAAAGGTCAGGATCGTCTGAAAATGGCTGTTTTGGGTCCAATTTCAATCCACCATTGTCACTCCTATCCTGTGGTTTCACCTTGACATACAAGCCTACTTGGGCCCACACACAGTACAGGAAATTCCTATCCATTGATTCATATAGGCACACGCATATGCATATATAGACGAACCTGACGTTAGTGGATTTGCTGGCAATGATAAGGTGAGATTGAGATCCATTGCTCGCCTGTTACTTCTCCCCTGACAAAAGAAGAAAACAAAGGTACGATGAGCTGACCATCATCTACATGGTAGGGCCCACCAATCTATAGCTTGGATGTGTGAAGAAATTGAGAAACTCACGTAGAAGGCGGTGACGGTGCTGGCGGAGTCGCTGAAGTGATCTCGCTGAAGAGATAGGAATGCTTGGAATGGAAGCTGGAGCCGGAGGTTTTGTCGAGAGATAGGATTAGACCATTCCCATTGTCAAGAATCTTAGCACAGCAGTCACCCCACGAGAATCACAGATATAGAGAGATAGAGAGAGATAGAGTTGACGGGCTCTTTCGGCGAGATTTTTTGGCGTCGAACGTAAAAGTTAGGCCGTAAAAGTATACACACACACACACACACACACTAATATATTCGGTCCGGATTGGGTCGGTCCGAATCGGATCCAATCGGACCGGGTTCCGGATCGGGTCGGTTCGGAATAGGGCTTATCCAGATTCGACCCGAAAATAATTCGGATCTGTATTACGTTACCCGATCCTGACCGATCCTGACCATTGGTTCTGTTCGAATCGGGTCAGATCGAGCCGGATCCACCGGTTCGGGTATAAAATGCCTAGCTCTACTCAGAAATCAAGCTCATAAAATTTCCGATCACTGAATCCGGTGCCGACAACCTCCGTAGTACCCCATTCTCGGCTCCCAGCATCCATACGCCAGATTCCAATCCTGAGATCCTACAAGGAGGATTTTCTAATGTACATTTAACTCATAATAAGCATAACCACAAGTTTACCTAAATCACAACGACAACATCATCATCATATATCCACTGATATAAACATTTGAATACAGTACTAAAAGGGAAATACATATGACAAAATCAAAGCTCTAGAAGACCACTACACGCTCCATGCTCAACTCTATTATAACTTAACACCACCTGCATGCATCTATCGTGTATAAGCTTATAGAAAGCTTAGAGGTTGGTGTAGGTGTGTGCGATGCACGTGTCAAGTTTATAAATATAAGCAAAAATACAGGCAAGATCATGAATCATATGATATCAGAGTAAGCAAAAATACTAACAAGATCATGAATCATACGATATCAGAGTAAGTGGAAATATACTGGTAAGTCCATGAGTGTCATCAGTTGTACCAAGGCTATGCGATGCAAGGCATGAATGCTAATAGCTATATCAATGCAGAAACATGACAACCCAAAATGCTCAATGCTGCAGATGCAATGTAATATGCGGTGTGAATGAAATGACTAAGCTGGAGTGAAGTCGGGATGATAGTACGTAGTATCGCAGACTATGGATATCACAATGGACTTTTATCCAAACCAGTCTCATACCTAAATTTGAATAGCCAGACTTAATGTAGTAGACTCCTGATCTCAGGTTAGTCATGCACCCAACCGAAATCCTGGTCATGCGAAGGTACACGTAACAAATAGTTACGCACCACCAGCCCGAGTGGATAGTGAATGAATGAATGAGTATGCAATTCCTTCTCAATAAGTCCACATATCAGTATGATTCCTCTTTGGGGAATCACCGGGGTCTATTACACTCCAAACCAGATTACTGTTCCATCGCGCGTAACAAGGTGAGTGGAAGAGACCTCACTATCCGCCTGCTAATATTGGGCTCAGCTGGTTGATAACAGACCCATTCCTCGAGCTAATCAGACTTAGCCTAGCATTGCCCCCTCCTCTCAAGCAGGTAAGGCTATACCCCCTTCCAACCGACCACGACACAGTGGGAGATGCGGTCTAATAGTATACGGCCTTCGTACGCTCATGCATCCACTCGGTTTAGATGTTGGAGCAATCTCTGGAACCAAGAGGGTTCTGGGACTTTCACCCAGGGATATCTATAGCACCCCATGTAGAATAGATTTCGGTGTCCCATCTGGCCATCCACGATATGCCTATGGAGGCTACAGCCTTGATGTTGCTAGGACGTACAGTAATCACAGCACACAATGCAAGATGCATGAGTCATACAATCCAGTCATGCATCATTCCTATGCATACCGTGCGCTCATGTGAGACAATCTCCACCTGTCAGGGAGTCTTATAACAACCGACACTATGACATATGCAATGGTCAATCATATCTCATAACAAACATGCAGATGATGCGTATGGGCATGTATCATAATGATATGCTATTACATACTCATAATCGGTATAATAACCAGTATCGACAATCGATCCCGACAATGTGAACATTTAACCAACATTACCCCCAAGGAATGACCCACATAGAGCCTAACATATAGTGGACCCATGACCTCACACTAGGGCCAAATACAACACCATGGGCCTCACTCAAGAGCTTAATATACATCACGATGGGTCTTTCACATGGGCCTCATATACATCACATTGGGCCTTAAACATGGGCTGAATACACATCACAACAGGTCTCAAATACAGGCCGCATATACATCTCATTGGGCCTCGATAATTGGAATCGGCCTCGACAATCAGAATCGGTATCGACAATCGGAATCGGCCTTGATAATCAGAATCGGAATCGACCTTAGCCTCGACAATCGGAATCGAAATCGGCCTCGACAATCGGAATCGGTATCGACAATCAGAATCAGCCTCGGCAATCGGAATCGTTATCGACAATCAGAATCAGCCTCGACAATTAAAATCAGAATCGGCCTCGACAATCGGAATCAGCCTCGATAATTGGAATTGGAATCGGCCTCAACAATCGGCCTCAACGATTGGAATCGAAATCGACAATCGGTATCGGCCTCGACAATCAGAATCGGCCTCGACAATCGGCATATAAACAAGGCAGGGTTTATAGATGGACAGCCGATCAACCATAATGTAAAGATCGGCCCACGGCCGTGGTTATATCAAATCTGATGGCATAGAGCCATCCGTCTATGGCGAATGGGGCCCACTTATTTGGGTTAACCCACTTAGAGAATGGTGCGAATGGGCCTAACAAGGCCTAAGGGAAGGTCACTTGAGGACATCTAACCATCATTACCCATCAATGTGGACATCTAACCAACATTGCTCCCAAGGAGTGGCCCACATAAGGGATTCATACACAATGTAACAACCACACATACATCACATTGGGCCTTATTCATGGGCCTCTCATATATCGCATTAGGCTTCATACAAGGGCCTCAAATGTATCACAATGAGCCACGCCCATGGGCCTCGGATACATCTCAATGGGCCGTGCCCATAGGCCTCAAATATATCACAACGGGCCACGTCCCATGGGCCCCCAAGCTATTACAATGGGCCTCATCAAATGAGCCGAAATGCTTCACTATGGGCCTCATACGTGAGCCTTATATACAACAAGTGGGCCGCACTGCTTGGGCCTCATATGCATCAAATGGGCCACGTATCTGGGCCTCGAATACATCATATGGGCGACGCTACACGGGCCTAACAATACAAACAGGTGGGCCCTGCACATGGGCCAAACACATCATGATGGGCCGCACCAATGGGACTCAAGTGGGTTGGACCACACCAAAATCATTTCAATAGTTGTAGGTGTAACATGTGTACCACTGTACACTATCATTTCATGGGGCACATGGCCCACTTATGATGATCAGCACTGTCCAAACATTCTCTATGTAAATTCGTAGAATCCAAACATTGGGCAGCACGTCCAAACATTGGACAGCACTGTCCAAACATTGTCCGGCACCATCCAAACATTGTCTAGCACTGTCTAGTATAATCTGGACGGTGTGGATGAAATAATACATCATGGTGGTGTCCACGTGGTGGCCCACCAGAGATTTTAACCTGCCTCAGTTAGGCTCAAGCCTTAAAACGAGCTTGCCAATGGATGGACGGTTTGGATGGAACACATCCATACGTGGGACCCACAAAACTTGCTGACATCAATCAGTAGATGGGTCCCACCATCTGGATGGCTTGGATATCACGTGCACGTCTTGGTGGGGATCCACCGTTCAAACGGATGGACGACTAGGATGTAAGGTGGGTCCCACGTGCATAGAACACATACATTCAGAGGTGGGTCCACACGTGTGGACCCACAGCTTGGATGGAAGCTGATGTTTGTGGATTTTTATGTCCAGTAGCGACTTCTGCTAGACGGTGCACATTCAGCACCAGAAAACGGTGGGGCCCACCTCAATGGACGGTTGGGATACCACATATACATCGCAGGTGGGTCCCACGTAGGGCCCACCATCTGGTATCATTATATATTATTATATATATATGTATATTATATATATATATATATATTGAAACTGAGGTGCAACATCCAACGTCTAGATGAACGGCTAGACGAAATACATACATCAATCGACCCATCGTCCCATCCCTGCTAGATGGACGGTTGGATGAAAAGCACATACATCTGGTGGCCCCACCCTCACATGTGTCACACGTGTGGGGTGGGTCCCATGCAAATGGATGGACGGTTTAATAAAACACATATTTCCTGGTAGGGCCCACAACTTGGATGGTGGCAATACAATAGCCACCTTGCTGCTATAAGATGCATGGACGGCGCAAATGATATCATGCATCAAGGTGGGCCACAAGCCATCACACACACAAAGAGAGAGAGAGAGAGAGAGAGAGAGAGAGAGAGAGAGGAGAGGGACCCCACCACTATTGGGCCCTCCCTTGAACAATACATCCATCAAGTGGGTCCCACAACAAGTGGGCCCTTAAATCACAAAAAAAGGAAAAAATGTGGGTCCAAGATCACCCACCGTCTTCTTCCTACTCCCTTGGCTTCCTTGGCTTCTCGGCTTCTTCTTTAATAGAAGATAATGAAGTTTTAATGGTTAAGATGGGAGATGAGAGGGTAGGAAGTGGGCCACACTAGAGCTTCTCTATGAGAGCTTGAGAGGTTCATACGTAGGAGCTTGGGGTTGCTTGGAAGAGAAGGGAGAAATAAGAGAGAGAGGAGATGGGATGGAGTGATGGAGTGATGGGTGATGGGTATGTACTTAATATGTATGGGTGTGTAAGAGAGAGAGTTAACTTTGGGGTTACTCTTGTACTTAACATGAGGTGATTGATGTACACTTGATTAATGAGACATGTTGTGGAGATTCTCTTAGGATTGCAAATGCGTAGCGTTTTCTCGAATTGAACACAGGCCCACATCTCCTGGCCTGGGTATCGCCTCGGCGCGCGAGATGCGACGTCGCTGTCACTAGGGTATAAGTCTCGGATTGAGTTGACTCAGGTTGATAACGTGTGACTCAGGGTCGCATGCAAATGCCAGTTATAAGTCGCGGGTTGCCAGAATTCGACTGGGAGGACCACGTAAGCCTAAGGAATGGTATGGGCTAGGATACGGGCCTTATAAACATCTACATAAATTTGACCAAATAACAATGGTGGTAAATCAGTGGACCTCTGGTGAAATTTTGGTGGGATTGATGATCAAAGCCAAAGCTCGGTTAGAACAAGAAAAAGAGGGAGGATTAGGATGATATGGATTGAGAAATCGATTAAAAGTAACACTGTGATCTTTTAATCTTTCCTTTTCACTTTGACATTTATTAAAAGTCCTATTGAAATGAGCATCTTTGTGTCTCTTATATGCATCTTCCATCTTTAAAGAATATTTTGAAGGGGGAATACCCGGATATAATTTGGTTTTGTAATATTTTTTAAAGGTTGCGATAGCTTTGGCCGAGGAAGAAATGCCTGAAGCAGATTGACTAGATATTTTAAGAAATGTAGGACGAGGAGCTGAGAGAGACCCGAGCTTAGAAATCCCTAAAATGGCTGGAGGAGCTATAGGTGCTGGGACTGAAGCAGTTGTCGGAACCACCTTAACTAGACCTGCAACTGCGGTCTTCTGACGCTTTAATTTAGGTGAGTTGGCTCAATTATTCTTATTAATGTGAAAGAAGGTTCGACCATTTTTGTTAGTGAAGTCATCTTCCTTTGGACAGGAGACATGGGTGATTGAGGTGCAATCGATTTTTTCATACCTTCCTTAGCGTCTTCTTCTTCTTAGCTATAGGTTTCTCCACTTTGAATGAAGGATAAAGTCGACCGATGATCAATTCATTGGGCCCACTAATCAAATTCTCATAATAGTTTTTCACCAGGAGTGAAATGACTCTAGTTGCTGAGGATAGTTGGTAAAGAGGAGAAGTGTGAAAGAAGAACTTACAGAATCAAATCCTCCGTGGAGAGTCTAAAAGGTGATGACCAAATCTGTAATTGGTCGATGAGTTAGAGGTTATTGCAAGTTTGATGAATAAATGAAAATGGAATGCATTTGGCCAAACCAAATTGAAGAGCAAGAAGATTATGGTAGTATTGTTCAATTATAGCATTGACATTAACACCCGTATCTACTGTGCTGCCATATGGTAGGTTTCTGCAGATAAAATAAATTTTTCAAGGGGCATCTCTGAGGCTTGCCATCTCGGTATCGGTCAACCTATAGTCTTCAGTGAAATAGGTTAGGACAAAATCTTTATCTTTAAATGGACAGAAGGAATGATTGTACTTATCAAGTGTAAAAGAAAGAAAGAAAAAAAATCATACACTCAACTAATGAATAATTGACTTTGGAGTAAAGGATATTACGGTGGGTGAAGGAAGTGAATTCTACATATGTTGGAATAGATTTGACGAATATTTCTCCAAAATATTCATAAAACCACATCTGGACAAGCCAGGTAGGCCTGCCAAAGTGGTAAAAATCCTTTGTAGTTATTTCAAACATACTACGATAAAGGTAGCCAATGACAAAAGGGGTAAAGAGTAAACCAACATCCTTAAGCGAGCGCCTCAGCCAGATAGATGTATTCCTTGGTGATTTGAAGAGCACTCACACATAACAAAAATCGGCAAATCCACATCAAAAGGAAAGTGTGTGTTCCTACTCATCAACTTCATCTTGAGATTTACAATGTAGAGCCATGGAAGCATAATACGCCTTACTAGTTTTGTCCGAAAGGATGAAGGGATGTTGATTCTTCTAAGCAAAATCCAGATAAATAGGCTCACGAAAGGGTAAAAGATGAGTAAAGGTACATACGTCCATGATTGTTAGACCAATGTGGGCACATTCAAAATGGAATGTATTCGTTGACTGACTACAAAAGGTTAAAATTATTGTAAGGAGGAGGGTATAGCTAGATATTCGTGCAAGGAAAGTTTGATACATTCATAGATTCCAATCTACTTTTATGTGTTACTATGTTATGCTTTACCATGAGTAAACCATTCTGCTCAACCATTTATCAATTTTAGTCATGATCTCGGACACTTAAAAGCATTGGAAGGATCCGGGAAAATGATCGGATTAAACAAGTAGAACTTCATCAGGGCACTTTGGAAAATATAGTTCGATTTCACAAAGCTGTTCGTGAGTAACCGCATAGTGGAAGGCTAGACCAAGTGTCAACAATGACTTGTTCGGTTCGATGAGAGTATTGAAAAGAAGGTCATTGACCACTCCTGAAGAAAGAACATCCATATATTTAATGAACGATTCCAGGTGGAAGGCTAGAACGGAAGATGAGGAAGATGCAACTATGATTATCGAGAGGAAAAAGATTGAAAAGGGAGTTTTGGCATAAGAGAGAAAAAGTAGAGGTTGAAGAAAGGTAAACACAGATTTAGAATTGTGTTTATGTATCGACTAAGATATGTGTGCATTAATGAAATGACAATCATAACTCATCGTATGATATAATTCTATGCGACGTATTACATGGACAATGTAGAGGAAAGAGACAAAGAATATCTTTTAGTACAACCTCGGTCAGGCAGTGTTAATGGGGAGACAACATGTGAACCAACGGCTGATTGCATTAATTGCATTGGGCAACAGAACAATGTCGCTTTCACATTTTTCCTAAAGGTGAAGCGACATGGGGGCAATGTTGTATCTTATTTATGGTCATTTTGAAAAAAAGCCAATATGAGGGCGACATGTGGCATTGCATCAAAAAATAAGAGGTTGATGAAAAGATCTTCAAGATACATCTTGGAGTGCTTTTTGTGTAATCATAACTGGCGTAAATTCAATTTTTTACGTCATTGGATGGTTGAGGAAGTAATATGGCTGAGTTATCTAAAAGTTTAATGAGCGAAGAGAGAAATACAGTTGAGCAGTTCAAGATACAGAAGGTGATCAAGAAATGGCACAGAATTTGGCCGATGTTGAGGGTCAAATATTACATATCAGACCCCATTTATTACCTAGATTTACAAATATGGTATTGTTTAACGGCCGAATTTAACTGTGTTTATGCTGTAAGGTGTGTTTAGGAGCTCGGACGGAAACAGGGTGCCAAAAGCATGGAATTAACGCTCAGAATTTACCAAGGTAAGGGATGGACTCCATGGGACCAAAATCAACGGATTTACATGCCAGGGATCCGAGACGATCAAGCCGTTCATGTTAAAGAGGCCTGAAATTGGTCTAGAATGCAAGATCACAAGGTTCCTGCCATCAGATTGACACGAAACTTCATACATGGCCTGGGGACCATAAATTAACAGTACATGTAAAATTTCAGCCATGGGATATCTTTGAAAATGGGCCAACGGATGGATTAGAGCCGCAATTCATTGAGTGGGGCCCACATGCTATCTAGATATGCCTCAACTTCGGATTCAACGCATTATATGAGGAGACAAGACGGATGGATGGAGCTAATTTCCTAGAACCATCATAGTGGAACTCACCTGAGTTGGGTGTGCATAGTGCACAAGTGCACTAGCCATGTACGGCAACGAGCCTCTTTCCTAAAAACGGAAACTCCGTTTTGGTTCCAGCGTGCGTAACAGGGACTTACGCTGTGATCTTTGTGGGCCAACACTGTGCATTAAAGGTCCGATCTGGACCGTCCATGAGACTCACAAGGTCCCTTTCAGCCACGCCTAGGTGACAGAATTGAATAAGACAATGAGTATTGGTTTTTCAATCGTTCAAAAGCGGAATGGACGGTAGAGCAGAAAATCAGGTGGAACGCATCAAAAGCAATCCAAAAACAGCCACTTCCTACTGAAATTTCGAGTAGATTCTAATGGATGGCATGAATTTCCCATTAGAATTCGATCATGGGCCCCTCTGACACCACTGACTCAAAACGAAAATTTCAGTTTCTTCTGGCGTGAAACAGAGCACCGTTTGATCTGTAGTGGGCCTCCATTATGGTCCAAATGCTCAATTTGATCCGTCCATCATGTAGAGTGGCTTGATTTAATCAAACCCATGTTGACCTTGTGCACTCATGCACGCACACATGCTAGTTTCAACAGTTACAAACGGACAGCCCTGCACAGATTACAGCTTGATTACTACCTTCGGCCGCGTCAATAACATTCCAAAACCACCCATATCTTGCTGAAATTTCATATACAATCCAATGAATGGATTGGATCTTGTGAGAAATTCCAAGAAATGGGTCCCACCAACGTCCAGCGTCAGTCAACAGGCCCTGCTGCGCACGTTGCTGCGTAAGCTTACGCACGTCATCGACTGACCTCAACCGACACAACCTTGGCTATAAAAGGAGAAGAAAGGGAGAGAGAAGGGGACCCGATTGTGGACGTGAATGCAAGAGAGAGTTTTTTTTAGTTTTTCTATTTTTCTTTTCTTTTCTTTTTAGAATTAGTTGATCATGTCTGTGGTTAGCTAACCTCTTAGCTAGGGCTAAGAGGTGAAGCTCGTAGCGTGATTAGGATTCATGATTATTGAATGCTTATAGATTCTAGCTTGATTATTGAGGAATACTTTTAGTTTTTATTGGTTTATTGTGACTCAAATTACAGTATATCTGCAATAGCTTTGAGTATGTTTTTTTCATTGTGAGATTGTGAACTTAGGAGACCCTGTTGTTCACTATTGTCTCCTGGGCATGGTTGGGTGATGGAACCCTTCCTAACTTTCATAATTCTCTTGTGATTGGCTGTGGGTTTGGTAAATTGTTTTTGTTTGCCATAGTCTCTTGGGCATGGTTAGGTGACGGGATCACTTCCAAATCTACACCAATCGTATCTGTTGAGGATTAGATCCATGAGATATTTAGAGATCTGACAAATCTCTTCTTACCAACTCGATAGGATGAGACTCTGATTCTAGTTGTGCCCTTGAATCAATACAAGATAACTTCTCAATTGCTACAAGTGGATCCTTAGCACCCTAGTTCCCACCTTTATTTTTATTAGTTTTTTATTAATCTATTCACAATTATTCCCTCATATTCACTTGATTTAGATTTCATCTTAGTCTAGTTCTAGTTCTACTTAGTTTCAGATTATGTATAGGTTTCAGTCCCTTGGGATTCAACCTCGGTCTCATCAAGTTTATTACTACATCACAACCCTATACTTGGGGAGTGAACAGCTGACATAAGAGAAATAGTCACAAAAGAGAAACATAAAAAAGAATGATATAGAGAAAGACTTTTCGACTACAGTAACCGCTGGAATAATAGAAAAAGCATATAAAAGAAGAAGCTACATAGCAAAACTCTATGAATAGTACCATCAATTTACTTTATCTCAACTTATCCTAAGAGCAACTATATCAAATAACAGTAATTCTTAGCCACAATCTTTAGTTGTAATCTAAATTTATGCTCATATGTTGGATTTGTCCTTCATCTAATATCACATAGTTCTTCGAGAGATGCATTCATGTGGTCACTCCAAATGGTTGATTTTGAGTTTTCCTTTTGTTTTGATTTGCATGGGTGTAGTAAAAGTTCTTTCTTGTGAAAGGCAAAACCAAACCACCTTTAAAGAAAGAACCCTACCATTCAATTATTAACTAATTGTTATAAAATTCTGTAAGTAGCTAAGCGTTCGTTCTTCTCGTAATATGGTCATATACATTCTATTTTGGCACCTAGGGTCAAAGTTGATTGGTTTAGATCGAGCTGCTTTATCAATTCTGTCGTGCCTACACATATTACATGTGATAGAAAACAAACCGAGCACTGACAGTATGCTTTATATGTGCCTGCGTAGCATGCATCACACTATGCTAGAGTATTGAAGTAATTCTCATTGAGAAATTATACGTTTATTATGCATCAAAAGAGAATACAAGCCTGATGCACCGGAAAATTAGGCCGTTGGTCGAGCAGCATCGTCCATGGGAGATTGTCCTACAAATACCTTAATCTGAAAAAATAAGGAAAAATCTCAACCCTTAGGTGAGTGGTCTATAAATGGATGGTTAAGAAAAGGGAAACCGTACTCTGAGGTTGATCTCATGGGAGCTTCCCATTGGGTAGAGCTCTATGGACCCATTATGATCTATGTTAAACATCCACACCGTGCACTTGGTGGGTCCCATTTAGGCTATGGGATATCCCAGAATCAGCGGTATTCAAAACTAAGTGGGTCCCACCATCTGAAACCTTGTGAAATCATACTGGAAACGTCTAAAACCACTTGGTGTAGGTTACCTGAGTTTTGGATACAGTTGAAACTTAGTGTGACCCCTCATACAAGGGGGGCACACACAATGGATGGTCTGGATGTCCGAACTACATCTCAGTTGGCCCTATAAATGATCATAAATATTTCAATTGGTGGGTATCCACTCTCAACTATTGTCTATGGTGTGGCCCACCTAAGTCATGGATTGGTCGGATTTTTAGGCTTGGCCCATCATGAAATGGTATATATATTCGATTAATGAGGTTGATGTTCGACATAGATCAAGGAAGCGCCCACACAGCTCGACCTCATGGGGAGCTCTTATGAGGTAGGCCTCATAGAATCTTTCTATGGGGAGCTCTCAAAAGGTCGGCCTCAAGCTATGCGAACCCCTGCAAGGTAATGTGTGTTGGACATCTACACCGTGCATTTGGTGGGTCCCCCTTTAGGGAATGGAATGCCCCAAAATTCAGCAATATCTAAAACTTAGGCGTGTACACAGTTTGAAATTACATGAAATCATATCTAAAACATCTAAAAGTGCATTGGTGGGGCCCACTTGAATTTTTGAATGACCTGGAATTTTGTGTGACCCCTTATCTAAGTGAGACACACACGGTGGATGAGTTAGGTGATTGAATCACATCTCAGCAGCCCTGTACACAATCAGGAAAGTTTCAATAGATGGGCATCCACTCTCAACTGTTGACTATTGCATGGCTCACCTAAGTTATGGATTGGTCTGATTTTTTGGCCCATGGTCCATCATGGAAGGGTGCATCTAATTGATTATATGGGTATCTGAAACATATCAAAGTAGAGACCATAAAGCTCAACGTTGTGAGAATTTTCCATAAATGTGTACCCCGGGAATGCCCACCTGCCCACCAGTTCCCGCTATAATTCATGAGAACTTTTTCACAACTCATCACACGTGATGTGGGCTCAAAATCTGAACTGTCCATGTGATGCATCACCCATGACACCCACAGGGCCCAACCTTCACTTTGATTCAAAACTTTGGTGGGCCATGGAAAAAGGAAACTCTTTCCTCCCTTGATTTGTCTTTCTTTTTTTTTTTTTTTTGTGTAAGGGTAAAGGTCAGGCCTTAGAGGTTTCATGGGGTGCTGCATCACATGGATGATTCAAATTTTGGACCTACATCACCTGTGATGAGTTGTGAAAAAGTTCTTGTGCAGGTAAGCATTCCGATGTATCCCTCTTTTAAGTGTAAGAAACAATAATGACCCATTTATACTTTATTTATGGTGTAAAATGAAAATCAAACAGCCCTTAATTAATACTGATAAATACTAGGGAGGAAAGGAAAAGGGATAGCTACCCACGTGGAATCCACTATAGTGTTTATTTAAAATCTATCTTGACCATCATGTGTGTCATCCTAGGCAAATGACACAAAAATTAGTCCCATTCATGATTTAGTTGGGCTACATACCCGGAAGCAATGTTCAAGCAAATTTCACCTTCCAAACTATTTTCCTTGGTGTGGCTCACATGAATCACTAATGGGCCTGACTTTAGGTCCCCGAAACTAAGTTTTAATGTGGCATCCAATGGTTGGAGTAAATTCAAAATAATACTTATGACGTACCTGTAAAATCGTAGACATGTCTCCCAACTATTTTCATTATTGTGACTCACCTAAATTATCAACTTGAATTTTTAGATCTAGGCTTGCCACCAGGGTACCCATCTAATCATAGAAATAGATCTCATATACATTGGGTACACATCTAATCGTCCAAATAGGTCTCATATACATTGGGTACACATCTAATAGTCGAAATAGATCTCACATACATATCACAGAGGGTGCCTTCATAGGGTTGACAGATGGATAGAGTGGACCCCACCATAATTTGTTTCCTAAAAGTTCTTGTCACCGCCATTCCTTACATGGTCTTAATTTTAAGTTGGATCATTGGATTGACATGACCCACTTACGTGACTATGTGTAGGGGAGCGGATTAGGTGGGACCCAGGACCTAGCCTCACTTAAAGACAATGCAACCCTCACTGTTGGGCCCACCTTGATGTATGCATTCTGTGTCCACGCCATCCATCCATTTTTTTCAGATTATTTTTGGAAATCATCCCAAAAATGAATTAGATCTAGTGATCAGGTGGACCCTACCATAGGAAAGAATAATGATTAAAAACTTCTTAGGACACACTTATGTTTGCTTAGTGTTTGTTTTCCATCCAATCTATTGATAAGGTCACATAAGCCTAGATGAAAGGAAGAAACAAATATTAGCTTGATCCAAAACTTTTGTGGCCCATTAATGGCCAATCACGACTCTTTCCCGCGGTCTGGTCGACCTGATAATTGGATCTGCTTCATTTTTGGGATAATGCCCTAGAACGATCTAAAAAAAAAATAGATGGATGGCATGGATACAGAATACATACATCAAGGTGGGCCCCACGGTAAGGGCCATCTTGGGCTCCCATGTGTATCCATGTGGGGGCGTGACTACTTGTTAACGTGGATGGATGACTTCATGTGGTGTAGATCCACCCCATGGGCCATTTTGTGTGTGGACTTAGGCACAAAAAAATAGGCCAATTTAGAACTGAAGCGGGCCAAACCATGGGAAACAGTTGAGATAGGTGTCCAAATTATGTGTGGGGTCCACCGTGGTATATACCATGAATCCACTCATCTGCCGCACCAGCACTAGAATAAAAGATTTTTAGAAAAATTGGAACAATTGAGTTGGGTTGTTCTAACTCGTTCTGTTTTGAAATAGGCTTGACCCAAACTGGACCTAATTCGATACCAAGTCCAGCATGCCTGACTCAATCCGAGTCCAGTTATGGCTAGGACTAATGCGGATCGTGTCCGACCCAGTCACAAATACCGAGTTGTGTTGGGTGCAGCGGGTATCTACGTGCTAAAATCACAACTCAAAACCTATATTCATTTGCAAGAATTGCAGCCTCTGCAGCCTCTCCGTCAGCTACATTGACATCTCAAATATGAAATGTCATGTCTGAGTTTTTTTAATAGTCTGGTTTCAAATTGAGTTAGATCAATAGTGAGAGTTACTAGGGGGACTCGAACTCAACTCGGTTTTGAATTCGAATTGCACGAAGTCAACTCAATTCAGATCGACTCACCCACTCGGTTCGGATCGAGTCGGATCTAAACAAGTCATATGAGTCAAGTCGTCCAGTGCCCAGCTCTAATTACAATGCTTGTGTACCATAACATATGATTTTAGAGGAGAAAATGACCACTGTAGACAAAACCTTTTACCCAGCGGTTTTTATGACGGAATAGAAACTTAAGTGACCAACTTAGACTAGCACGTGCGGACAGCGACTTTGAAGACGAAACTACCCCTCCTTTTCACTGCGAAGACGAGCGCTGATGCTCCTCCAACTGAGAGTTCTACGAACGGCTTAAAAGAGATCAAAGTTACATGGCCCACAACTATGTATTTATTATATCCACAACGTTCATCCATATTTCGAGATCATTTCGGAGCATTATCAACAAAAATAAAATCATATCCAAAGATCAACTGGGCCACACCACACAGAGCAGCGAAAAATTGATTTTCATCGTTGAAACTTTTGTAGGGCCCACCATAACATTTATTTTCCATCCAATCTATTCATAAGGTCACAAAGACATGGATGAAGAGGAAAAACAAATTTCATAATGATCCAAAACTTGTGTGGCCCCTAAAAGGGTTTCAACGGTAGAAGTTCAAGCAGAATGGTAATGGCGCATGGACGGGATACGGATATAGCTACGGTTATAATCCGTAGCCATAGCAGTAGCTCGGCAATCAATCGTAGATCCCATGATTCCACCGCAAGTCGCTATCCCTATCAGCGATTAACTGTGGAATCCGCGATTCCACCCCCCCAGGTCTATTGCTACGGATTATAACCGTAGCTATAACCGTATCCTATGCACTTTCTTTTTTCTTTTCTTTCCTCTCTTTTTTTTTTTTTTAATTTTATTTATTTACATGGAGAATTTTATTCTACCT
Source organism: Magnolia sinica (assembly GCF_029962835.1). Taxonomy (NCBI): domain Eukaryota; kingdom Viridiplantae; phylum Streptophyta; class Magnoliopsida; order Magnoliales; family Magnoliaceae; genus Magnolia; species Magnolia sinica. Next base: position 23,532,432 of record NC_080589.1, on the reverse strand, counting down.
ACATTTTTTTCTAACACATATTTATATAAATATGTAAATAAAAGCATATAAAAAAATTTTCTCTTTTTTTTTTCATTTCTTTCTTTATTCATGTAAAAAGAATATTTTCTAAATCAAAATTAGTTACTTGACGTAACATATATAATTTTAGGGTTGAAAGTTAGGCGGGCTCAACCCGACCAACCTGTGACCGACCCGACATTGGGTTGGGCTTGGTTAGGATGTATCGGGTTTGGTCTTGGCGTTGGGCCATCCAAATAGCAACTCGATAAAACTTGAGTTGGGCTTGGGTTGAGGTCTCGGGAATTGCCAGGAAATGCATGGAAATGACCGTGAAATGCATGGAAATGACCATGAAATGACCGTGAAATGCATGAAAATGACCGTGAAATGAAATGGAATCGTCGGGATTGACCGTGAAATGCATGGAAATGACCGTGAAGTGAAAGGAAATGACCGTGAAATGCATAGAAATGACTGTGAAATGAAACGGAATCACCGGGATTGACCGTGAAATGCATGGAAATGACCGTGAAATGAAACGGAATCGCCGGGATTGCCCGTGAAATGCATGGAAATGACTGTGAAGTGAAGGGAATTGACCGTGAAATGCATGGAAATGACCATGAAATGAAATGGAATCACTGGGATTGACCGTGAAATGCATGGAAATGACCGTGAAGTGAAAGGAAATGACCGTGAAATGCATGGAAATGACCGTGAAGTGAAACGGAATCGCCGGGATTGCCCGTGAAATGCATGGAAATGACCGTGAAATGAAGGGAATTGACCTTGAAATGCATGGAAATGACTGTAATCAAAACGGAATCGCCAGGATTGACCATGAAATGCATGGAAATGACCATGAAATGAAGCGAATTGATCGTGAGCGAGGGAAGCTATAAATTGAGCGAGGCAACGTACAAATTAAACGAGACAACCTAGGAAATGAGCAAGGAAACCCGGTCGACCCCGCAAATGGCATTCACACCCCAAACATTTGAGATCATTTTTTGTTCCTCTAATAATTGAAACAAGGAGAAACAAGTTTTTAAAATAAGGCAAAAACCAACTTTGGTGTATGTGAAATCTTTTCGTATTTCAATTTTTGACTCAAGGGCAAGGGCTATTGATAAACATAAACTGAAAATTGAGCGGGTCAAGCCGGAAAATGAGCGAGACAAACTAGAATTTGAGTGGGCCAAATTGGAAATTAAGCGGGATAAACTGGAAATTGAACGGGCCAAACTGGAACCGCCCAATCTGGAAATTGAGCGGGACAAACTAGAAATTGAGCGGGCCAAACTGGAAAATGAGCGAGACAAACTGGAAATTGAGCGGGCCAAACTGAAAATTGAGCAGGATAAAGTGGAAATTGAGCGGGACAAACAGGAAATTGAGCGGGCAAACATGAAAATGAGCGGGACAAACTAGAATTTCAGCGGGACAAACTGGAAATTGAGCGGGCAAACATGGAAATGAGCGGGACGAACTAGAATTTCAACGGGCCAAACTGGAAATTGAGCGGGCAAACATGAAAATGAGCGGGAAAAACTAGAATTTCAGCGGTTGATTGCCCACATTTAAGAGCCCATGTTCAAGCTCGTGTCATGATGGTTAGGAACATTAATGTGGTTTTTTGGCTTTAGTTCATCCGTGCTGGGGCCACCGCTTGGATGGCTATAATCAATACTCGTGTGGGCCATATTGCCACCCTTTGACCCAAATTGGTTCCATTTGGATGCGAATTCCGAGTGATCCACACCGCATCCTACCTTGGAATCTAGGAGGGGCCCACCATGATGTTTTTTCCAGAAATCCACTCCGTCCATCCATTTTTCCATCTCATGTTATGATACCAAACATGAAGTAGATCCAAAACTTAAGTTAGCCGCACGACAAGAAATAGTAGGGATTAGACACCTACCGATGAAACTTTCGTGGGGCCACAGAAGTTTTATATAAGACTAATATTTTGTATTTTCAGTTCATCCCAGTGATAAAGACCTCATGAACGTTCTGGATGGCACAAAAACATCAAGATAAACCCCAGGAAGGTTTCAACAGTAGGCATTTCCCTGCTCACTTTTTCCTGTCATGCAGCCCACGTAAGTTTTGGATCCACCTCAAAAATGAGTTAATGTTTTAACATGAGATGGCAAAAAAGATGAATGGAGTGGATTTCTCACAAAGATCACGGTGGGCCCCACCTAGCTTCCCACGGTGGGGCAATCCTACATCCGTTTCATTTCGATAAATTAAAAACCATTTTATTTAAGCAGTTTTTTATTAAATGCTTTCAAATTAAAAGACCTTGAGCCGATTTGGATGTCGGTACCAAATTAGCATGGGGCCTAGCTTAATAATTTGTTATATATCAACATTGTCCCCCCATTTTTACGGCCCATATTAAGACGTGGTCCCACAATTTAAGCATATCTAAACCTTAGGTAGATCACACCACAAGAAATAGTGGTGATTGTTCTCATTGCCAATTGTAAGAAAATATATAATGTTTAATTGCTATCCAAGCTTCCGATAAGGTCAAATAGAAATAAATAAAGGAAAAATATAAATATTAGCTTGATCCAAAAAAATTGCGCCCTACAAAAAGGTTTTAATGGTCATTCATCACTTGTTACAAGGGTGTAGTTCATGGTAGATTTGGATAATGTCATGAAATGAGTTGAGTTAATCCGCTCCCAATTCCACCCCTCATGTGGGAGTGATTAGGCAAGTAAAACAATATTGGATTTTTCCTTAACCGTGGGGCCCACCTAGATGTATTTGTTGTATATCTGTATTGTTCATCAGTTTTTCAGTTGTTTTAGGACATGATTTAAAAAAATAAAAATGAAGCAATTCAAATCTCATGTGGACTTACCTGGTAGGGATTGAATGCCAACCATTAATGGGGTTGCAAAAGTTTTTATCAATTAGGCACATGTGGCCTTATCCACAAGTTGGATGACAAATAACGTTACACGGGGCCTTAAGAAGTTTTTAATGATGGGCTTTCGATGACCAATATCCCTGCAATGTAGTCGACTTGAGATTTTGGATATGCTTCATTTTCACAACCACGCTTTTAAATGAGCTCTAAAAGCTAATAAATGATGCAAGATATACAAAACATACATCAGGGTGGGCCCCACAGTTAGGGAAACACCAACTTATTACCCAAGTAACACATAATCCACTCCTCCAGTGGCCGGATTTGACGAGATAGCTGGTCCAGTTACAAGGAGACTGAGTTAAGTAGGTACCAACCAACAGCTTTCAAATGAACGGGGATTGCATGATAACCCACCCATCCCTAGCTAGGAATGGACACGCGCTGTGAGGGGCTACCATGATTTATAGGTTTTATCCACATCATCCATCCATGTTTCCATGTCGTTTTATGTTAGGATCTCAAAAATGATACAGATCCAAAGCTCAAGTGAAACCACATGACAGGAAGTAAGGGTGATAACCCACCATTTAAACCTTCATAGGGTCCATCATGATGGTTAATTGCCATCCAATCTGTTCATAAAATCACATAGGCCTGAATGAAGGAAAAACAGAAACATCAACTTAATCTAAAGCTTCTGTGATTCCAAATAAAAAATAAAAAATCAACTGTAAGTATTTAATCCCCACTGTGTGGTCCATTTGAGCCTTGGAGCTGCCTCACTTTTGAGCTTGTACCCTAAAATAATATCACAAAATAGATGGGCAGTGTAGATGAAACCCATGCATCACGGTGGCCCTCAAATTGACCCTTCCGGTACTAGCTAGGGAGTGCAGGGGTAGTATGCAATCCACGCTTGAATCGTACTTGTGTTTCATAGAAGTGTGTAGAAAAAAAAAAAACTAACTTAACCATTAAGCCCTACTTTCTGTTTTTAGGGCAATGGGATCTCCCGCTTGAATCGTACTTGTGTTTCATAGAAACAATGTAAAATTGCTCATAAATGATAAAGCCTATAAGTTGACACACCATGTACGTTTTGGATTATGCTATTTTTTGTATCTTCACTTCATCGAGATGAGTCACATCTTTAAAATGTTTCGTGAAAGATACCATGGTGGCTCCATGCATGAACCTATGAATGGCATCCCAAGCCATACCCACTGTTACCCGTGATGCTGTGGGCCACTTAATTTATGCATCTGCCTTACTTTTTCCCCAAAGCCTAGAATCAAGGATAAAATTACCTTGTCTACGGAGTAAATTTTACATATTGAACATGGTGAGCCCACATAGCTAATTTTTTACACAGGGCCTAAAACACGTGTTATAGAGGATTTGGGTCCACTAATCTGTGCGCGGCTAGGATCATCTGATAGAAGAGATTTTTGGGTGTGCTCCATCACATGAGGCTGAAGTGAGTTACCAAGCAGCTGACTTATGTAGGTGTGGCATGCTTGTAAAAGATACAGAGCCCAAAAGTGGGGCCAGATCGGAACATATTAATTATTGACTGGGAGGTCGCTATGATATTTGCAATAGAGCAGTTGGGAAAAATCCCACCAATTGGTGGTTTGGATCAGCTTACTGGTGTAATTTTTAGCATGTGGTCCATCCAAGGGAGGGCTCAGAAAAGGAATACCTTGCTCGATATCAAACATAGATATTAGTTGTTCATCCCCATTATCATCATACCCTGTTACGAATGATCTGGTAGACTTATGTGTAAAATGTATGAATATGTATGGTGCATTCAAATATTTGCAAATACGTTTAAAAGAGATATCTCGATAAGTGTAAGTGTTGTTGTGATTACATAACAGGTGGCAAGAGGATGAGCAAAGAAAGCTAAAACGTGGGAATTCCAGATGGCAGTAATGGAAAATGTTTATGGTAATTCTCAGAACATGAGAAGTATCCAAAACGACTAGATCATTGGTATAAATAACAAAGCAAATCAAGAAGGAAAATCATCTCATACCAACCCAAACAATCTAAACTTATCTTTCAATTATTCTTCAATTATTTTGTCAATTTACATTTCATAGTATAATCTTTTATTTAATTACTTTGTTGAGCAAGTTACATTTTATAGTGTAATCTTTACTTTCCAAGTCTATTGCCTTAAGTTTCGTAGTGTAATGTATAATAGTAACCAAGTAACTAATAATCTTTAGATATAATTTGAGTTTATGATATCACGTTGGACTTAGTTCATCCATCAAGAGAGTGTTCCATAGCTATTCTTTATGACTGACTATAAGAATCTCTTTGCCATTCGATTTTGTTTGTGCTGAAAAATCCTTAAGTACAGAAGTCAAAAGTATAACCCATCATCAGAGGATGAATGACACCCTCTAAATATTGTCTGATTCAATTTTACATACTGAGTGAGTGGTTGAATAGATGACCAATCTCTTTAAATCTCAGTCATTCATCACGTGTCTGCATATCTTAACGCTCAAGGTCATTATTGAAGCCGAATTAGTGTTACTTATCTTTTTCCGGTATCAAATAATTTCTAATAACAATTGGTCGTCTTGTAATTTAATCGAAGTCTGATGGTCATGAGAAAATGACCACTGTAGACAAAACCTTTTACCCAGCGGTTTTTATGAAGGAATACAAACTTAAGTTACCAACTTAGAATAGCACATGCGGACAACGACTTTGAGGATGAAACTACCCCTCCTTTTCACTGCGAAGACGAGCGCTAACGCTCCTCCAACTGAGAGTTGTACGAACGGCTTAAAAGAGATCAAAGTTACATGGCCCCATAGCTATGTATTTATTATATCCACAACGTTCATCCATATTTCCAGATCATTTCGGAGCATTATATAAAAAAAAAAAATCATATCCAAAGATCAACTGGGCCACACCACAGAGCAGCGGAAAATTGATTTTCATTGTTGAAACTTTTGTAGGGCCCATCATAACATTTATTTTCCATTCAATCTATTCATAAGGTCACAAAGACCTGGATGAAAAGGAAAAACAAATTTCATAATGATCCAAAACTTGTGTGGCCCCTAAAAGGGTTTCAACGGTAGACGTTCAAGCAAAATGGTAATGGTGGATGCAGGGGGATACGGATATAGCCACGGTTATAATCCGTAGCCATAACAGTAGCTCGGCGATCAATCGTAGATCCCGCGATTCCACCGCAAGTCGCTGTTCGTATTGGCGATTAATCGTGGATATCACGATTCCACCCCCGATCTATGGCTACGGATTATAACTGTAGCTATAGCTGTATCCTTATGCACTTTCTTTTTTCTTTTTTATTTTTTTATTTTTATTTTATTTTTTACATGGAGAATTTTATTCTACCTACATTTTTTTCTAACACATATTTATATAAATATGTAAATATAAGCATATAAAAAAAATTTCTCTTTTTTTCATATCTTTCTTTATTCATATAACAAGAATATTTTCTAAACCAAAATTAGTTACTTGACGTACCATATATAATTTTAGGGCAGAAAGTTGGGCGGGCTCAACCCGACATTGGGTTGGGCTTGGTCAGGATGTATCGAGTTTGGTCTTGGGGTTGGGCCATACAAACAGCAACTCGATAAAACTTGGGTTGGGCTTGGGTTGAGGTCTCGAAAATTGCCAGGAAATGCATGAAAATGACCATGAAATGCATGGAAATGACCGTGAAATGAAATGGAATCATCAGGATTGATCGTGAAATGCATGGAAATGATCGTGAAGTGAAGGGAAATGATCATGAAATGCATAGAAATGAAACGGAATCGCCGGGATTGACCATGAAATGCATGGAAATGACCGTGAAATGAAACGGAATTGCCGGGATTGACCGTGAAATGAAACGGAATCACCGGGATTGACCATGAAATGCATGGAAATGACCGTGAAATGAAATGGAATCGCTGGGATTGCCCGTGAAATGCATGGAAATGACCATGAAGTGACAAACTGGAAATTGAGCGGGCCAAACTAGAAATTGAGCGGGCCAAACTGAAAATTGAGTGGGCCAAACTGGAAATTGAGCGGGCCAAATTGGAAATTGAGCGGGCAAACATGGAAATGAGCGGGACAAACTAGAATTTCAGCGGGCCAAACTGGAAATTGAGCGGGCAAACATGGAAATGAGTGGGACAAACTGAAAATTGAGCGGGACAAACTGGAAATTGAGCGGGCCAAATTGAAATTTGAGCGGGACAAACTGGAAAATGAGCGGGCCAAACTGAAAAATGAGCGGGCCAAACTGAAAATTGAGCGGGATAAACTGGAAATTGAGCGGGACAAATTGGAAATTGAGCGGGCAATCATGAAAATGAGCGGGACAAACTAGAATTTCAGCGGGCCAAATTGAAAATCGAGTGGGCAAACATGGAAATGAGCAGGACAAACTGAAAATTGAGCGGGACAAACTAGAAATTGAGCGAGACAAACTGGAAATTGAGCGGGCCAAACTGAAATTTGAGTGGGACAAACTACAAATTGAGCGGGACAAACTGGAAATTGAGTGGGATAAACTGAAAATTAAGCGGGGACAAACTGAAAATTGAGCGGGCAAACATGGAAATGAGCGGGACAAACTAGAATTTCAGCTGGCCAAACTGAAAATTGAGCGAGCAAACATGGAAATGAGCAGGACAAACTAAAAATTGAGCTGGAAAAACTGGAAAATGAGCGGGCCAAACTGGAAAATGAGCGGGACAAACTGAAAAATGAGCGGGCCAAACTGGTAATTAAGGAATCTTAAGCACTTTCGTGGGTCCTAAAGGCAACTATCAGCAGTTTGGATAACTGAACAATGGCCCCCACATGTAGAACTCCTTAAATCCTGAATGGCATGTTGTATAAGCTTTAACAAACACTTCAAAAACCAAAACATGGCATACTATATTAGCTCAACCAATAGCTATTAAAAACACAATTGAATCTCTAAAAATATAAAAATAAGAAAAGACCCAAAAAGGGCCACAATCATCTGAAACCAAAACTTTTGTAGAAAACATAATCTTAGAAAAATCATAGACAACAAAGAAGAAGATTAATTGGATAACAAAGATTGATCAATCAATATGATTTTATATTTATGCTCCATCGACAATAGGGCCCACAATAAATCAGCATTTATGTATGATATAATCAACTGCATCTCTCCGAAAGTACCAGCTATCAGGGAATTTTGGAAGGTGAAATCCTTCCAACTATCAATTGTCTCATGTGGATTGATATCTCAAAATTTTTTATGATGAATTAGCTGATGCATAATGCAAAACTGAAAGCGTCATCTCATGAGAGCATAGGCCAGGGATTTTTTCGATGGATTAGAGAGACTAAGTTTGGGGAGAGACGCAAGATAACCTGTCAATGGAGATCATAGTTGAACAGAAAAGGGTAATTAGAGGTGCTTAGAAAAGAAAATTAACATCCTCAAATGATATTCTTGTTATTCCACTAATGCTACTCTGGTTGTCCTTACCATTTAAACATAGCACAAGAGAATTTCGTCTTTTTTGGGCAATGATTGCAAAGAAATCACAATATCCATAACATACAAAGAAAACATGGAAATCTTACTTTCGACTAGTGCATGTGAAAAGTTCTAAATGGTGGGGACTGCATGCCTAGAAATAAGGGGGAAGAACCAAATGGGCTTGAATTTTAGCCTCTTGTACATGCAGAAGAGGGAGCCAAGAACTCATTGTCATGGATTGATTAATGGGGTGTCAGTAGCATGGTAAAAAAGCAATGGCAGCTGTGAACTAAGTGAATAATGTGTGTTAGAAAAGGGACCAAGATTGCACCATTATCATCATCTCTTTCACATGGTAGAGAATAAATTACTTGTGCTAATAAGGAAATGCTATGAAGTTTTGATTATGGGAAGAATCATGTATTGGGGTCATCAAAACCTGAATTCAGGATTCAGGCAGTGCATGGATCCGAGAGAGAAGTATTACTTACACACATTGGAGAAGGTTATTCATCATGTATTGGGGTCATCAAACTAATTTGAAATGTTATATTATTCATCACAAAACTCCTTGAGATTGCAATCCCACCTTCAGTTGTTCATTTTTAAAGGTCAGTTTATCCAACAGCACACTTTCTCTTGTTTCTTCACTAGCATCTTTTCAGTTTCTTTAAATTGAAGTTGCATCTCTTCCAATTACATTTCTTCAATCTTCTTTTCCAGTAATTCCTGTCATAGCCTATAAAAAATTAATGTTGAGTGATATAAATATCATAAGAGGCCATTTCTGGATACCTCCACCAAATATCACAGAACTTCAACTGCTAAAATGATTTTGTCATTCAATCTCAAAGAAATAAATATTGGCGTGATTTAATGCCATTTTCAAAAAAAAAAAAAAAGCAATAACGACTAATAAAAAAAAATCCACGTAAAGAGGGTGAGAGTAGTGAGGGAAAGGTTAAGGCAAAGAGGATTCTGATTAATCGCGGATCCAGCGATTCCATGTAAAAAATAAAATAAAATAGGGATACAGTTATAGCTATGGTTATCGCTACGTTTATAATCCGTAGCCATAGATCTGCGGTGGAATCGCGGGATCCGCGATTGATCCCCGAATGGGACAGCAAGTTGGGGCGGAATCGCGGGATTCACGATTGATCGCCGAATTAATGTTATCCATGGCTACGGATTATAACCGTAGCTATAGTTGTATCCCTGTGCAATTTTATCTTTCTTTTTGTACATGTAAAATTTTATTCTACCTACATTTTTCTCTAACACATATTTTATATAAATTTGTATATATATAAGCATATAAAAAAAAATTCTCTTTTTTTATTTTTCATTTCTTTCTTTATTCATATAACAAGAATACCTTCTAAACCAAAATTAGTTACTTGACATATCATATATGATTTTAGGGCTGAAGTTAAGCAAATTGACCGTCAAATGCATGGAAGTGAAGGGAATTGACCGTGAATTGTGTGGAAATGACCATGAATCAACACGGAATCGCCGGGAATGACCGTGAAATGAATGGAAATGACCATGAAGTGAAGCGAATTGACCATGAAATACATGGAAATGTGGGTTAGCTTACTAGTAAACACCCATATCAGTACACACCCTCCATGTTAGCCACCCCCACTAGGGATCGATACCAGGACCTCAATTGTTGAAACGAGGTATCTCCACTCAGTCTGCCAGTTGGGCTATGGAGTTGGGTGTAAGCATCTTTTGTTTAGTGTATTGTATGTGCTCGATTCAGTCTCGATATTGAGGTAAACAACCTGTACCTTATGGTAATTCTATAAGTGGGCCAAAATGAGAATTGAGTGGGCTAAACTGAAAAATGAGCAGGCCAAACTGGAAATTGAGTGGGACAAACTGTAAATTGAGCAGGCCAAACTGGAAATTGAGCGGAACAAACTGGAAATTGAGCGGGCCAAAATGGGAATTGAGCGGGCCAAACGGGAAAATGAGCAGGACAAACTGGAAAATGAGCGGGCCAAACTGGAAATTGAGCGGGATTGGATGTTCATTAAAAGCTCATGTTTTCTATGTAAGTAGAAAAGCTTTGAAAGAAAGGAAAGATTAGTGGGGTTAGATGTCCAACCCTACTGTGTTTATCAAACAAAATATGCAATTTACATAAAATACACCTAAGTAAAGTTGGTTTTATTTCCTCATGATATCTGAAAAGTGGGGTCCTCAATCTCTTCATCATAGATTCCTATGAAAAGTTGGGTTTATTTCCTCAAGATATCTGAAAATTGCAAAAAGCACTAATCAAAAGAGTCTAGAGTTGGATATCTTCTGGCAATTGCCATGAAACTTGATTGACTTTCTGGAAACCTTTATCAATTTCTGGTAAGCTTATCTTATGTTTTTGTTGCTAGAAAATCATGAAAGTATATAATTCCTAGAATTCCTCAATCGTTACTACTAGTCCATATCACTATCAGATGCGCATTCCAAGCATGTAAACGCGAAGCCTATTCATTATTGCAGATAGTGGTTGAGACAGGTCTTATTGGAAGACAAGCCAGTGGGTCTGTTACCATAACTGATGGGGAAACTGTAAGTTGCTATGTTTTCTTTATGTAGGCATGATTTATTTTCCCTTGTAAGAAATAGATTCTTTCATATGCATATTACTCCTTTTAGTTGGGGATTTATTTTAGTGCTCAACTAGTAGTCCTTGGAATATTCATTTGAGCGGGACAAACTGGAAATTGAGCGGGACCAACTGAAAATTTAGCGGGCCAAACTGGACATTGAGTGGGACAAACTGGAAATTGAGCGGGCCAAACTGAAAATTGAGCAGGCCAAACTGAAAATTGAGGGGGCCAAACTGGAAATTGAGCGGGACAAACTAGAAAATGACTAGAAAATGAGCGGGCCAAACTGAAAAATGAGCGGGACAAAATGGGAATTGAGCGGGCCAAACTGGAAAATGAGCGGGCCAAACTGAAAAATGAGCGGGATAAACTGAAAATTGAGCGGGCAAACATGGAAATGAGCGGGACAAACTAGAATTTCAGCGGGCCAAACTGGAAATTGAGGGAGGCAATCTAGGATTTGAGCGAGGGAACCTAGAAATTGAGCGAGGGAACCTACAACAATGCCGACGCCGAGACTGTGCGGCATTTCTATACTTCAATTCGAAATCCAAACATAAAGTCACTGACCTTTGACCTAGCAATCGAAAATTCCCTGATACCCTTTAAGGTGACTGACATTAAGAGGATTTCTGGGGTGCCACGCGGGACAGTGATTGTTCGACATAGGGATTCGAAGCAGTCCAAGCATAGGGACGAGAGGACTGTTCAAATTTGTGGCGAACCTAAAAATTGGATGATCATGTAATAATGGTGTGGGGCTGATCATGTTTGCATGTGAGTTGAGTTGGTAATCAAATGTGGGCTTGATTGTGTTTGCATGTGAGTTGGCAATAATGTATCGGTGGGTTCTGTGCTATTTTGTGCTACCAACTACTAAGCATGGCATATCTTGTGTGTGGGTGTTTTGTGGTTGGTCGTTTGTTTGGCAACTGCTGTTCCATGATCCTACTTTACTTGCTTGCCCTCACCCTTTCGACAATCTGCCATTTAAAGGCCAATCCCAAATCACTATGAGAAGGAATAAGATAATGATGATGTCGATGGCAGCGGCAACGATCAAGAATAGCAAAGCACGGATAAAGACTACGTTAGAAAGTCCCAACGAACCAAAACTAGGAGATTTTCCATCTAACCTGGCTTTTATTTTATTTTATTTTATCTATGCATACACTTCTGCCACTATATTCATGAAAGTCTGGGAAAACCTTAGAAGAGTCTAAAATCATATTTTAATTCCCCATGTTTTTCACTCCCCGCCTAGAAGTTGGGGCAAGATTTATGACCAAAAGGAATTCATGGGAAATGTAAAAACCAACCAAGAACTGATTTATTTTTTATTTTGCCTAGAAACTAAGGAATTACTAAGCTAAGAAATGTAAAACTAAGCAACCAAAAATTTTCCTCACATAATGAATGTATTATATTCAAGCCCACCATTCATCTTTTCAACTCATTTTCAAGCTTGAATCCGAAAATGAGGCAGATCCAAATCTAAGGTGGGCCACACCATAGTAAATTACGTAATCTAAGGTGGACCCCTGACTCTCCTCTTTTATGTAGTAATACTTGGTGGCCTTATCCTGTGTCGATTTTCTTTTGGACTGTTGGAAGCTGGCATTCTGAATCAGGTCAAGATGATCACTTAGTTTTTTCATATACCTTCTAATATTTGGTCATCTGTGACTTGATGCAACAGCTCATTGGAAGGATGATAATCATCTACAGGAATTTAAGGATAGCATTCGTTCCTTGTAAGTACTGAAAGTATTGAACAATGACAGACTATAGTAAGTTTTCGTAGATGCAACATGCTAGTGTCTTTATGTGTGCACATGCATGTATAAGTGCTTTTGTGGCATGCATATGTAGCACTTATACGAAATTCATGTTTATCTTGGGGCCGTTTGGTTAGCCTTAAAGTTGTATTCAGATAGAACTTTTTGAATGCATTTGTCTAGCTACGCTTGTTCGAAGCTTCTTGTATGGATAAGCAAATCTTCAGTTTTTAAAGATGCTGGAGAACGAGATGGAGGAGAGCAGGAGTGGCACCATTAAGACAAGTGATGTATACTATGATGTTCTTCCCTCCTTTGTACACTACTTGTACACTAACACCCATTTGTTGTTAGTGAGTCCATACATATTTATGTTGAAAGCACTAAAAAATGAGAGTACCAAGCTTCTTTAAGCTACCTCAATAGTATGTAGAAAACGGGGACATAAAACATGCATATGAAAAAGATTTTGGTCAGTTGGGGTTCTCCCCAAGTTGATGAAAGAAAGAAAATTGATGGATTCTTGCTTCTTCCAAGCTGCATTTGCAGTTCTACTGACAGTTCTTGGCCTTAGCACCATGATCTGATGAACATTTGCATTGCATGCAGTCTGCAATACTTATCCATTTATGTCGTCAAACCTGTACTTTTTTCTTTTAAGTTGTTTCTTTATTTCTTAGCATATACTTTGAAGGACAAAAATCCTTCATATCAGTGACCTTGCTTTGATTTTGTATTATGATTCAATACGATCACTTGAATGGGTTGCTTTCGAGTTTCAACACTTGATGTAAAAGTGCATTTGGATTTCATAGTTCCCATAGTTGTCATAATTCATTGCAGAACATACTGACATAGGATGGTCTTGGTGGTGTGGGCTGTTTTTTGCCTATTTTGCATCTTCTATTTCTGTTGATTTGGTTACGTTAGGTCACTCTTTTCTAATCTTGCTGGCTAGAAGATAGTCTCTTCTTTGTTTGGTTGAGCTATCAGTGCTAGCAACAAAGAGGTTCATTTTTATTTATTTTTACTGGATTTCATGATTTTGTTCATCATCCACATGATTTAGTGATTATGTTGTTATGGTATGATGCAATTAATAGAGAAGGTGAAACTCTCATGGCATAAAGCATCAACAAGTCTATTTTTACGCAAACAAGCATATGGTTTTAGTGGAGGTTAAACACATTGAACCTGATTTTCTAAACCTAAACCTTAACGTATTCTCAATTCCCTAAACCTATAACCTAAACATATAACCTAAAACCTAAACCTAAATCTAAAACCTAAATGTATTCTTAAATCCCTAAACGTAAACCTACACCCAATCCTAATCTCAACTCCCTAACTTAAACCTAAACCTAAACTTGAAAACCCAAACCTAAACCCGATCCCGAACCCGAACTTGATTGATGTAATAATGTAGCCCAATCACATGGCAACAAACAAGAAAATCTTGCTTTGTTGGCAAGCATACTCGAACTCAATTATCTCAATGCATCAATTTCCATCTCCACTATCTCTTATAGCATAGATTATTTGAGATTTTCGATTTATCTCATTTTTAGAGTCATGTCCTAACACAATATGATAATATTAATAGACAAGGTGGATTTGTTACCAACATTATTCCAAGACCCATATAACTTCTCCTTATAAGTTGGGTAGGGCACATGCAGCTTGAACCATCAAAGGAGATAAGGATCACCTCTCATATATTCTCTCTCTTTTCATTTGTTTTTTCCATAGGATTGTATATATATATATATATTAAAACTAGATTAGGCTCAACCTAGACTATACTTAATTGAACCCAACCAATTTTAACTAGATCTAAGATGATGAACTCGTCTAGCCTCAATTTCGAGTTTGGCCTGCTCAATTTCCAGTTTGGGGTCAAATTGGAAATTGAGTGGGACAAACTGAAAATTGAGCAGGCCAAATTGAAAATTGAGCGGGATAAACTGGAAATTGAGCGGGCGTCACTCAATTCTTCAGTTCCCTCGCTGAATTTCTAGGTTCCCTCGCTAAATTCCTAGGTTCCCTCACCAAGCACACTGGAAGGATTACAAATCCAGGGGGTTTCTAATCTTGGGGGTTCCAAATCCAGGGTTTTACAAGTCCACGCTGCCAAATAGGCCCAAGGATTGTTAAGTAGCTATAATTTTTGAGGCATAAACGATCCATGCTGATTAGTAAATATGGACGGACAGATTTGCACCTCACACTGCTAAGTGTACTGGGTATAGATGGCTTTACCATACTCCGATTTTTTCCTCTCCTCTTATGTCATTGCCTTTTGGATATGCCCACTACAAGTTCAACTGGAATATGTAGATGCGCCGAACGCACTGAAGCAAGCCCACCCATCGGCCAACCGACACACTCATGTTGAATATATACCGTCGGTTATCATTGTTTCAACCGTCCGCTTCTTTATACATGCCTGACCCACCCAACCAACGAAATTTTTAAGAAACAGAAAATTCACCATCAGAACCACCTTTATGAGCGCCCATGATCCCACAAGGACGCGGTTTGGTCGGTGACCCTAGCACCAACCGGATAGTTGGTGTCAAAGCTATGTGAGCCACACCATTATGTATGTGTTTTATCAACAATCTGTCCAATTTATTTCAGCTCATTTTAGGCTATGAGCCAAAAAATGAGGCAGATCTAAAGCTCAAGTGAACTACCCCACAGAAAACTGTGGGGATTGAATGCTTACTGTTGGAAACTTCTTTAACGCACACAAAAGCTTTGGATCAAGTTGATATTTATGTTTACCCATCGTACATCGTGTGACCTCATGAGCAGGTTAGATGGCAAATAACCATCACTTTAGGCCCTAGGAAGGTTTCAAATGTGGACATCATTCTCACTATTGTATCTTGTGGTTTGATCCACCTGAGCTTTGGATCGCTTCATTTTTGGACTCATGCCTTAAAATGAGCTGAAAGAATGGATGAACAGCATGGATTAAACACATACTTCATAGTGGGGCCCACAGCTTTTGCACTAGATAGCTGGCTCATGTTGGGTCACCTACTAGTTTTTAATGGTGGATATTCAGTCAACACTATGTTCTTGTAGTATGGTTCACCTTAGATTTGTACGTCTCATTTTTTGTCTTATGCCATAAAATGAGCCGGCTAAATGATTGAACTGAGAGGATAAAAGAGATACATCATCATGGAGCTCACAGATCAGTTAATTGGCTGGTGCTGCGGTCAATACCTAATTACATCCTTGATCGTGCGTCAGTAATCAGCAGTCCTATTCTAGTTTCGATGGACTGCTTTCGACAGATGAGCCTGATTAGCCAGGGTTTAGAACATATGAAAGCCTAATTAGCCAGGGTTTAGATTCATGGTCATTTCAATGCACTTCACGGTCAATTCCCTTCACTTCACGGTCATTTCCACGCATTTCACGTTCAATTTGCTTCACTTCACGGTCATTTTCATGCATTTCACGGTCAATTCCGACGATTCCGTTTAGATTCACGGTCATTTCGATGCACTTCACGGTCAATTCCCTTCACTTCGAGGTCATTTCCATGCATTTGACAGTCAATCCCGCCGATTCTATTTCCAAGTTTTATCGGGTTGGTGTTTGTATGATGGCATATCGAGGGTTTAGAACATATGGAAGCCTAATGGACAATAGGATATTTTCTCGTATTCCTCTTGGTTTTTCCTCTCTGTAGTTTCGGGATGCCTCTACACTGAGAGAGTTCCTCTTTTTATAAAGAGAATCTGAGAGGATTAGGAAGAGTTGGTTTACAATAGGGATAAGGTCTTTGTATCCAACCTCATCTCTATCCCCTTTCAATTAGATCCCAATTTGAGAGAGAGGCATGCACATAGCTAAAAGGATATCTACTTAGAGATATTCCATGGGAAAACCATGTAGGACCCGCTCAATTTCCAATTTGGCCCGCTCAATTTCCAGTTTGTCTCGCTCAATTTTGAGTTTGGCCCGCTCAATTTCTAGTTTATCCCACTTAATTTTCAGTTTGTCCCGTTCAATTTTCAGTTTATCCCGCTCAATTTTCAGTTTATCCCGCTCAATTTTCAGTTTGGCCCGCTCAATTTTCAGTTTGGCCCGCTCAATTTCCAGTTTGGTCTGCTCAATTTTCAGTTTGTCCCGCTCAATTTCTAGTAAATTTCCTTCATTTCATGGTCATTTTCATGCATTTCACGGTCAATTCACTTAACTTCACGGTCATTTCCACGCATTTCACGGTCATTTCTAGCGATTTCGTTTAGATTCACGGTCATTTCGATGCACTTCACGGTCAATTCCCTTCACTTCACGTTCATTTTCACGCATTTCACATTCAATTCGCTTCACTTCATGGTCATTTTCATGCATTTCACAGTCAATTCTAACGATTCCGTTTAGATTCACGATCATTTCCATGCACTTTACGATCAATTCCCTTCACTTCACAGTCATTTCCATGCATTCCATGGTCAATTCGCTTCATTTCACGGTCATTTCCAACGATTCCGTTTAGATTCGTGGTCATTTCGATACACTTCACGATCATTTCCACGCATTTCACGGTCAATTTGCTTAACTTCACGGTCATTTCCATGCATTTCACAGTCAATTTCGACGATTCCGTTTAGATTCAGGGTCATTTTGATACACTTCATGGTCAATTCCCTTCACTTCACGGTCATTTCCATCCATTTGACGGTCAATCTCGGTGATTCCGTTTCCAAGTTTTATCGGGTTGGTATTTGTATGGCCTAACCCCAAGACCAATTCCGATACATCCTACCCAAGCCCAACCCAATGTCGTGTGGGTCACAGGTTGGTCGGGTTGAACCCGCCTAACTTTCAGCCCTAAAATCATATATGGTACGTCAAGTAACTAATTTTGGTTTAGAAGATATTCTTGTTATATGAATAAAGAAAGAAATGAAAAAAGGTGAGAAAATTTTTTTATATGCTTATATATACATATTTATATAAATATGTGTTAGAGAAAAATGTAGGTAGAATAAAATTGTAAATGTAAAAAAAAATTAAAAAAATTAAAAAAGAAAGGTATACGGGATACGGCTATA
Organism: Magnolia sinica; assembly: GCF_029962835.1. Classification (NCBI taxonomy): domain Eukaryota; kingdom Viridiplantae; phylum Streptophyta; class Magnoliopsida; order Magnoliales; family Magnoliaceae; genus Magnolia; species Magnolia sinica. Next base: position 23,514,532 of record NC_080589.1, on the reverse strand, counting down.
GCTACGGTTATAATCCGTAGCCATAGCTTTTTGTTTGAATCTGGGATCAATCGCGGATTCCGCAATCCATCCCCAAATCGTATAGCAAGCTGCGATGGAATCGTGGAATCCGCGATTCATCCAGGTTTTTTTTTTTATTTTTATGAATTTTCGTTGCTTCTGTGGGCCCCACCATGAGGTTTGTGTTATATCCAAACCGTCCATCTATTTGGCGAGCTCATATTAAGGCTTGAGACGAAAAATAAGACAGATCTAACTATAAAGTGGACCACACTGTAAAAGGCAGTGGGAAATTGAACATCTACCATTGAAACCCTTTAAGGGGTTACAGAAGTATTGGATCATTATGAAATTTGTTTTTCCTCTTCATCCAGGCCTTTGTGACCTTATGAATAGATTGGATGGAAAATAAATGTTATGGTGGACCCTACAAAAGTTTTAACGGTGAAAATCAATTTCCCCGCTGCTCTTTGTGGTGTGGTCCAGTTGATCTTTGGATATGATTTTTTTTGAGGATAATGCTCCGAAATGATCTCGAAATACGGATGAACGTTGTGGATATAATAAATATATAGCTGTGGGGCCATGTAACTTTGATCTCTTTTAAGCCGTTCGTACAACTCTCAGTTGGAGGAGCGTCAGCGCTCGTCTTCGCAGTGAAAAGGAGCGGTAGTTTCGTCCTCAAAGTCGCTGTCCGCACGTGCTAGTCTAAGTTGGTAACTAAGGTTTGTATTCCTTCATAAAAACCGCTGGATAAAAGATTTTGTCTACAGTGGTCATTTTCTCATTTTAGAGTTTTTAGCCATAATTGGCACGGTTTCCTATGGTGAGCCCACCTATGTCTTGGATTGGGTTGATTGTTACAATAGATTATGAACACGTGGCAATGCAACCAATGGACGGTGTGGATCTGATGCACATTCTTCCCCATGTGGTTCTCGGCTAGTTGTAGTTAGGCTAGCAGTCCCTGGGGATTATCGAGTGGGCCATATCTAAATGCTCAAGCCCAGTTCAGGCCCAGCATATTCGCAATGCATCTAGGTGAGTCATGGCCTCATGTCCAGCGTGCTGGCTAGAACCCAGGCCAATTAGGACTAAATAGGGTCTGGTCTGCCGGGCCATCCTGTTCGGTCTTCAATTACACTCAGGCTCAAGTGGGGCCCACTAAGTTTATGGGGCCTTATAAGTAATGGTTAGGCCCATCATGCTGGCCCATAGTCTACGAATAAATCCAGTCCAAAAGGGGACTGGGTCTGGTCCACCCAAGCCTACTTTCACCTGGTTTCTCCATCTAGGGCTGCCGATGGGCTAGGCCTAGGATGGCCCATGGTCTCTCTAAGCCCAGTTCATAAAGTCAAACACAGGCCTATGACGAAAATGCCCTGGAAACCCTAAACAAGCACTGTTTGGTAAAATGGAAACCCTAAACAAGCTCTGTTTCGTAAAATTTAAAACCCTAAGAAATTTTGCATTAAAAATACCAAAAATTTAACAAAAATTGATCAATTTATAAGTGAATTATTTAAAAAGGAAGGATTTAAGATTGAAAATATAAATACCATTTTGTTACATACTTTACATTTTTGCTTCTTCACAAACATAGTAATTCAAATTATTTTAATTAAAGTCTTTTTTTTAAAAAAAATTATTTATAAAAAAACACTATAATTTATTGTGCCGTGGGCAGAGTTCACCTATGCTATCTAATCAATTAATCTGAACCGTTCAAGTTTAGAACATATTTTTGAAACTACAGTGCATTGTTATAGATGTCTTGTATTCTACGAAACAGTGTAGAAGTTATATATAAATTTTCATAGAGGGTTGCCAGAGAGCTTGCCTCATGTGTGACTCTATGATATATTGGAATCAATTAAAAGCTCAGTCCAATTAAATAAATAGAGTATTTTGGTTATTTCTATATTCATGATATAAATATTCTCATAACAGTCAAATTAGGATCATACAAGAGAAATAGGAAAATGCTTTATGAGTTTTTAGGTGCTAAAAAATTAGAATCCTCTTCAGGATTACATGATGTACATGGTTTGCAAATGATTGTTTGTAGAGTTGTACTTGAACTAAGTTAACTTGGTTAACTCACTTTACTCTAATCGAAAAAGTTCAACTCGGCTCAGCTTAAAATTGGGTTCGCGCTGATTCAAGCTGATTTTTTAAGTTTGAAATGTGTTTGAGCCAAGTACGAGCTAGCACGAGCTCAACTTACCTGGGCTTCAAATTTGACTTAGTTCAAATCAATTCAACTCAAAAAATATAAAATATTTTGTAAATATTTACATATATATATATATATATATATATATATATATATATATATATATATATATATATATATATATATATAGTGGGAAATGGTACTATGAGGTTGAGCTATGTGGGCCCCACCGTGATGTATGTCCAACATCAACACCGTGCATTTGATGGGTCCCATTTAGGTTATGGGATATCTAAAAATCAGCCATATATGGAACTCAGGTGGGCCAATACCATCTAAAACAACATGAAGACATGTTTAAAACATATAAAATCACTTGACGGAGCCCACTTGAGTTTTGGATGCGGTTGAAACTTTCTCTGACCCCTCATCCAAGTGGGACACATACAACGGATGGTCTGGATTTGTGAACCACATCTAAATGAGCACAATAAATGATTATGAATATTTTAATGGGATGGTAACTCCTATCAACTGTTGTATATAGTGTGGCCCACCCAAGTCATGGATTGACTTGATTTTTAAGCCTTTATCCCACATTGGAATGATGCATTTGACTGATGGCATAGATGTTGGACACACATCACGGTGGCCTATACAACTCGACTCCATGGAAAGTTCCCATGAGGTCAATATCATAGTACCATTTCCTTATATATAACCATAAAACCTAAACTCTAACTTAGCTTGTAGGCTTAAACTCGAAGTCAGCTTGAGCTGGCTTAAGTTGCTGACCGAGATAAGCCAAGCTAGCCAGTTAAGCTTGAGTACTGAGTTTAGCCGAGTTTGAACTGGTGCAGCTCGCATGCTGGCTGAGCCGAGCTCATATACAACTCTAAGTGCGTGCATATGCAGGAAATTGTCTGACCATAAAATGAAACGGAGATACACTGGCATCATTGGAAGGGAAAAAAAAATGAACTACAAGTTCTTTTTTCTTTCTTTCTGTCTTTTCTTCCTAAGATAACGATTTTGAAATGGACCATCCACTGTATCTTGTACGTGACTGCTTTCCTTTGATCTGTGTTTTACACCAAAGCAATACACAATGATCTTATCCATGCTGTACTGTCCTCTTTATGTATAACCATTGCTTTTTAAAGCCATGGATGGGATGGCAGTGATTACCTAAAAAAAGTAATTATTTAGAATCATAAGCAACCCATCTCGATTGCTTATTGGACATTATATTTGTGTAAATGACCTTGCTCATCGATGCTAAATAGTATTAATCAAATGATTAATATTTCTTAAATTGGTGTGATGCTTGCAAGGTTGCCTATATATGACATGCGCATTGGAGCTAATGACCAATCTAGATCAATGGTGGATGTTTTACTACCATTGTTTCCTGTAGTGTGGGCCACTTGGGCTTTAGATCACCTTCATTTTTGAGCTCACATCCTAAAATATTCCAATAAAGCTGATGGACAGCATGGATATGTCACATTCATCACTGTGGGGCCCAAAAATTTAAGGCAGTCCTTTTCATACGGCTTTTCCAAGTGGAAATACGTACTTGGAAAATGAAATTAAAATCAAACACCTCTTTAAAAATTAAAAAAAATCAAACACCCGCTCAGAGTATAATAAGTTACAGTTCATTGAGACCACATGACTATTTCTCTCATACAATGAATACAAGCCTATGTGGACGTATGTGATTGTTTTTTTTTTTTATTTGGGTCCATTTTTAAATGATAGTAAATTAAACTGTTTCATTCTTCGAATCTTTAGTGTTTTCGCATCTTCAACGACTTTTTTAATCGTCCTTTTAATGAACATAGGATCGATGACTTGCAAGTGGACGCTTGAGAAAAATAATATAAATTGAATTGAAAACACCAAATATTGGATGGCTTGGATCCTCCCATCTGGGAGAATTTTGGGGCATCACCCATCCATGGTTGGTCCATCAGAACAACGATCTTGATCATACATATCCTTCGATGGACGATCGTATGTCCTCTTACGTAGAGATTCCGGTATAGGTTTATCTCAAACTACTAAATAGAGGCAACTCACTCAATGGACATGTGGCATGCAACCACACCTATCTTTACAATCAAAATGTTTCAACGGTCTAGATTGGCCTGTATGCATATCTTGTTGCACTGTATGAGCCGCCACAAGAGGGACGGTCCTGTTAGGAGCTCTATATGGCCCACTTTGATATATTTGTTTTATCCATGCCGTCCATCTATTTTTGCAGATAAGTTTAGGGAATTAGCCCCAAAAGGAGCCAGATCAAAGGCTAAAATATACCACACCACAGGAAGAAGTGGGGATTAAATTCTACCATTGAAAACTTCCTAGGGCCCACCATGATGTTTATTTGATATCCAACCTGTTCATAAGGTCACATAGATATGGACGAGGGAAAAACATAAATATTAGCTTGATAAAAACTTTTGTGGCCTCCAAGAAATTTTCAACGGTAGGTTTTCAATCTCTACTGCTTCATGTTGTGTGGTCCACTTGAGCTTAGATCTGCCTCATTTTTTTTATTTATTTATGGCTTCAAAATGATCTTTAAAAATGGATGGACGGAGTGGATTAAATATATGAATCAAAGTGGGCCACACAGAAACCGTATCCGGACTGTACGTCTCTCTTTATTGGTCCTGGTGGGGGGTAGTACCCAATCTGCGTCCGAATCCGAATTGCACATGACTTGACTGACGAGTCTACGGTCAATGGCAGTGCAGTCCATCCCGCCGTCCATGTGGTCCCACTGCAACGGCTGACAGTCCACCGGCTTTTGAATTTTTGCGTTTCCAACGGCTGACATTGCGAACCCGGAAAAAACTCAGGGGACGGCCCATTTTGAGGCCCTCTGCACGCAGCTCCTTACATCTGTCCCACCACGTGATGATCCAGGCCGTTCAGCTAGAAGGCCCCACCCATATGGACCACGTGGAAATGTCAAAGATCAGAGATACCAACCATCCATAAAAAGGTTGTTATAAAATAAGTGATTTTATAAAATATATTTTAAATAAAATATATATAATATATATAAAAGTTTTTGTAAAAAAAGCTTTCGTGGGGTTTTATTTTTTTTAGAATAGTCCCACATGTGAAATAGAAGAAAAGTTTTCTTGGTTTATATGAAAACAGTGGAGTATCTTATTATTTGCCTACATAGTCCTCGGGCTTGGGCTCGGTGCGAGGGCATGGGCATGTGAGGCAGTATGGTTGCAGAAGTGCTAGTGGCACACTTTGTACTTTGAGACGTGTGCGAGTTGCGGTACGACTAGGTGGCTAAGGTGAGTGGCTGGTTGGAAGGGAGATTAAAGGACTGAGAGAGTGGTCCTCTGGTATATATAGAGAGGCTGAATATGGCTGTTGCAGCAGAAGTGTAACAGTTGTGCCATTAGTGTAGAAACTATGCTGTAACTGCTGCATGGCTAGCCCAACAGCTAGAAAATGGCTAGCCACTGTCTCACAACAGCCAACATGCAGAAGTGGTTATGGCTCATGCACAACAGTCAGAAAACGACCATAAATGGCTAGTTTTCTCTAACAGTTAGAAAATGGTCAATGAAATTTATTTCCTTTGACCATAACCCCCAGCCACCACAACCTATATAAACAGGGCCTGGATGAGTTTCCAAACAATCTCTCAACCCACTCTAGCAAACCTATACGAATTGAGATAGTTACTCCTCTCATATACTCTAGTGACTCTAGCAAGACAGCAAGGTTGAACCATTGCTTGAAGAACAGATCAGCGGTGTGGTCTAGAACGGTTTAACTGAACCAATAGCTGAAGAACAAGAATAACAGACTATTGTAGTGGTTTTACTTACAGGCATCTTCTTCTCTCTTTTTCTTTTTTGGGATTTTTCTTTTATGTATTTCTGCCAGACTGTGCGTAAAAGATTTTCAGTAGTGAACCTTCATGTTTGCTGAACGCAGACCCACATCAGGCTCGTTGTATCCTAAAAGTGATTTGCCTGTAACTTATCAGCATACTCAATTCACTTGAGTAGGGGCAAATAATGCTTTAAGGACAGCGTTCTAGACGTGCTTCAGCTTGTCCTTATTTCAAATCAACTTGGATTTTTTGGATTCCATATTTTACAGAAAAAATATTACTCTATAAAATTTACCAACAATCTTAAAGCGTTATTTGATGAAAGTCGACAATGTATCATCCATCAAGTTGATGAATCAGGACTTGATTTGTCTTGACCGGTTCGATGGAACCAATTTCATAAGATGGTAAGACAAGTTCAAATTTCTTCTGATTGCGCTGAAGATCTTCTATATCTTAGATCCTAATCTTCAGCCATTACCTGAAGCAACCAAAGATGACATAGCTGAACAAATAGCTACCCGCACCAAACGAGCTGAAGATGAACTCTTATGCCGAGGACACATTTTGAACGTGCTCTCCAACCGCCTATACGATCTGTACCGACAGACATCATCAGCAAAGGAGATCTAGGCCACTCTGAAGTTCAAATACAAGGTTGAAGAAGAAAGTACCAACAAGTTCCTCATCGCCAGGTATTTTGACTTCAACATGGTAGATAACAAATCGCTCCTAGCCCAAATCCAGGAACTGCAGCTTATAGTAAATAAAATTAAAGCAATTAAAATTAATCTTCCTGAATCATTTCAAGTCGGGGCTATAATCATTAAATTGCCACTGATGTGAAAAGACTATAGAAAGAAGTTGCTGCATAAGACTGAGGACTATATACTGAAACAAATCCAGAAACATCTTCGAATTGAGGAAGAATCCCATAATCGCGACAAAAAGAATGATAATGAGAATGCCTCATCTAAGGTACATGTAGTAGAGAACACTAATAACAAGAATCTTGAGAAGGACAATTCCCTAAAACCCAATAAAGGCAAGAAAACTGCCCAAAGGAAGAACGGAAAGTTCAAAAGCCCATGCCATGTCTGTGAAAAAACCGGACACTATGCTCGAGTATGCCGATATTGCAAGTCTAAAAAAGAGGCAAGTACAGCAGAAGAAGGCGATATTGTGGCCATGATCACTGAGGTGAATACTATCAAAGGAAAGGTTCCTGGTTGGTGGTATGATACTGCTGTTATCATACATGTGTGCTATGACAGATCAGCCTTCAAAACCTATGAGGAATTGACCGATGGTCAAGAAGTCCAAATGGGTAATAAAGTTCGATCGAAGGTTGTTGGTAAGGAACAATTAAACTAATATTCACCTCTAGAAAGAAAGTGAGTCTGACAAATGTCCTGCATGTCACAGACATGAGGCGAAACTTAGTTTATGGGGACCTTCTGGGCAAACCAGAGATAAGGGTGGTGCATGAATTAGGAAAACTGATTCTGTCTAAGAATGAAAATTTTGTCGGAAAGGGATATGCTTATAACAGGATGGTCAAGTTTTCTCTAAATGAAAGTAGCACTTTCGCGTATATGGTTGAATCTGTTGGACTGTGACATGATAGACTAACACATATAGGGTATAATACCTTGAAGTTCATGGCTAAGAATGGTTTAATCTTATATACAGATAATGAAACCGATAAATGTGAAGTGTGCATACGATCCAAAATGACGAAAAAATCTTTTCAAAGTGTTAAAAAATTGTCTCAGGTATTGGATCTTGTGCACAGTGATATCTGTAAGTTAAACAACATTCTTACTCGTGGATGTAAATGGTACTTTATAACCTTTATTGATGATTGTTCTAAATATGTATATGTTTATCTGTTAAGGGCAAAGATGAAGCATTGAACATGTTTAAAATTTATAAAGCAGAAGTAGAGAATCAACTAAATAAGAAAATAAAAATTCTCCGTTGCGATAGAGGAGGAGAATACTTCTCCAATGAATTCAATAACTGCTGTGAAGAACATGGACTAATACATCAATGTACTAAACCATACACACCTCAACAAAACGGAATAGCTAAAAGGAAGAATAAAACATTAGTAGAGATGGTCAACTCAATGCTAATAAGAGCAAACTTGTCATTAAGTTTATGGGGGTGAGGCACTGCATGTAGCATGACATATACTAAACAGAATTCCGTCTAAAAAATATAAAATATCTTCATATGAAACATGGAGAGGTAGAAAACCTAACCTAGGATATCTATAAGTGTGGGGGTGTCTTGTATATTGTAGAACCCCTAATCCAAAAAAAACTAAGTTAGGACCCAGAATTATTAAGTGCGCCTTCGTAAGGTATGCACAAAATAGTAAAACTTGTAGACTTCGAGATATAGAGTCTAATACAATAATAAAATTAAGTGATGTTGAGTTCTTTGAGAACTCATTATCCTTGGAGTTAAAGGATAATGAAGTCCAAACTCCTGATAGAGAACCAGATAGCAAAGCTCCATAGATAATGGAAGCTCCTGTTGAACCTCGTAGGAGTCAAATGATAAGAATAAAGAAGAGTATAGGAGATGACTACATAGACTCACAACACGTCATTTTCCATCTTGTAGAAGGAGATAGAGAAAATGTTATAAGAAAAATACTTATAGTAATGATTATAGAAGATGATCCTAAAACATAAAAGAGGCTGTATTTTTTAGAGACTCAACTTTCTGGAAAGAAACTATGAACGATGAAATGAAATCTATAATGTTAAATCAAATATGGGAACTAGTTAACTTACCTCAAGGTTTTAGACCCATAGGTTGCAATTGGGTATTTAGAAAGAAATATCACACTGATGAGACTATCCAAACCTTTAAAGCTCGACTAGTAGCTAAGGGTTTTAGGCAAAAAAAGAAGGATAAATTATTTTGACATATATTCTCCTGTAGATAGGATAACATCTATTATGATATTATTTGTGCTAGCTTCCATACATCATCTTCACATCCACTAAATGGATGTAAAGACCATATTTCTGAATGGTGACCTCAATGAAGAGGTATATATGGAACAACCTGAATGATTCGTTCTACCAGGAAATGAAAACAAAGTATATAGATTAATCAAATCTCTATGTGGATTAAAACAAGCACCAAAATAATGGCATGAGAAGTTTGATTCCAAAATACTATATCATGATTTCATGCATAATGTAGTGATAAATGCATATATTCCAAAGTAGATGGTAACTGCATGATTATTATTTGTCTGTATGTTAGTGACATGTTAATAATAAGTAATAAAATAGAAGGTGTGACTGAAACTAAGAGGTTTTTATTTTTCGTATTCAAAATGAAAGATCTTGGACAAGTTGATATCATCTTAGGTATCAAAGTTAAAAAATATTGTGGGGGTTATGCTTTGTGTCAATTTCATTATAATAAGAAGATACTAAATAAGTTTAACCATCTAAATATAAAAGAAATAAAAACCTCATTTGATCCAACTAACAAGCTAAAAGAGAATAACAGAAAAACAGTTGCACAATTGGAATATGCGAGTGATATAGAGAGTCTTATGTATGCTCTGCAATGCACTACACCTGATATAACATATTTTGTGAGTAAACTTAGCAGGTTTACTAGTAACCCCAGTATCGAACATTGGAATGCAATCAGTAGAGTCGTTGGTTACTTAAAAGCAACCAAAGACTTAAGACTATTTTATTTAGAGTTTCCTGCTGTATTGGAAGGATATCCGATGTGAGCTGGATATCGAGTGCAGGGGACAATAAATCTACTACAGGGTGGGTATTCACTCTAGGAGGTGTAGACTTGCATAACGCACTTGATTATGGAGCCTGAATTCTTAGTCCTGCCTGCAACAGGTAAAGAGGCTGAGTGGCTAAGGGATCTCTTATTAGAAATTCCTTTATATGTAAAGACCATATCGGCTATGTCACTACATTGTGATAGTGAAGCCACATTAGATATAGCTTATAACAACACATATAATGGTAAGTCTAGACATATCAGTCTTCAACATGATTATATTAGACAATTGATTCGAGATGAAATTATTGCTATTTCCTATGTGAAATCAAGCAATAACCTAGCAGACCCTTTCACTAAATCTCTACCGAGAGAGGTAGTAGAGGCTATATCTAGAGGGATGGGGTTGAAACTCTTCAACCAAAGTTCTACCAGTGATGGTAACCCAACATAAAGTCAGAAAATCTCTAATTTCAGATTTAAAGGGTAAGAATAAGTCACTGATATGTTGAAAGTTTTCAGCACTAAATAATAAAACTTTATTCATAATAGATAAGTGCTAAGTGTTATGAAAGAGGGTTGAGTCTTAAAACTATTAATGAAATCCAGTCTAAAGGACAAGTGTCTTATAGTAACGAAGACACTGGAAGGATTTCACTTATATGAACGTAGAGATGGTGCAATCTCTCATGAGAGTTAGGATTTTTCTCTCGAGATCGTTCACAAAATAGAATAAGTACATGGCTATTAATTGTGTTGAGCAAGATTATGGGAACTCCAATAACACATAGGGAATATGTGTGTAGTTTCTCCGGCTCTGTTATTTAGAAATAACTGGTTCAATGCTGTGGCTACCAGTCATTTCGATAGAGTTTTGAGATACTTACACTAAGGGAAGATTAAAATCGAAAGATATATTTCTTTATGCATATAAGCTGATTATTCTGACAGAAATGTTTAATCGAAAAAAATATATTTAAAAAAATCAGTGGAGGTTTGTTTTAAAATAAGTGATTTTATAAAATATTTTAAATAAAATATATATAATATATATAAAAATTTTTGTAAAAAAAGCTTTTGTGGGGTTTTTTTAGAATAGTCCTACAAGGGAAAAGGAAGAGAAGTTTTCTTGGTTTATATGAAAACAGTGGAGTACCTTATTATTTGCCCACATAGTCCATGGAACATGAGACTTATGTGTTCCAATGCGTACCCGCGCGGTCTCGATTATGGGCTCAGTGCGAGGGCGTGGGCATATGAGGCAGTGTGGTTATAGAGGTGTTAGTGGTGCACTTCGTACTTCGCACGTGCACATCGTGTCGCTCCTTCATGAACTTACGCGAACCGGAGCAAGACGTGTATGAGTTGTGGTACGACTAGGTGGCTAAGGTGAGTGACTGGTTGGAAGGGAGACTAGAGGATTGAGAAAGAGGTCCTCCAGTATATATAGAGAGGCTGAATATGGCTGTTGCAGCAGAAGTGTAACAGCTGTGCCATTAGTGCAGAAACCATGTTGTAACTACTGCATGGGTAGCCCAATAGCTAGAAAATGGCTAGCCACTGTTTCACAACAGTCAGCATGCAGCAGTGGCTATGGCTCATGTACAATAGTCAGAAAATGGACATAAACAGCTAGTTTTCTCCAATAGATAGAAAACGGTCAATGAGATTTATTTCCCTAGACTATAACCCCCAGCCACCACAGCCTATATAAACAGGGCCTGGATGGGTTTTCAAACAATCTCTCAACCCACTCCAGCAAACCCATATGAATTGAGATATCCACTCCTCTCATATACTCCAGGGACTCTAGTAAGAGAGCAAGGTTGAACCATTGCTTGAAGAACAGACCAGCAGTGTGGTCTAGAATGGTTCAACTGAACCAATAGCTGAAGAACAAGAAAAACAAATCAGTGCAGTGGTCTTACTTACAGACATCTTCTTCTCTCTTTTTCTTTTTGGAATTTTTCTTTTCTTTATTTCTGCCAGATTGTGTGTAACAGAGTTCCAATAGTGAGCTTTCGTGTTTGCTGAACGCAGACCCACATCAGGCTCGTCATATCCTAGAAGTGATTTGCCTGTAACCTATCAGCATACTTAATTCACTTGAGTAGGGGCAATAATGCTTTAAGGGCAACATCCCGGACATGCTTTGGCCTGTTCTTATTTCAGATCAACTTGAATTTTTCAGACTCCATATTTTACAGAAAAAATATTATTCCGTAAATTTTACCAAAAAAGGTGAGCCCATATTTCAAGAAGATGAGATCTCTAACCATCTTACCTTTTACATGTGGCCCATTTATAGTGGCCCTAGATGAGCGTCCTGGATCAACAGGTGGTGGGGATAGAAACGGCGGGAAACGTGGGCATATCCCTGGCGGCGAGCATCCCTTACGTGGTGGATCCCAGACTGTGGGGCTCACCATGATGTATTTTTCATATATCCACGCCGTCCATCCGTTTTTCAAGATCATTTTAATTGTATAATCCCCAAAAAGAAACAGATCCAAATCTCAGGTGGACCATACCACGGGAAACAGTGGTGATTGACCATTAAAAATTTCTCGGGGGTCACAAAACTTTTGGATCAAGCTGATATTTATGTGGTCCCTTCATCTAGGTCTTTGTGACTTTATCAACAGGTTGGATGGAAATAAACATTCCGGTGGTCCCCAGGAATTTAATGGTGGGCGTTCAATCACCACTGTTTCATGTGGTGTGGTACACTTGAGATATTGATCTGCTGCATTTTTGGGCTCATGCCCTAAAATGATCCGTCGAGACGGATGGACAGCATAGATATAAGACACATACATCAAGGTGGGCCCCACAGTTAGTGATCCACCGAAGCGGCATCCCAGCGTCCTCATCATACTCGCAAGAGCCTTGCTAGACCAAATTCTACTCCCAGGCTCCCTAGTGCATCGATCGTTCCAACGTGCCACTGGGCTGATCAGCACCATCCAATTTGCTGGCCACAGCGTAAGTAAGCCACAACCTAAAAATTGCAATAATTGAGTGATTCTACCTCTCCGTTCAATCATCAAAGAATGTGGGCCATTGCCAGCTCTTTCATCTATTAGCCAGTCACCAATCGAATGGTTAGGATCAGTTGAACCATGAGATATCAAACCAACGGCACTCCATGGTGGGGCCCATTAACCGGTGGGGCAGGTAGATGATCACATCATTCAATACATTGACTATACTGCCTCCTCCAACAACTGCCGAAGAAATGAAATTTCTTGTCTTTTTTGCTTTGCCAGATGCGTGAATGTAGACACGTACGTGCGTGAATGTAGACACGTACATGCATGAATGCATCCATGCATGGAGACATCTGCATATATATAATTGGAATATGCATTGTACAACCGTTGCATGCATGCAGAAGGAATCACACACTCTTGCGTGTGCAAGCAACATTTGGGTACTTTTGGCCCACATGTGTTCAAGATCCAAGCTTTTTATCAGGCAGGCCCCATAATGCACTGACTTCTCCAAAAAAGATTAGGATGATCGGATTATCAGGTGGGCCACACATGCATTTAGGGCTCAATTGGCATTGCTTCTCGTAAATGTAAAATTGATTTTTGGGAAACATGCTTAGTAAGTGCCAAAAAGGTTATAAAAGATTAATAGCATAAGACCTGATGACCTCTATATATTAGACCACTAAGCACAGCATTCTATTTTTGTGGGACCTACATATTGTGTGTCTGACATCCACTCTATTTATAAGATGTGACTCACATATTCAATGAGTTCATCTTACTTGAGTGCATGAGTTTTGGATCAAGCAGGCTTTGGAGTTTCCTTCCATTTTCTGGAGGCACTTTGATGGGTTGGATGGAATATAGGCACCATAATTCCACACATGAGTCTACAGTTGGCATCCTTAATTTCTCCATCATTCGCTGTAGGATATAATTAAATTAAATTAAAGTTTTCAAATTATGGGTCTTAGTTTAGATGTATCATGAATTAAAAATTACATTCATTTTACCAAATTGGTGGACAATTATAGGACTGTTTAAAATGAAAAGTATCTAATGGTTCTGTTTCAACAAACGAGTGTCCAATGATAAAATATTTGAATTCGTTAACCAATTTAATTTAGGGGCTGCTGGTATTGTGTTCCACATTTTAGTTTGTTTACTTTGAGTTAATGCATGAGGTGTTTTAAATATCGACGATATCAACCTATATATCCCACAATGTATTTTGTATCCAGCCTGTGCGATGCGAAACACACATGTAATGCTGATATATCCCACCTATTCGATCCTATGAGCATTTTCGATTTTTGATCCATATTTTCATTGTAAATCACGTTAAACTAATGTCAAATAGTTACAAATCTATGATTCTTCATGTTTTTCCTGAAAAATCATGGATTTGGAACTTCTATTTCGAGATTTGGGGGAGATGGTTCAAGCTATGAAAAATTAAGAAAAATTGAAAATTTTCAATTTCTCGCAAATCAATTACATTCTTTGTATCTAAATACAAAATTAAACATGTATATAACTTGATCTAGTGATTCTTCTTTTTCTTTTGAATGTATCGCTTATGTTTCTATACATGTCTTCTTACATTTATAAATTATATAAATAGACTTTAAATATATTTGTATCAGTTTAATTAGAAAATACATATATTAGGACCCTATACAAAGGAAACCCTTATTATGTTTACCTTTTTTTTATTTTTATTTTTATTTTTATTTATAATGTGTGTATTAATGTATTTTTCAACAATCCCTGAAGTTTCATTGAAAAAATCGACCAATTTCCCAATGTTCCCATATTTCCCAACAATAGTGATACATTATGCGATACAACCGATATATCCCATGCGATAACTGATATGTATCCATGTCCAAAAGGGTGTGATACATTATGCGATAATGATATTTAAAACATTGAATGCATGACACATATACCTACTCAGAGTGCTTATGATATGATTGGTGCATCTAATAACTCTTTCCTTTTTTTGTTTTTGTTTTGTTTTGTTTTTTGTTTTTTGTTTTTTTTTTTTTTGCATGAGACATTTTAGGTGCAGTTTTAAATTGTTCGGATAGGTGCCACTCATCTTAAATTTTTTTATTGGGTTGATCTTTTGTTTGTACAGTGAACATAAATATTATCATCGGATGAACGAAGTAGATCTCACAAACATAACATGCTGTCACTAAAGCTTAAGTGTTCAACATGCAATGTAAATAAGGTGTTATAGACAATTTCAATCTCATGGTAAAAATAAATAAAAATAAATTAGGTATTTAATGAGGTTACAAGAGGAGTATCAGTCCTTTGAATGAAGTTTTCTTATTAGCTCTAAGTTTATAAAAGAAAGTGTTGTAAACTATATTGAGTATAGCAATAATTAAATTATTAACAGGTGAAAACTGTAATTATACATAAATATAAGTGTTTGAGTGTAATTTTCCAACCTAGTTGTAGACACCCCACTCGATGACAAAATAATTGATTGAGCCCAATTAGAATGACTACTTTTCACAAGAAAAACCTTAAATCGTACACTTCTATCCAAGTCCATATAAGATAGTATAAGTCCATCGAAATCTCTCATAATCCAATCCAAGCTAACTCAAAGCTTAATCGAAGCTATCTAAACTCCAAAAGAAGGTTAGATTGGGGATTTAACATAAGCGAAAATTCAAAATCCATCCTTATAAAAATTTTAAGTTTTCAAACATAGCAAAAGTGGAAGTGGAAATTGGATTTCCACTTCTAATATGTGTCCACTTACTCCCACTATTAGTGGTCGATTTCTCTGGTCAGCAATGGGTCAAAGTCAGAAGTGGAAATTATTATTTTTTCTTTCAATACAACACACTTATGATATCATTTTTTTTTCTTCAAAATTTCATTTGCTCCTTTATCAGCCTACTTATCATACACCTTTTCGTAGCCTTTTTCAAAAAACATTCAAATTCTTTTTTTTACACCTTTACCCAAGTTACCAAGCTTACCATCCTAAGCTCGCAAAAACTAATTAGAACAAGTTATGTAGTAGTTTGCCTCTCACCTACTCACTAATAGCCAAAATGTCATCACTTTCACATATAAATACTACTTTTCCCTTTCATTTTCAACACAACTATGAAGCCTTGAAGACCAGGTGAGGAATTTCTAATGAAAGTGGTGAAATGTTTCCATCTTTCTAAGATCTATCCTCTCACAAGCTTCATGTGAGGTCCTAGGAGTAGAGTGGATTGAAGATTTCCAATCATCTTCTTTGATCGAGTTCTAGGATTTTTTTCTCCTCCTCACACATCTCTGATTATGGCCCAATGTCTTGCAATCTAAGATAAAGTAGAGTTAGAGATTTAAGAGCTTCGATCATCTTTTCTCTTAAAGGAGTGTTAGAATTCTTCCTTCTCCACTCGTATATGTACGCCACCAGTTAATTTAAGTGGCTACATTGTTTTTCGTTTACTATGTTGCTGCATTTTCTTTCTTATACATCCCTATAATTTAGTTACTTTATTTCTTGCTTTGTTCATTTACTTGTAAGAAATAATTTATAGCTTAATCGCTAATAAATTTAATTTTTTTCATGCCTTACGTTTATATTAGCAAGGAAGGATGCCTCCCTAGGTTTGTACATGAGCCAAGCTAGCTCAAAAAGCTCGCTCATCTCGACCCAGTTTAGCTCGGATCGCCTTGGCCCAAAAGGGGGATTTGGGACGAGCCAATGCATGTTTGACCCAACTCGTTAAAAAACAAGTTGAGGTCGAGCAACAGGTAGCTCGACTTAGCTTATCTCGAAGCTCGACTCGGCTCGCTCTGTATATATGCAATATGTGAAATTTGTGCCCACCCATATGTCTTGCATGCCATTTACGCTCGTTTGCCAAGAACCGTTGAATTGAAAGGATTAAGGACAACTCAGATCACCTCCTGCTCTCGCTTGATACATGAGTAGAACTCTTCTCTCTCCCTCCCCCCCCCCCTCTCAAGTTTGAAACATTCTCTCTTTCTCACTAAAGATAGCTCGGCTTGACTAGGCCAACTCGCTCACCTTGACTCAATCTAAGCGAGACTCGGTTCAAACCATCGGGACGAGCGAGCGAGCTAATGTGTTGAGCTTGAAGGCCGAGCTGAGCTCGAGCTAGGGTTAGAGTGGGGCCGAGCTGATCAAAGCTTAGCACAACTCAACTCGATGTACAAGTCCATTCCTCACACATTTTTGGATACCTGATGCCCTAACTCGGAATCTATGGACATATATCATGTGCCTCACACCTTCTAGTACACTTTGTTGTTCCATTCCACACTAGTAAATATACATGAGAAATTGCTACTATACAAAGCCCAATAGGTTATAATGCTCCTAGTTGCATTGTTCCACTTGGACACTTTAATAGATTGATCTAAATTATCCATTAAGTCGATAACAAATTTCATGGATTACTATGTAATGGTCATGTTGATGATTGAATGGTCCATTCCATCCTTGATTTGGCCTTATTTTCTATAGCCATCCCTTTTCCAACCATGGATGAAATGGTTCTTCAGCATCAAACCAATCTATGATGGGCCCTCACAAATAGATGGATAATATTGTTGATTGGAAATATTTTTGTATAAAATCTTGAAAATATGTATTAAAGGCCATTGATCAAATGGTTAATAAAATAAAAAGTTATTTTATTAGGGATCCCCATTTATAAAATAAAAAGTTATGGTATAAAAAAGATTACTATACAGAGTTAACATGCTTAGTCTTCATATACTAACAATCTCCATCAAACTAGAAAATATATATTAATCACACTCAATTTGAAAATAATATAAAAAAGTGGACTCAAATATGGCCTTGGTGAAAATAGTCGCTAATTGAGCTTTTGTAGATAAATGAGAAGTGCAAATGACAACCGACACCAAATTTTTTGAACAAAATAGCATTAAACTTCAATATGCTTGGTGTGCTTATGGAAAACTTGATTGTACATAATGTGAATAACAACATGATTAACACAATATAGTCAAAGAAGAGAGTAAGCGTCAATCCTGGGATCAGAGAGGAGTGAACATAGCTAGAGTATCTTGCTAGTGTTGTGGCCCATGCATCGGTAAATAAGGTTGTCGCCAATGAAAGTATAGAAACTGATGGTGGAGTAACGATCATTAGAAGAGTCATTCCAATCCGCATGACACATCCATGTATATCGAGACGTTCATGAGTAACATAGAGAATATCCTTCTCAGGAGCTGTCTTAATGTAATGAAGAACACAATACACGGTTTTAAGATGGTGGAAGTAGGGATTTTTTTTAGACATTGACCGACCACACCCACTGCACAGGCAATGTCTAGCGAGTGACAGATAGATAAAGGAGTTTACCAATAGCTAAGAGTGTAGTGAGCCAGTGAGTCACAACAAGTCAAGAGCATACTTATGTTGAGATATGAAGATACCCTTCAATAAATGAGTAACTTTAATCTTAAGGAAGTAATGAAGAGGCCCCAGGTGCATCTTAAAATTCTTCCTTGTGAACAACTTAGTGAAGAAAATATCAGCACCATTATCTCTAGTGATTATTATGTCATTCACATACATAACATGAACAATACCAGAGTCACAATGTCATTTGATGAAGATGGAATGGTTGGAGGAATAACATTGAAACTTAATTTGAAATATATTATCATTAAGTGCCCAAACCAGGCTTGAGGAATTTTCTGAAGACCATAAAGTGCTTTCTTAAAATGAGACATTTTTCTAGACAACTTCGAATGCACAAAACCAATCATGGGTCACATATAAATCTCTTCATGAAGATTATAATTAAGGAAAGCACTTTTCAAGTCCAACTAATAAACAGGCCTACGACAATTGGTATCAATCGAAAGTACGACCCCACATCGATCCAGTTAAGCTTGGCAACAAGGAAGAAAGTGTTAGTTAATCCCAAACTTTTTTTTATTAAGCCTTTGGCAACCAACTTGGCCTTATTCCGAGCAACGAATTTGTTGGGATTATAGTTGACCATTTACACCTATTTATAGCTAACAACGTGTCAACCATTAGCGTGATTGAACAACTACCACGTGCATTACTTCTCAAGGGCAATCATTTACTCGAGCATTGCAACTTTCCATGGGGTCCTTCAAGGCATCTGTTACTATGGAAGAAATAAAACACATGAGTAGGTAGAGATAAATGTGTAAAATGACAAAGACAAGTGGTTATATAAAACAAAATTACTTTTATGGTGAGGAAAGTTAGAGAAATACTGTACCGAAGGAACACCAGTGAGCTTCGCCTTGTTGATAGCAATGAGAAGATCATATGAAAGATCAAATAGTGGATGATTTGGAGCTAGCAACACAAATTGATTAATGTGAGCAGTAGAGTTGTCCTCATCAGTAACATATAGAATTAGAAGATACTGAATAGTTGATTCAGGATTTTGAGATAAAATAAGATAGATTTTTTAAAAAAGTGACATCTTGAGGAACATAATTTTATTTGGTCACTAGACAATGACACTTTTACCCTTTATGAGAGGATGAGTAGTAAAGGAAAATGTGCTTAATGGATGATGGCGAGAGTTTCTCATGACTAGGATCAATGGGGTGAACAAAGCAAGCACACTCAAAGACATCAAGTGGTAATAAAAATAGAGAAAAATATAATTTAAGGTACTGAGGGGGGTAATGGTGCATAAATGACTGAGAGAGCATCTCATTAATCATATAGGTAGCAATAAGCATTGCTTCATCCTAATATGTCATGGTACTGCCATGCGAGTCAAAATGGATTAAAAGATCTCCAATAAGTGACGATTTTTCCATTATGATATTCTACTATATTGATGAGTACAAACACATAATATTTGAAAATGAAGACCAAAGTTCAAAAAGAAACTTGCAATTATTGGTAGACATATTTTTTAGCATTATCTTGACAATGTGTTTAAACTGAGTTCTAAGATGATTAAGAAAGTTTTGTACTATAGAAGATACTTCTTCCATACTTTTCATGAGAAATAACCAAATGAACTTATAAATATCATAAATAAATAATATAAAATAACAATGTCTAAATATTAATAATACAAAAGTAGGTCCTCACACATAAGAATGCATCAAGTAAAATGGTTCTAAAGACTTAGTTTCATAAGGAAAGTAGGAACTACTAATATACTTAGAGACTTGACATGTCTCCCATTTTACAGAAGTAGACAAATGAACTAAATATGAAAACAAACTACGAATGGTACCAACCGACATATGATAAAGACAAGCATGCCAAAGATGGAGGTGATTGTCTTTATTCACACTCATTGCTACGAGAGACTGGAATGAACTACTACTCAAGTTAAGAAGGTACAACTTCTCACTCTCATGTCTATCACCAATCTTTTACGTAGTCCTATCAATTTTGTATCACTTAGTAAGATTAAATAAAGGTGACAAAATAACTAAGTTGTTTGGTTAACATGCTTACAAAAGATAAGTTTGAAGGAAAAAATGGAATATAAATAAGTTACGATGAAAAAATAAAAAAGTTAAGCTGAAGAGATCCTTTCTTAAATACATAAGAAAATAATTCATCAACTAATGTAATGTGATGGGGTGAACAAAGCATATGATAGAAAGTTACAATCCTCACTGGTTATGTGATTGGTAGTCCCAGAGTTAATAATTCAAGATCTGTAAGAAAAAGGAGGCTTGGCCGTATAATGGGTAAAATTACTTGAAAGTATCCCCCAATAGGTTAGTGTGTGAGGGATAAGTATAAAAATTAGTTAACCTTGATTAACCTCAACAACTAGTTTTTCATTTAAGAATAGCATACTACCGCTCAATAGTAGCAATGCTAGCTCCTCGTTGTGGCTTTGGTTGAAGGTGGGGATGAAGATATAATAGAAGTCTTTGGTGTGTCCACGTCTATTGTAGTGTGTACAAATATGATTTGAAATTGTGTGGATTATGTAACATGATACCACGACACGCGGAAGCTTGTGAAACTTAGAATTATGGCTAAGTCCTTTGGGGGGGGGGGGTGATTAAGATCACTTAAAAATATTTATCAATTAAATCAATTTATACCTCAAGGTGAAATGAGTACAAGATCAAAGAGTTTATGATGTGAGATAGAAAAATACTAATTATTTGTGCTATAATCCAAGTATTTAGTATACAATCTATTTCATGCATTCATATAATATAAAAAAATAATTTATAAACATAAATAGAATTGCATCCACATAAACAATTACAAACGCAAGGATTTATAGTGGTTTGGGTGAATGCCCACTTCACTCTCGGCTGACACACTCAAACTCGAGTGCATCGGATTTCACTATCTCAATAGTTTTCTATATGTTCACCATTAACTTTTTATAATGGTTTTCAATAGGTTCACTAAAAATCTACACATACATACCTGTGTCGGTGATCCATCGAATACTCACAAGGTTTTCTATAGGCTAACTAAGAATTGATGTGGTCCTACACAAGGACCTACACGCACTCACCCGTGTCGGTGGCTCTCTCAAAGACTTCAAGGGTTTTCTATAGGCTCACCAACAACCTTTGATTAGTTCTACACAAGAACTAATCTATGTACACTTATTCTAGAGACAGTATTACACAAGGATCTATTTGAGTTTGGGTTTCAAACTCAACGGTCTCTAATTAAAATCTTACACATTTTGGATGAGCCTCGTTGATAGCGCCTTCTTGAGATACTCAATCAATCTTAACGCGTTTTCTCTTTTACTCTCTCATTCGTTAATGTGGATCTTCTTTAACTCTAATGATTGGCTACCTAGTAATGATTTTCTTATGAGAATGTTAAAGTAATGGGATGGTGGTGGAATCTCTTACAATTAATAAGATAGTTGGTTCCAATTAGGAATTCACCTAGATGGGCATTCTAGATGATGATAAATATGATAATTTACATATAGAATCAGTTTCTAATCTCTAGAGAATGTAAGATACCATGTTCATCTTCTTTATGGAGCTTGGAATGCTCATTAAAGTGATGAATCACAAGGAGGATGACATAAATCTCTTTGAGTGATATCTTAAAAGTAAAGGAAAAGAGTGGGATATATTAAGGCTTCTAAATCACCAAAAATCATAAATTTCACAAAGATCTGAATGCCATTTTTATAGAGAAAAAGCTTTAATGGATATATAATGGCTAGTTTCAATTCGATCGATAAATTCCATAATCAAGTAGTTAGCTTGCTAGATGTTTTTGGCTATTCTCATCTAGAGTGTCGATCAGATCGATAGGACCTATCATTCGATTGACTCGAATCGATGGACTGTCGATTTGATCACCAATCTTCAAAATGCTATTGATTGTAATTTTAAGTTCTTATCATATCTTAACCTCTATGAGCCTATCTAAACATGTTCATTTTAAGAATAAGGCTTGGGATGATCAAACAAAGAATTTTTCTATGGGAGAATTGATCGTTTAGAGGTAGGTTGTTTTGAAAGTAAAAGGTTCTAGGATTAGTTTCACCAAGGCACTTCAATTTATCTGTCTGCAAGCCTTAATGGTGTAAGTCGTTAAGTCTTTGGTCTTCTAATGTTTTCCAATGGGGGATAAACAGACTCAAGACATAATGACACATGCCATTGATAAATCGAGGCACAAAAAATTTCCTTCATTGTTAATTACATGACAAAACCTAAACTAGACCTTGTCATGGTACATCACTAATGACAAACCAAAATAATTCAAAATTACATGTTATATATTACAATGATTTACAACATAAATACATACATGACATATAAACACTCCGCAATGCTCTCCCTAAATTGCTCCCTCTAAGTCCATCAAATCCCTACAACAAAGAAAACTGTTAAATATAATTCAACATGTGTTTTAGTGGGATCTTTTTAAATTTTTTTTTTTTAATTTTTTTAATTTTTATTGTTGTTTGGTAAAACTTAATCTTGGGACTTATAATTGAAAATTATTATTTTAAGTGATTTTATAATTTCAGATCATCTAGTAAACATATATAAAAGATTTGGCACTTAATGTTTAAAACCACTTAAAATTGTTGGTTTTTTTTTTTTTTTTATAGCTACCCGCACTTGACTAATTGCTTATAATTGAATGCAGCAAGTCATTTGTCTTTAAACTTTTGGACTACATTTAAAAAGACAACACTACCCTTGAAGCTTTCAAAACTGATTATGTCCGTGATCGGGAAAGTTCTATTAATTTCATAATCATGTATATGTTATATCCACAATGTCCATCCATTTTGGCAGGTGAGCATGAGACAAAAAATGAGTTAGATACAAAGTTCAGGTGGACCACACCAAAAGGTAATAAGGGCAATAACACCCACCGTTGAAACCATTCTAGGACCCACCGTGATGTTTATTTGTCATCAAACCTGTTCATAAGGTCACATAGACTTGGACAACCAGGAAACATAAATATTAGCTTGATCCAAAACTTACGTGGCCTTTTGGAAATTTTCAACACTAGGTGTTTGATCCCCACTATTTTCTATTGTGTGGTCCACTTGAGCTTCAGTTCTACCTCATTTTTGCGTCTGTGGCTAAAATAATATGGAAAAAAAAAAGAATGAATGGCATGGATATAACACATACATCATGGTGGGACCACAAAACTTTCATACATCAACACATTACCGAGTGTTGTTCACACATTACCGAGTGTTGTTCTGGGAAGCTTTGGGATGCAGATTGCTTGTAGACGAGAGAGGTATGGGTTGGTGCTTCCCAGAGGTTTCAAGTATGGGCATTCAATTACCACAATCCTATGATGCCAAACACCTGTGAGATTTGGATATGCCTCATTTTTAGTCTCATGCCCTAAAATAGGCTGGAAAAATGGGAAGGTGTGGATTTCACATGGAGATGAAAGTGGGCCACTTCATTTTTTAAAAAATTATGGTTCATAAAAGGCAGATTGCTTACTAACCTAAGTAAATTTTATGAGGCCCGCCATGATGTATATATCCAATCTATGTCGTCCATCCACTTTTTAAAAGCTTATTTTAGGGCACGAGCACAAAATAGAAGCATATCCAATGCCCAAGTTATAAGGCCCGTATCTTAGTCCGTACCATTCCTTAGACTTCCGCGATCCTCCCCGTTGAATTCTGGCGACCTGTGAGTTGTAATATACGTTTGTGTGTGATCCTAAGTCGTGTCCCCTATATCTGAGTCGACTCAACTCGAAACTTGTACCTTAGTGACCACGCCATTGCCACTGTTTCAACGTCGCATCTTATGCGTTGATGTGATACCTAGGCCAGGAGTTGTGGGCCCACGTATATTTTGAGGAAATGCTACGCGTTGTGAATTCTGAGAGAATCTCTATCCAAACATCACATCAATCAATCAAGTACACATCCCATCACAAGTCAAGCACCAACCCATACCTCTCTTATCCAAAAGTCAACTCTCTGTCTCTCTCACTCATCCCTTCCTTACACCCATCACCCATTACTCTTCCCATCACTATCCCTCTCTCCCATCCATCACTCTCTCTCTCTCTCTCTCATTCTCTACCCATTCTCCAAGCAACCCCAAGAGTGTGGATGTCCAAGCTTTCTAAGGAGAGAAAAGAGAGAACCTCAAGTGGGGCCCACTCCCTACCACCCAATCTCCCATCCTAGCCATCCATACTTCATCATCCTCCATCGAAATCAAAGCCAAGGAGCTAAGGAAGCCAAGGGACCAAGGAGTGCAATCGGTGGGTGATCTTAGGACTTCCACCATTGATTTTTATTTGAGGGCCCACTTGTGGTGGGACCCATTTTGATGTATGTGTTGTAAACCGAGAGGAGCTCATAGTGGCAGAGCTCCTCCCTCACACACACACACCGTCTCTCTCTCTCTCTCTCTCTCTCTCTCTCCCCTGATTGTAAGGCCCACCTATGATGTATGTATTTTTATCTATGCTGGATATCCGTGGGGCCTACCTTGCTGACGTCCAGCAGTTGGCTGGACGGTCCAGTGCTGCTGGCACTGTTTAGCAACCTGGATGAAGGAAAAACACAAACATCAGTCGATCCAAAGCTTTGGTGGGCCACCACATGGACCCACCCATGACGTATATGTTGTATCCATACCGTCCAGATAGTGTGGATGGTAGGGGCCCTAGTGACGTATGTTTTATGTCCACACTGTCCAGCCTGTTGGATGGTGGGACCCACCTCAATTTATGTATTTTATAGCCAAGCCGTCGGTCCATGGGGTCTGCCTTGATGATGTGGTCATCCTAGCTGTCCAAATCAGGTGGGATCCACCTTAATGTATGATTCCATCCACACCGTCCATTGTCTGGGACGGTGGGACCCACCTTGCACGTATTGCACGTGTGGGGTGTGGGGCCTACCATGATGGATGTGTTATATCCTCACCGTCCCTATTTGTGAGATAAACAATATGCAGACTAGTTTATGATGGATATGACTATGAGTGTGTGTGAGGTGTGATCTCAGATGATCAGATATGAAAGTATTTAAGAAAATCACATAAATAAATGAAAGACAAAAATAATCTCAAACACAGTCATTTTTATAGTGGTTCGACTCGTGCTACTCCACTCCCGATAACCGCACTCAACTCTTGAGTGTACCGGATTTTACTAAGGAGGTTTCACATGGTTCACCCCAAACCCAAGGTTTTAAATCAGATTCACCTTTAACCTTTACAACCTACACCTAGGCTGACTATTTATGCTCTTACGAGCAAGGGTCAACAACACAATGCACCTACTTTTAGGCATACTGGCCAAGGATCTTCCACAAGACCCTAACTGTTTATGCTCTCCATAGAGCAAGGGTTAACACAACACACCCACCACGTATACTCCCACCGGAGGCCTCCTAAAGGACTTGCAAGGGGTGAGAAACACCTTAGACTAAATCCTACAAAGGAATGATCACAAGGGTCCTCTGGACCCTAATAACTTACAAATAAGAAGATGAGTCCTTTTCAGCACATTGTTGAAGATCTCCTCCTTTGATGAAGAACTTTAGCTTCCTTGATCCACAACTCAGAAGATGTACCAATACATGGCGACGGGTTGGGTCAAAGCTATGATGGAATCCTACTCTTCTAAATGTTTTCTTATAAGGAAGATAGAGCGATTCCAATCATCTATGCATTTAAGATATCCTAGCTCAATGATTTGCCATTAAGATGATAGCTAGAGGATCCTTGAATGTGGAAGTTCATTCCCCAATCCACTCTATTGAATGTCAATGATGAGGGTGAATTGGAGGATGAAATTCCATGAGAGAAAGGGCTTTGGGTATATGATCTAAGGTTAAACACACAAAAGCACTCTCTTCTTTCTCTACTAGCAATTAAAGACAAGTTCTCTATATATAGGCAACAAGTTCCATCTGATATAAAATGGTCATATTTATGACAGAGTTTGATATCATCGAGCAAGGTCAATATCATCGAGCATATACTCTCGATTGCATCGACTGGCCACTCGATGACACGAACTCAATGTCATACACTTTTGAAACCTTTTGCTAGTTGGTCGAGAAAATAGAGACAGATGTCGATATCATCGAATTTGAAATTCCAATAGTATCGATACGAGGTTCAATTCATCGACATTTGAAAATGAGAGAGACTTGCTTTGAAATATTTCAGGTCAATAGATATGATCGAGGTACACTTGATATCATCAGAATTTGAATGTCAATGATATCGGTAGTCGGGTCGATGCATTGATAAATCCAAAGGATTTTCAGTCAAGCATGCTGGACAGTTTATGTCCATTCTCGATGCAATCGATTCGGCCTCGTTATCATCGATATTTGAATATTGATTCTATCTAGTGACCCTCGATTAAAGATAAATTAGCCTGAAATATTTGCTGGATATCTGTGAGTCCAAGACCATTACCATCGAAGGCCTATCGATATCATCGAGATTTGAATTCCGATGATATCGAGGAGTACTTCGATATATCAATGATCTTATGATTTTTCTTAGAAAAAATAGGGACTCATATGCTCTGCTGTCGATTTTATCGAGTCAACTTTGATAGACTTGAGATTCGAATATCGATGATATCGATAGGTATATCGATACATCGATAATTCCGTCTAGATGAGTATGTGGCTGCTGGACATATTTTATCCTCATTTCGATGATATCATTTAGTCATCAAGGACATCGACAACGCATGTCGATAATATCGATTGGTATATCGATAAAATCAACAGAGCTATAAAACTTAGAGATTTTCTGAATTTTGAAAACATTTTCTAACTCAAAATCCTATGATGTTCTAATTTGTTTAAAGGGTTTTATTTACCTTGTGTTTTGGGACATGAGATATGAGGCTTAGATTTACCTGTGGCGAGTTCGGGCTCATATCCGGTTAAGGCAGAAGGTCGATTGATCTTGCTATGGAGCTTATCTGTCTAGTCGACTCAACACTCACACTAATTGACAAACTAAGACACTTTCAATCTCTCCCTTTGTTAATTACATGATAAAATACTAAAACACCCTAGAACAACTTCTATATTGACATCCTAAATTGTGTGTACATACACTTTACACAATTTTATAATTTAATCTAGTGGGCACACACATAATCATTCAGAAGGATTCAGAAGCTACTCCCCCTATCTGCAAACTCCCCCTATCTTGATGTAGCTGATCCCCCTAACACTTGTATCACAATATTCAAGCCAAGACATATTTTTTGTTGGGGTGTTTGAATCGTTCTCCCCTTTTTTGTCAGTTATTGACAAAGGATAGCATAATAGTAGATATCGACTTAAGTTTGAAGCTTTAGGGAGAACCAAAATTCAGAGAGCATACATATATAAAAGATAGATGCATGATGATGAAAACAGTGAATTAAACATCTCATGTTTGGATCCTATGTATGCAGAGCAGACCAAGTAAGGTAGCGAGATAGGTAAGCTGGATAAACACAACATTAAATACATCGCATACTATTTGCAATATACGCACAAACCTCATATACTCAGAGAAAACAGGTGATCACATATAGAAATATGGCAATAAATAACTGTAATTAAGACTCAGCCATATCCAAAATAACAAACTGTATACTGCCCCATCTTGGTAGTAGAAATAGTTATCCAAAAAAAAGGCCTATTCATGGGCACCCAGAAGTAACCATCAGTAGCAAACCCGCACAGGGGCATATACAACATTTAAAAAAAAATGTCAAACTGTGAAGGAGCTATCTCATTCACTCATGAGAGCGCAAAGCATCCAAAAAGATACTTATGCTCATACGCTGAGATAAAAGAGGGTGAATGTGATGGCGTTCAGAGTCTCATACTACGGTGGAGGAGCAGAGGTAGATGGTGCCGTGTTGTCTCGACGATAAGTTATCAAATCAACCAATTGTTGTATAGTCTGCTGCACTCCGTGAACCAGCAGTTCCAAGACAGTAAGCCGCTCGTTCATTGATTCCCTGAACTGGGAGACATCCCGCTGAATCGCTCCAATTCGATCCTGATGGAGCTTAAATCGTTTAGCATGCCTATGAGTTGATGTCGACGGTGCTTGATGGGGTCCAGGAGCTTCATCTCTAGCCGTCTCAGTCCCTTCAGTGGGAGCGTCACCTATACCTCCTTCTCCTTCTGCTTGAATGCCTTCCTCTAGAGGATCCTCGAGATACTTATGGAACTTCAAGTCCATCCTTCTAATGTTGCTTTTGTTGAAGACTTGTAGTGGAAGTTCCGGATCACTTGTAGTTGGAAAACCGATGGCGTCGCACACTGTGTGTATGATTCAAGGGTAGGGCAAGTGGACATCCCTAGCCGTATGAAAGGCATAGACTAACTGGTGCACGATAAGAGTCGGCAAACAGGCCTTAACTCCAGAGGCTACTGAATGAATTATCATAGTCATGAAACCCGTAAGATCGGCCCTGTTGGAACCTCTAGAATAGATGTGTGAAGCAAAGATACCATGCAGAATCCAGAATCGAGGTTCCATGAATTTGGCTTTTAGAGCATTGCCTTAGTGCCACTGGACGACAGAGGAACTTTGTGACCATGGACCGAATCTCAATATTTTCCAGATCCGAATCCGGAAGTCCGACGGACGATAGGGTAAGACCTAAAATACCTATAATTGACTCAGGGGTGATCACCACATCGTCACCCTCAATGGACACAGTGATGGATGGTGGCTCAGATACTGGAGAATGACAGGAGGCAAAGAAATTATTTGTTCTTTCAAGATGACAAGGCCTGCCAAAATCAAGAACAAGCAACCAATCTATAGCAGCAAGCAGAGGTTCCAAGTTATATGGAATTAGACAACTCTTATTGACTTTTCTCTCATGAATGACTTTTCTCCTAGTGAACTTTGCTAAGACCGGATTTACTTTAATTGGTGGAGGTGTCGGTGCCTCGGACTGGGAGCCACCATGTGATCTAGTGCGTTGTCTTGTAGAGGTCCCACATTCTGGGCCTCTTGCATTTTCTTTAGAGGCAAGCACTTTTTGTCGAGAGGTTCTAGAAGACTCTCCGGCACCGGACACTTTCCCTTTGTCTTTTCCCATGTGAATTTTTTTTTGAAAGTTTTGGGAAAGACAAACAATACCCAACTTGAAAAGGAGATACCCAAAAAGAAGATGAAATCTTGATGTATAGAAGGGTATTACTAGATTCGTAGAACATTTGGGGCTGTCCGACAAGGCTCCGAGCTGTCCGGTTGAGAAGAGCGAGCAGGGAAGAAGAAGAAAAAAAAACTGTGAAAAATTACCCTTTTTCGCGCTCCACCGTCTTATATCGGGTGGCAACTTTCGATATTATCGACTAGTGTTTCGATGATATCGATGATCCTCATTTGATGTTATCGACAATGGCTTCGATGACAGTCTTAATCATGTGACTTTCCAAATTCTGAAGAGATGTCAATGATATCGACTATTGATCGATTTGATCGATGATGCTCATGACTTATCAAAACATATCAAAGATGAGTATTTTCAATCCTCAGCATCTAGTCAACCTCTCATGTATACTATTAGTATATCTACGAATCAACAGTATACATAACAAAATTTTGTACAGGCATTGTACAACTCAAAATTTTAAACATTAAGATGTTTATATACAAAAATTTGAGGAGAGGAACTTCAGATATATCATTAAGAGCTCAACAAAATTGCATCATTTCAGTGAATATCCAAATCTTGATGCATGATCTGGACTAGTTCTTCCCTTTTACTACCCATTTCATGGCAGAGTTTTTAACTATGATGAATTTAGTTTTCTTGTTTAATTTGTCCATTTGATTAAATAACTCCTTCATTCTATTAGTCATTTTGGGTGGTGATGAATGTGCATTACAACTATCCATATTCCTTGGTGGACTCCTGACATTTTGCATTTCTCTGGTTGGTTGAAATTACCAATATGATTCTGACTAGAGATATGTTGAGTCCTCCTAGGTGTCATGCATTCGAACTTGTAATGACCAGAATCACCACACAAATGACACACTAGAGTAGTTCTTGTGTTACTTTTCGAAATAGCAGATTTTTCAGTTATTGGTGCTGCATTTCCAGATTTTGATTTAAATTTATCATATCCTAAGCCACTCTTGTCTTTTCCAAGTCTTCCCATACCTAAAAGTTTTTCTAGCTTTTCACCACTCTGGGAAAACTTATAGTTTCGCTTCGCGATTTTTTAGGATTCCTCTAAATCAAACAGGAGTGTATGATTTTCATTTTGAAGGAGCATGTTCTTGTCTTTTAATAGTTCAACCTGTTTGTTTAATTTTACAGATTCAGTTTTAAGGAAGGTATTAATTCCTTCTAATCTATCATTATCTGAATGATATTGCTGTAGATCACGTACTAATTATGTGTTATTTTCCAATATTTTATCAAAATCTTTCTACAACAACTTACTTTTGTTCTCTGTTACTCCGAGTCTTTTATGGATATTTATGCTATGTATGTAGAGTTGATTATAGGTATCTTGTAGTTTATCCTTTTCTTCCTCTTCTTCTTCTCCAATTTTCTCATTATCAGACGGAAATGATTCAGTGGCTTGCGGTTCTGGCTCATTCTTAGTTTCGATGGGAATGATTGAGGTAGTGGAGACCATAAGGATTTTCAAAGATTTCTGGTCTCCATCGCTCTCTGAGTTGCTAGATTCTGTATCATCCCACATGACAGCCATTGCTTTACCCTTTGTTTTTCTGTTTGGGCATTCAGTAGATAGGTGTCTGTACTTCTGACAGGCCTAACATTGTGGTTCTCTGGCCTATTTACCAAATTTACCTGCAAAAGGTTTGTTGTCCAACTTTCTTCCTCTGGAAGGACGGCCATGATTTCTCTGGAAGAATTTTCTGAACCGTTGAGCCAACAAAGCCACTTCCTCATCTTCATCTTCTCTTTTACTTGCACTATCCTCATTTGTTGTTTTCTTTGAAGTTTTTAGGACAGTTGTTTTGGATTTAGGAGTTTGTTTGAAGTGTAGTTCAAAAGTTTGTAGGAAACCTACCGGTTCTTCTATTTTCATTTCATCAATATTCCTACACTCTTCAATAGTTGTTACTTTAGGTTTGAACCGTTCTGGCAGTGATCTTAGTATTTTTCTACAAATTTTTCAGACCGGAACTTTCTCACCTAATCCACCCATAGAGTTGCAAATGATATTCAATTTTATGAAAAACTCCATGAAGGTCTCATCCTCTTCCATTCTGAGACTTTTGAACTGTGATGTTAGAAGTTGTAATTTGGATCTCTTCACAGTGCTTGTTCCTTCATGGGTTGTTTCCAACAAATCCCATACTTCTTTAGATATCCCACACATACTGATTTGATTGAAAATATCTTGGGACACGACACAATAGATGGTGTTCATAGCTTTAGCTTCAGCAGTCTATTTTTCTTTATCGAACGTCGTCCACTTTTCTTTGGGTTTGGGTTTTGTGATCGTTGTGCCATTATCAAGTACAATTTGTTCAAATGGTGGCACATTCCACTTTCAACTATGTCCCAAACATCATGATCCAAAGATCTCAGAAAGTAATGCATTATAGCCTTCCAGTATGCATAATTTGATTCATCAAATACTGGAGGTCTAGAGATCGATGAGCCCTCTCCTTTGGCCATAATCTAAACTTTAGTCAAGATCACTCTTTAGGCGGTAAAGCCCTTAAAGAGAGACCCACTCTGATACTAATTGAAATTGCGGTAAAGACTACTTTAATTGAAGTAGGAATATGCCAATATGTCCTAGAGGGGGGTGAATAGGACTTTTTAAGAATTTTATAATAGTTTAAAATCTTATCACTCTAATCCTAACAACAAGCATATATTAGGATTACTCAAGAGTAACTCTATTAGCTTCCAAGCCCGGTAGAGGATCCTATCACTAACTATTTGTGAGATAAACAATATGCAGACCAGTTTATGATGGATATGACTGTGAGTGTGTGTGAGATGTGATCTCAGATGATCAGATATGAAAGTATTTAAAGAAATCACATAAACAAATGAAAGACAAAAATAATCTCAAACACAGTCATTTTTATAGTGGTTCAACTACTCGTCTACTCCACTACTGATAACTACACTCAACCCTTGAGTGTATCGGATTTCACTAAGGAGGTTTCACACGGTTCACCCTAAACCCAATGTTTTAAATCAGATTCACCTTTAACCTTTACAACCTACACTTAGGCTGACTTTTATGCTCTCACGAGTAAGGGTCAATAACATAATGCACCCACTTTTAGGCATACTGGCCAAGGATCTTCCACAAGACCCTAACTGTTTATGCTCTCGACAGAGCAAGGGTCAACACAACGCACCCACCACGTACACTTCTGTCGGAGGCCTCCTGGCGGACTTGTAAGGGGTGAGAAACACCTTAGACCCAATCCTACAAAGGAATGATCACAAGGGTCCTCTGGACTCTAATAACTTATAGATAAGCAGATGAGTCATTTTCAGCACATTGTTGAAGATCTCCTCCTTTGATAAAGAACTTCAGCTTCCTTGATCCGCAACTCAGAATATGTACCAATACATGGCGACGAGTTGGGTCAAAGCTATGATGGAATCCTACTCTTCTAAATGTTTTCATATAAGGAAGATGGAGCGATTCCAATCATCTATGCATTCAAAATATCCCAGCTCATTGATTTGCTATTAAGATGGTAGCTGGAGGATCCTTGAATGCAGAAGTTCATTCCCCAATCCACTCTATTGAATGTCAATGATGAGGGTGGATTGGAGGATGGACTTCCATGAGAGAAAGGGCTTTGGGTATATGATATAAGTTTAAACACACAAAAGCACTCTCTTCTTTCTCTACCAGCAACTAAAGACAAGCTCTCTATATATAGGCAAAAATTTCCAACGGATATAAAACGGTCATATTTATGACAGAGTTTAATATCATCGAGCAGGGTCGATATCATCGAGCATATACTCTCGATTGCATTGACTGGTCGCTCGATGACACGAACTCAATGTCATACGCTTTTGAAACCTTTTACCAGCTGGTGGAGGAAATCGAGACAGGTGTCGATATCATCGGATTTCAAACGTCAATAGTATTGATACGAGGTTCGATTCCTTGACATTTGAAAATGAGAGAGACTTGCTTTGAAATATTTCAGGTCAACAGATATGATTGAGGTACACTCGATATCATTGGAATTTGAATGTCGATGATATCAGTAGTCGGGTCGATGCATCGATAAATCCAAAGGATTTCCAGTTAAGCTTGCTGGACAGTTTATGTCCATTCTCGATGCAATCGACTCGGCCTCAATATCATCGATATTTGAATATCGATTCTATCGAGTGACCCTCGATCAAAGATATATTAGCCTGAAATATTTGTTGGATATCTGTGAGTCCAAGACCGATATCATCGAAGGCCTTCCGATATCATCGAGATTTGAATTCCAATGATATCGAGGAGTACTTTGATATATCAATGATCTTATGATTTTTCTTAGAAAAAAATAGGGACTCATGCTCTACTGTCGATTTTATCGAGTCAACTTTGATAGACTCGAGATTCGAATATCGATGATATCGATAGGTATATCGATACATCGATAATTCCTACCAGATGAGTATGTGGTTGCTGGACATATTTTGTCCTCATTTCGATGATATCGTTTAGTCATTGAGGACATCGACAACGAATGTCAATAATATCAATCAGTATATCAATAAAATCAACAGAGCTAGAAAACTTAGAGATTTTCTGAATTTTGAAAATTTTTTCTAACTCAAAACCCTATGATGTTCTAATTTGTTTTAAGGGTTTTATTTACTTGGTGTTTTGGGACATGGTATGTGAGGCTTAGATTTACCTGTGGTGAGTTTGAGCTTACATCCGGTTGAGGCAGACGGTTAATTGATTTTCCTATGGAGCTTATCTGTCTAGTCGACTCAACACTCACGCTAATTGACAAACCAAGGCACTTTTACATCTTCCATTTGGACGGTTGGAAACCGTTCTTCGCTGTCTTCTGGAGTTCCATCACCTTGGCCAGTGGGCCCGTGGAATTCCAATGGATGGTCCGGATTAGACCGTCGCATCATGATGGTGGCCCACAAAGATCCATCTACAAGCACTGTTTGGTGGGAGAGAAGGATTTAAAATCCTTTTAGAACAAGGATTGGTCAAAGCTCTGTTGACCGATTCCTCTGATTCGGTGCTCATCCAGTGCACGTATGCTGTGCACATGCACCATGTAAGGTGGGTCCCACCTTGATGTATATGAGAGATCCTCTCCGACCATTCATTTTGCCACCTTATTTAAGAGGTTAAAACCAAAATCAAAGTGTATCTAGATATCAGGTGGGCCTTAGGTTGATGATTTATGGGCTGATTTGTTTGTTGGTTCACTTCCATAGGGATCTAAGAGCTGAAATTTGACGTGTACAGTTAATTTATGGTCCTCATGCTAGATATAAAGTTTTGAACTGCACGAATGGTGGGAACCCTGTGATCTTGCATTATGGATGACTTTCAGTCCTGTTTAAACCCTATCACTTCATTTTCTCCAATCTTTGGCGTGTAAATTGTTCGATCTCGGTCCCCTGGGGTCCGCCCCTTACCTTGGTGACATCTAAGCATTAAATCCATGCTTTTAGTACCCATTTTCAGTCTTGGCCCTTAAATGCACCTTGTAACACAAATACTATTAAAATAAGCCATTAAAGAGTATCATGTTCGTGAAATCAGGTAATAACTGGGGTCTAATATGCAATATTTGACCCTCAACAATGTGAGGCCCATGACTCAGGCCCAATGCGATGTATATAAGGCCCTTGTGTGAGGCCCAAAGCAATGTATATGAGGACCGATGTGATGTGTGATTCCACCATGATGTATGTAACAATGTTTATGATGGACCATGCCTTGGGAGCAATGATGGTTTGATTTCCACATTATAGGAGCAATGATGGTTAAATGTCTACATTGTAACTCTCCCTAGGGCTCATTGTTAGGCCCATTCTCACCTCCCCTTAGTGGCCTAACCCAAACCGTTGGGCCCCCATGATTGTTAGGCTCATTCTCGATATGAGTAGGCCAGGCCCATCCTTGATATGAGGAGAGTACATCATCATCATATAACATGCTTAGTATAGCTCCATGATCTATGCCCATGTGCATCGTATGTATGCTTGATATGAGGAGTGATTGATCATAGCACATGCCATTGGGCGGATTATTATGGGACTCCCTGATAGGAGCAGTTGCCCACATGAGCACGTGGTATGCGCAGGATTGCTGCATGACTGGATAGTATGATTCATGCACCTCATATTTGTATGATATGATTTCTATACGCCTTAGCGACATCAGGACTATAGCCTCCACAAGCATATCGTGGATGTTAGGATTGGACACCAGAAATACTGTTACTAGCATCAGGGTGCCATAAATGTCCCTGGGTGAAAATTTATAAACCCGATAGTACCAGATGATGACTCCAATGTCGAGACCGAGTGGATACATTAGCGCACGAGGGCCGTATACCATTACGCCATGTCTACCACTGTGTCGTAGTCAGTTAGAAGGGGGTGTGGCCTTATCCGCCCAAGGGTAGGGGCATAATTAGGCTAAGTTTGACCAGCTCATAAATAGGTTCCCTATCGACGTGCCGCACTGATATTGGTAGGCAGATAGTGAGGTCTCTTCCACTTACATGGTTGCACGTCCAGTGGGCGGCGATCTGGTGTATAGTGTACTAGACCCCGATAATATATATTCTAGAGATAAATTGTATTGATATGAGGATTCAGATGAGATTTGGAATGCTTGAGTTGCACCTTGCATATGACATTGGTCCTGTAAACCTTGCATCGCATAGCCTTGGAATGGTCGATAGCATTCATGCCTCGCATCGCATGACCTTGGTATGGCCGATAGCATTCATGCCTTGCATCGTATAGCCTTGGTACGGTTGATGGCATTCATGGACTTACCAGTATTTCTGCATTACTCTGATATTATATGCTTGCATTTCTACCGTGCGCACACACTTTCACTACCCTCTAAGCTTTTTATAAGCTTATGCACAACTGTTACATGTAGGTGATGCTAGGCCGTAGCTGAACAGGAGCAGGAGCATGCCGCAGAGCTTCTGGAGTTTTGTCATTATAATCATTATATTTTCCTTTATGCACATTGTACTCAAGTTTTGATCATAATGGATTCTTGTGATGGTGTTCTCGTTATTGTTCGTGGGTTATGCTTATAGTTATGCTTATTATGAATCAAATTTATGTTCAAAATCTTCCTTGTAGGATCCCAGGATCAGAACCTGGTATATGGGTGCCGGGAGTCGAGGGGGTACTATGGAGGCTGTCGGTGCCAGATTTGATGATCGGAAATTTTGTGAGCCCGATTTTCGAGTTTGGGGCGTGACATAAGTGGACAACACTACATGAAATAATGTGAATTAAACACTTATGGCTAAAAACTTCTCCTGAGCTACACATTTTTTTGGATCAAACTGATACTTTTGTTTTCTCTTCATTCAAGTCATTGTGACATTATCAACATGTAGGATGACAAATAAACATCAATGTAGTCCACTTGAGCTTTGAATTTGCTTCAATTTTGGGTTCATGCCCTAAAATGATTTGGAAAAATGGATGGAATGCATGGATAAGATACATGCATCCACGATGGCCCCCACAGACTCAGTATGCAATGGTAATCTACTTTCATTGAATACTTGTAGATGATCCAATCCATTTCATGGATTGCCATGCAAAACCACACTGATTGGATGATCCAATCCATCCATTATTTGGTCTTATTTTTTATGGTAATTTCTTTTACAAGCCATGGATGGGATGGTTGATTGCCTTAAAAAGTGATTCTTTAGAATCATAAGTAATCTATGATGGGTCCTGATGGGTCCTAACTAGGGGTGTACATGAACCGAGCTAGCTCGGTTAGCTTGCTCGACTCGACTCGAAAAAGCTCGATTCGACTCGGTTCGAAGTTGAGTTGCCCAGTCAAGCCAATTTTTTAAGCTCCAAAATGAGTTCAAGCAGGCCCCAGCTCAACTCAAATTGGTTCGAATCCAACTCCAATCCAGCTCGAATCGAACTCGGATCGAACCAGTTTGGTGACTTAGTTACTTTGCCATCCTCTTCATCAGTGGCTCAGCTGTCCTAACCATTCATTCAAACACAAACCGTTTTCAGTATCACTGTGCATTTGCAGTCTCCATTACATATTAAATGTGATTTCAACTACGTTACCAATCAACAATATGGGAATAGAAAATGGATGGCCTAAATCCATCCCAGTTTTAGATAGCAGACAAAGAATCAACATGATAAAATACAACACGTGTGTTCATGCATGTAGATTTCACTCTGGCAGACAAGTAGCCTTAAAGATCCTCACAATTCCAGCCTCATTTTTAGTTTGTGATGAGTTACATGATATAATGATGTTGCTCACCAACTGTTTGATAAAATGACTCAACGAAATGTGGCTGGTGGCAAGGAAGGTATGTACATGAAACAAATACCTTTTTTTCTCTCTTTTTTTTTTTTTTTTTGGTTTTCATGTTACTTAGAAGGTGTTTGATAAAATACTTGTAAAGCCATTGCCTCTGTTTGTAAAACAGTGAGATTTTGAAGTTGCAATTCAGGTGTTTGTGGAAATGCCTCAATGGCGAACTCGGCTCCATACTCGGCTCCATCTTGGCCCGAGCTGGCCCAAGCTGTTGACCGAACCGAGCCGAGCTGGCTTGTCAGGCTCGAGGACAGAACCAAGCCGAGTTCGAGCTGAGGTCAGCCAGTGTTCTAGCTGAGTCGAGTTGAGGCCATCTCGACTCAGTTCAACTCAATATACACCCCTAGTCTTAACAAATAGATGTTTGACATATTTCTTTATCTAAAATGGAATTCATCAATGGTGTGGCCGTCTCACCAATGTGCTTGGCCTACAAAACTAGGGGCTAAACATGTGGAAATTGAAAATCTAAACATATTGTGCATATCCTTGGTAAGAGTATCATTTGCTAGCCTCCTTACATAATCAATTCATGTTACTATGTATAAAAAACACAAAACGTCTAGACTATTCATCTACTTAGCTTTATTTGTTGAGAAAATATTAAAATTTGACTAGAATCATCATAGGTGTGCATAAGTGTGCTAAATTTAGAGGACTAACAAGTTTTGTCTAATACTCTACAAAAGATGGAAATTAGGATTATATGGGCAAACACGCATTGTCAATTTTTAGACATTTTTAGTTTATATTTACCAAACAAGTTTTTTTTTTTTTTTGTTGTAAAAAAGTACTTATTTTCAAATTCCAATGTTTTTTTCCAGATAAATTACCAAATAGATTTTTTAGTACGTATAGGTTCTAAAAATAAACACTTTTAAGCTTTTAACACTTCAATTAATTTTCAATTTTTTTTTTCCAGTTTACCGAACGACACTTAAATAACAAATATACAATTCCATGATTATACCAATAAGCATAGAAATATGGAAAGCTCTATAAATCATTAATATACCTATATGTACATATTGACAAATGAATATAATAAGGGTGCACGTAAACATTTGAATCTTTCGCAACATGCATAATGTTATGGGAAAAAATGGATTGACCAAGGAGATAAGGTCAGGTCAGAGCTCCACGCGCCTACCTAGGTCTAACAATAAACCGATGCGACTGAAAGAAATAGCCTCTGACTCGAGACCGAGCAGGAAATAAGGTTGAGCTCGATATATCATCATGAAGATAGAGGAATCAGGCTGACATGAGTCCAAGTCGGCCTATTGCCTCTAGGTCAGATCGACACACTGCCCCCCCAGGTCAGGTCAGGCCAGACCACTTTGGCCTTCTACTGCACATCCCCAATGATCCCGAATAGTCAAGAAAAATCCACCTGAGATCTTTTTCAAAGATCTCAGGGGATATCTGTGACACACTCGGGATCTCGAGAGATTCCCTCATGCGTTTGGGATCTGAATTCCTTTATAATACACACCTACTAAATAGGAAGATCTCCTTTACGTCACCGCCTCTCCTTAACTATAAATAAGAGCATCTCTAATTGTGAAAGGTACACACAATCTCTAGCCTAAAATCTTTTACTCGACTAAACTCAGATTCCCTACCTGACTTAGGCATCGGAGGGTCCCCTGCACTAGCCAGGGTCTCCTTTGTCCATCCCTTGTACAGGTACATGAAGGTCTAGGGAAGGCTAACCAGATTTCTGCATCAACATATAATATTGTCATTCAATAAGATATACCTATTAAACATCATAACCAAGATAGTTTAACAGAACATATAATAAAAGTAAAGCAACTTAAGGCTAAACTAACAAAAAAAAGGTTATAATCCTCAGATTTACCTATTAAACACACATATACCAACTAAGGTCACATATCATTCTTCAGAACCCAATGTCTATGAATTTTCTAGGACCTGAACTGTTATCGGGAGAGAATATTTCTTTATAGTATTCATCTCTCTTGAGTGATATCCTATTTAGAGATTTATGTTTGGTAGGCGATTTACTTATATGTTTCCTACCCTGATGTTCATTGCCCATACTAAACATTTTTCTTATTTTTTCATTAAGAAGGGTAATTTATTTAATAAACTCTCTCATATGATTGCTCATTTTTAGAGAGGTGAGGAACTTCTCCTTCTTTTTGGGTGATCTTTTAGGAGGACTCTTCATTTGGTGTGCCATTTTCTTAGTCATGATATATTTACCTATTCGGTTCGGGACTGAGGTGGATTGCCGATTTTTAGAAATTAGGCATTTAAATTTCATGTAGCCCATGTCTCCACAAGAATGACACATAGGAGAGACTCTCGAACTACTTCCAACGAGTCAAAATTTTTTTTTTTTTAAAAAAAATCACCGAATGGGCATAGGTTGTTAGTTGAGTATAATTATTATGTTCAAAACCTCTCTTGTCCTCAAAAGGTTTGCCTATGCCTAAAAATTCTCTTAATTGGTCATTTCCTTGGGCAACCTTAACATTGGTAAGAGAATATTCAAGTTGGCTAACTTGTATTCTTATGTCTTGATTTTCAAATTTAAATGTCTCAATTTCAAATCCAAGAATTGCATAACTCCCCAAAGTCTCATTAAGATAAGACTTAAGATTTTTCTTTGCTTGAGTTAAGGGAGAAATTTTCAAATTTTACTTGTTCAAGTTGGTCAGCCAATTAATTCTTTTCCGCCTTAACCCGACTTAGATTTTTAATGATTTCCAAACTTTTGGTGTATAGCAGGTCATAGGCCTCTTGCAAACTGACATCTCTGTCATCTTCTTCTTCATAGGAGGATGTCTCTTCTTTTTCTTCCAAGGTGTTATGGTTGGAATTTCCTCCCAAGTCTTTAGGGAGAGTAGTGGTGGAGGCCATCATAACTGTAAGAGATCGAAGGTCTTCATTGTTATGGGAGTCCTTAGAGTTCAATTCGGACTCCTTAGAGTCCGAATAGAGTCTGATTCGAACTCTTCAGAATCATCCCATGTTACTGCCATAGCATTCCCTTTAAATCTAAATTGGCTAGTTCATTTGGAGGCAACATGACTATAACTCTTACAGTTGTAATATCGGACTTCTCTCAATTGTTTGAAAGTTTTACCTATGTGCTAAGGGTAAAGAGATTTTTCCTTTTTTTCATAATTCTTCCCCCCATTCTTTTTAAAGAATTTCATGTAGGTTTTTTTTTTTTTTTTTGTGATTTTTGTCATTTCTTCATTATATTCATCATCATCATCACTATCATATTTAGATAAGTTTTGTTTTTCTTATGCTTGTGTGAAGTCTTTAGGGCCCATTTGAGAGCGTGGATTTGGAACCCCCTGGATTCAGAACCCCTTGGATTTGAAATCCTCCTATTGTGTTTAGCACCTTGGACTGGGAATCAACTTTAATCCAAAAGTAGCTATGCATGGTATATTTACAAGGGTTTGAATTTAATTACTAAATCAACTTTAATATCTCTAATTAGTGAATGCATGTAATGTTTCACACAATGGTTGTAATAAGTCTGCTAAAATATATACTTTGTCCGAAAATGATGAAATTCTAAGTCTTAGATGGGCAACAAGAACAAGATCATGTTTGAGTGACTAATCAACGATTTTTAACTGTTGATTTAAATGGACAATGTTTGGATGGCATAAATCATCATATTAAAGTAATTATAGTGATGCAATTGATAATCTAGTTGTTTTGGGATATTATTAGTGGGCCATGTTCCCAATAGTTTAATACTTTAGTGACACACATATTACACATGCAACTCTTGTAAGGATTTTAGATGTAATTTAAGCTCTCATTGTGGATTTCAAAGAGGGGATTTGAAACCCCCAGTTACTTTATGGTGCCAAACAACCAGTGGATTTGAAATCCCCTCAAATCCCCCCAAATCCATGGTGCCAAACGACCCCTTAAGATAATGTATTTATTCTTAGAGGGTGTTTCTCTAAAGTATGGTTCAAATGTACATAGGGAACTTACAAGTTCTTCTATTTTCATGCAATTAATATCTTTACACTCTTTAATTGAGGTTAACTTGGAGGTAAATCTATCTGGTAGGGACCTAAGGATTTTCTTATATATACGGGCCTTCGGAACTTTTTTTACCTAAACTTCACATGGAGTTACAAATATCATTCAATATAGAATAAAACCCCATAAATGATTCATGCTCTTTCATCTTAATATTTTCGAATTAGGTGGTTAAGAGCTGAATCTTGGAACGCTTAACTG
Organism: Magnolia sinica; assembly: GCF_029962835.1. Lineage (NCBI taxonomy): Eukaryota > Viridiplantae > Streptophyta > Magnoliopsida > Magnoliales > Magnoliaceae > Magnolia > Magnolia sinica. The sequence goes on along the minus strand of NC_080589.1, from coordinate 23,472,394 downwards.
TGCTTATTCCTTCTTGAGTAATTTCTAAAATGTCTCACATTTTTTTTTCATAATTCCACATGTACGAATTCTTTTAAATTCATCCGGATAAATGACAAATTAAATAGCATTGAGAGCTTTGGCATCATAACCATTTCTAGCTCTCTCACCAACACTCTATTTGGATTGACACCATCTATCATGATTAGTTCCATCGGCATATGCCAACCTTGGCATATTATCTCCCAAACCATATGTTTAAGGGATCTTAAAAATAACATCGTTATTACCTTCCAATAGGCATAGTTAGACCCATCAAAGTATGACATCGTGAGATGAAACTCTCCTTATTTTTAGACATCATTCTAAAGCTCCCAACAGATCTTACTCTAGATAGTTAAGTCCATAAAGAGAAACCTGCTCTGCTACAAATTGAAATTGCATGAATTATCTAACACGATAACACAACTCGTAGAAGCTTGCAGACTTTAGAATTTTGGCTAAGTCCTTTTATTTTTATTTTTTTAGGGTTGGCCGAACTTAAAAATAAAATATTTACTAATTAATTATCAATTTACATTTTAAGGTGAAATGAGTCTAAGATCATAGACAATAAAAGATACAACTAATTGTAGTGCAAATGGTCTATGATGTGAGATAGAAAAATACTAATTATGTGTGCTCTAATCTGAGTATCTAGCATACAATCTATTTAATGCATTCATATAATATAAAAAAATTATTCACAAGTAGAAATAGAATTACATCCACATAAACAATCGCAAACATAAGAATGTATATGTTAAGGGTCAAATATTGCATATTAGGCCTTAGTTATTACCTAGATTTACGAACAAGATACTAGTTAAACACCCTATTTTAATCGTGTTTGTGCTGCAAGGTGAATTTAGGAGCTTGGACTGCAAAAGGGTGCTAGAAGCATGAATTTAACGCTCTGAAGTCACCAAGGCGAGGGAGGAACCCCAGGGGACCAAGATTAAGGAATTTACACTCCAGGGATTCGAGAAAATCACGCCACTCATGTTAAACGGGCCTGAAAATCATCCAGAATACAAGATCACAGGATTACCACCATCCGTTCGGCTCAAAAATTTATATATGGACTGAGTACCATAAATTAACCTTACAAGTCAAATTTCAGCTATTGGATCATTGTGGAAGTGGCCCAACGGACAGATCAGCCCATAAATTTTTGATTTGGGGCCCGCCTGATATCTGGATGTGCTTTAAATTTTGTCTTAACCCCTTATATTATATGGAAAATAGAATGGACAGAGCAGATTTCATGAATACATCATCATGGGACTCACACACGTGATGCGTGTGCATAGCGTGTACACGGCCGACCAACACTGGACAGACGTCCTGGTCAATAGACGGTTGACCTGTCTCTCTTGCGTAAGAAGAGCCAGTGGACGGACAGGCGTTCATCGTTTTTGGCTAGTGGACCCCACCCTTCATCCATTCAGATGATCTGGACCGTCCATTGTGTCCAGAGGGGGGGTGTGACCCTCTGGACAAACGTACACACGTGGATTGCTAGAAAATGCAAAATGGACGACGAGTTGGGTTGATACAGTGGACCACACCAAAACTCGACCAAAACCACATCTTTCCAACTGGTTTTTGTCAGGAATTCAATGAACGGGGTAGATTTATCAGAAAACATCATTATGGGGCCCACCAAACACATCAACGTAATGAATTTCGCAGGATACGCATGGTCATGAAATTTGAAACTTGTGGGGCATTTTGTGATCTTGATCATGGTCGGATTGCTAATCCAAACCGTCATCCAAACCGTAAAAAATCCTCAGAAGTGGGTCTTTACCCAACTAAGAGCCAAAACCGGAGTTTAGGATGGTCAGCCATCCTAAAACTCATTCAAACGCAAACTATTTTGCGTTCTTACGCATGCTGGCTGCGTAAAGAGCTCTCCACCGCCTCTGGCTACACACAAGCACCGATTTCAACACCTTCTCCTGGTGTCTATAAAAGGAGAGAGAGAGAGAGAGAGAGAGAGAGAGAGAGAGAGAGAGAGAGAGAGAGAGAGAGACATTCAATCTCTGGGATGTGGAGCACCATCTGGGCCGTCGTGGAGGCGAGGACGTGGGCCGGCTTCTTCATTTGAAGTTTTCCTTCTTCCTTTTCTTCTTCGTTATTTATTTCTTTCCTTTTAAGAGTTTTTAGCATGACTATGTCGGGCTAAGCCTCTTAGCTAGGGCTAAGAGGTGGAGCTTGTGGCATAATGGAGGGTTTTCTATGGCTTTGATTTATGTTTAGACTAAACTAATGTTGATTCTAGTTTGATTATAAGGAGTACCTTTAGTTTTTAATGGTTTTTTGTGACTTAAATTACAATAGATCTGTGATAGCTTTGAGTATTCTTTTTCATTATTTTGATTATGAAATTAGGAAGCCCTGTTATTCACTATCGCCCCTTGGACATGGTTGGATGACAGAACTCTTCCTAATATTCATACATCTCTCTAGTTGGCTGTAGATTAGTTTAATTCTATTGTTTACTTTGTCTCATGGGCATGGTTTTGTGATGGAATCCATTCTAATTTGCATCAGTCTTATCTTTTGAAAACTAGATCAAAAGAAGTTCAGATTTGATTTTCTTGATATATCTTCCAACTGGATGAAGATGAGACTCCAAGTCTAGTTGATGTCATGCCCCAAACCCGGAAATCGGATTCGCAGGAATCCCGATCACCGAATCCGGTGTCGACAGCCTCCGTAGTACCCCATTCTCGGGTCCTAGTGTCCATACGCCAGATTCCGATCCTGGGATCCTACAAGGAAGATTTTTTTTTTGTACATTTAACTCATAATAAGCATAACCATAAGATTACCCAATTCACAAAGGCAACATCCTCATCACATATCCACTAATATAATCATTTGAGTACAATGCTGAAAAGGCAAATACATATATCGAAATCAAAGCTCCAGAATACAACTGCACGCTCCAAGCTCAATGCTGCTGCAACCTAATAACACCTGCACGCATCTATCGTGCATAAGCTTATAGAAAGCTTAGAGGGTGGTGAAAGTGTGTGCACAAGGTAAGTGCCAAGTATTCAATACAATGCCATCATCATACAATACCGGAAATACTAGTAATCCATAAATCGTACATAATCAGAATAAGCAGAAATATTGACAAGGGCAGGAATTATCAGAGTAAACAGAAATACTGACAAAGTCATAAATCACATGATAACAGAGTAAGCGGAAATATTGATAAGTGCATAAATCATACAATATTAAAATACACAATACAAATCAGTATGCAAATGAAGAGTCGTAGAGAGCCAAATATCAGATGCAGAGGATGCAATGCAGTATACATTCCTGATAAGTAAAATGAATAGCGTCAACCATACCATATGCTGCGGATGTAATGCAACATGCAGTGCAAATGGAATGAGCATGCTGGAGTGTGAAGTCGGTATGGTAGTACGTAGTATCACAGGCTATGGGGTTCATCACAATGGACTTCTATCCAAACTAGTCCCATACTTAATTTGGATGGTCAGACCCAATGTGGTAAACTCCTGATCTCAGGTTAGTCACGCGCCCCAACCGAAATCCTGGCCATTGCGAAGGTACACGTAACAAATAGTTGTGCACCACCAGCCCGAGTGGATAGTGAATGATGAATGAATGAATGAGTATGCAACTCCTACTCACTAAGTCCACATATCAGTACGGTTCATCTCTGGGATCATCACCGGGGTTTAGTACACTCCAAATGGCACTGCCGCTCTCCCAGCCGCATAGTCCAACTGAGCGTAAGAAACCTCACTATCTGCCTGGCCAATAGTCTGCCAATACCTATCCGACATGTCGATAACGGACCCATTCACGAGCTGGTCAAACTCAGCCTAGTATTGCCCCTACCCTCGAGCGGGTAAGGCCACACCCCCTCCCAACCGACCACGACACAGTGGGAGATGCGGCCTCCTGGTATTCGGCACTCGGGCGCTCATGTATCCACTCGGTCTCGACGTTGGGGCATCTCCTGGCCACGGAGGTTTAGGAATTTTCACCCAGGGACATCTATGGTGCCCGTATGCTAGAACAAAATATTTTCAGTGTCCCATTTGGCCATCCATGATACGCCTGTGGAGGCTACACCCTGGTGTCGCTAGGGCGTACAGTAATCATAATGCGAGATGCATGAGTCATACAATCCAGTCATGCATCAATCCTGTGCATACTGTGTGCTCAAGTGAGATAACCTCCGCCTATCAAGGAGTCTCATAAGAACATGCTCAATGACATATGCAATGATCAACCACATCTCATAACAAACATGCATATGATGGTATGGGCATGTATCATGATGCTATGCTGTCACATACTCATAATCGGTATCAGCAACCGGCATCGACAATCGACCCCGACAATGTGGACATTTAACCAACATTGCCCCCCAAGGAATGGCCCTCATGGATCCTAACATATAGTGGACCCATGACCTCACATAAGGGCCAAATATAGAATACCATGGGCCTTACTCAAGAGCTTAATACTTATCACGATGGGCCTTTCACATGGGCCTACCATACGTCACAATGGCTCCATAGCCTAGCCCTCAAACACACCACAATGGGCTTCGTACAATCATAATGGGTCGCGTCACATGGGGCTAATACGCATCACATGGGCTACATATACATCACAATGGGCCACGTCCATGGGCCTTTATACATCATAGTGGGCCTCAACCTACGGGCAGAATATACATCACAATCGGAATCCACAATCGGCCACGATGATTGGCCTTGATCGATAATCGGCCAATCGACCACAACAATCATAATCGGTAGTCGATAATCAGAATCGACAAATCAGTCACGTCAATCAGAATCGATCAATAATCAGCCTCCTTGATTGGTTGAACATAGCCTATGGGAAGGTCACAATATGAACATTCAACCATCACCGCTCATCAAAGTGGACATTTAACTAACATTGCTCCCAAGTAGTGATCCATGTAGAGTCAAACATAAGGTGGGCCCAAATATCTAACAGGTGGCCTCAAATAGTCATCACAAGTGGGCCTTACACATGTAGCACGTGGGCCTACGCATCACCATGGGTCGATACATTGGGCCGCACCATTAGCCTAATATGCACATCATAGTGGATCGTATCATTGGGCCGTATCAATGGGCGTCAATCTAACAAGTGGGCTGCATCAATGAGCCAGAAATACATCTCGATGGGCCTCATCACATGAGTAGGAATATTTCACAATGGCCTCACTAAATGGGTCGGAAACACATCTCAATGGGCCACGACGTATGGGCCGAATATATATCACAATGGGCCATGACCCATGGGCCGCAACCCGTGGGCCTCAAATACAAGTGGGCCACATTAATGGGGCCCATATATAAACCTCAAGTGGGCCCTGTTCATGGGCTTCAAATACATAATATGTGGGCCTTACCCATGGGACGCATCAAATGGGCCACGCCTCATGGGCCCAATACATGTCACAATAGGCCTTGCATTAATGGGCCACACTAATGGGCCTCGCATATATCAAGTGGGTTGTATCAAATAGGCATCACTAATGAGCCTCAACCCAAGAGCCCTGATATATATCATAATGGGGTGCCTACCCTGGATGGCGGGGATAAAAATACATTAAAGTGGGCCTGGAAAATGGGCCACAACATACATCAAAGTAGGCCTCATAACATGGTCATACATACATCAAATGGGCCACACCAATGGGCCCCATGTATATCAAATGGGCCACACTCAAATATAAGTGGTGATAATGATTTCCACTACTAAAATTTTCAAGGCCCGCCATAACATTTATTTCCCATCTAATCTAATCATAAGGTCTCAAGATTTCAAAGATAGCCGTTCAATCCTCACCGTGCACTATGGTCCACTTGATAAATAAATCTGTATTATTTTCATCCTAAACCTTAAAATCATTTTCCAGAAAATGGTTGGACGGTTGGATGAAACACATGCATCGCGGTGGGTCCCATAGGGATGGAAGGCATAGATAAGTCACATATTCCGTTATGGAGGTCCACAATTGTGGACACAACACATACATAAATGGGTCTTAAGTAAGACCCACCAAAATGTTTATTTTCCACCCATCCTAGGGTCCAACATACTGTCCATCCAAACTGGGGCCAACATGATGTTTATTTTCCATCCAAAATGGTCTGGTGATAGGGTCACATGGGCATAGGGCCTGCTATAATATTTATTTGCATCTAACCTGGGCCACTGTAATATTTATTTGCATCCAACCTGTTGATAAGGTCATATAGACCTGGGGCCCACTACAATATTTATTTATTTATTTATTTATTATTATTATTATTATTATTATTTTTTAACCTGTTGATAGGGTCATATGACATTGGGACCCACTGCAACATTTATTTGCATCCAATCTGTTGATAAAGTCATATGGGCCAGGGGCCCACTGCAATGTTTACTTGCCATACAACCTGTTTATAAGGTCACGTGGACTGAGCCACTGTAATGTTTGTTTGTCCACTAAACTTTTGGTACGGTTATGTGGTCCTGGGGTCCACCATGATGTAGTTCACAAATCCAACCCATTCATTGTGTGTGTCCCACCAATTTAAGGGTCCAAACCGAGGTTCAAGTGGATCCAAGCTGCATGTGGACCCCAACAGTTGATTCCATGTGGCTTGGCATATCACCGCATGAAAGGTGATGGTGTGGGCCATCTGAGAACTTTTTATGACTAATTTTTGGAACCAACGCATCATAAAAGGGGACCTATTAAATGAACGGCATGGATGTAGAACATAAATCATGGTAGGGTCCATAATTGGGGCCAAGGGGGCCCTCCCCATTTAACGTTGGACGTTCAGACTCCTCTGGACGTCAAGGTATATGCATGTATATTTATTATTATTTTTTTCTTTTATCCTAGGTGGGACCCACATTAACCAGATCTACTCCGTCCATTATATGTGTCCCATAAAATTAGAGGTCCAAACCAAGTTTCAATCACATCCAAAACTCAGGTAGGCCCCACCAAATGATTTTATATGTTTAGGCATGTTTTCATATGATTTTAGATGGTGTGGCCCGCCTGAGTCCCGTATAAGGCTAATTTTTGGGATGGACACCTAGTTTGTAGGGACCCATCAAATGCACGGTGTTGATGGTCGACACGCGTCACGGTAGGGCTCACAGCTGGAGCCGTGAGGCCCAGCTCGTCCGCTGCCCGTCAGCGTCTGCTAGCAGTGACAACAACGTCAGCGTTGCTTCCTCTTGTCTTGTTTTTTTTTTTTTAAGAAAAAAGTTTTTCTAAAGATTTTCCATGGTAGGGCCCACATCAGGGAAATTCGTCCCATTCATTAACTTCTGCGGCTCAAGACAAGCTAAACAAGACCAATATGCAGCATATTTGGCAAATAAAAACATCAAAATGGTTTCTTTAACGGTAACCACTACTATTTCCTATGGTATGGCCCGGTTGATTGTCAGATCAGCCTCATCTTTTGGCTCAACGTCTAAAATGGGCCGAGAAACGAAATGGACGGTGTGGATTTTATACATACACCAAGGTGGGGCCTGCATCAACAGCCCATCCCAAAAGCCCCTTTTTTTTTCTTTCTCTGGACGATAGTACACCCACCATCCTCATACTTCACAGTGGCAATGTCCAGCGTCCCTGGACGCTGGACGGTTGTCTAAGACATGCATTTTAAGGTGGGCCTCACCTACGGATATGTTGTCCAGGTGGGTCACCCAAATAGTTGAATGATGTGGGTAATACACACATCAAAGTGAAGTCCATTTGATGAGCGGTTTGGACATTCACAACTCATTAAGTGGGCCACATAATCACATCTTCATAGACAAAACGAATGAACAAGAGAGGGAGAGAGAGAGAGAGAGAGAGAGAGAGAGAGAGAAACACCCACTTGATCTTCTCCTTCTTCTTCTTCCCATGGGTTCATAAGCCTTCCAGGACTCCTTCCAATGGTAGAGATGGGCTTCTAAGGGTTAGATTATGAGGGATCTAGAGGTAAGAGGGTTAGAAATGGAGCTTGCTTAGGACGTCCATGGCTAGCAATGAAAGTGAAGAAGAAGAGAGAGAAAGTGAGAGGATAGAGAGAGTGAAAGGATGGGTTGTAAGAGGTGTAATAATGAGTTTTGAAAAAAAAAAGAGCATTTATGGGGTAGGCTAGGTAAGGGGGGTAGGTTAGGTTGTAGAATAGGGTGATGTCATCCCTAGGATGACATCATCCTCATTATGATTATGGGAAAACGTGTACACCATGGCCCGCAATGTGTGGTCCATCGCTATGATCGTACACGGGTCATATCTTGAGATCTAGACGTCGGATTGACACACGAGACACGGCATCGGAATCGTAGCGATGACATGGTCGCAATGGCATAGGTCTCGGGTCGAACCGACTCGGGTGAATAGGGTGTGACTCGCGGTCAAGCGCAAATGAAATCTACAGGTCGCGGGTCGCCAAAATTCGATCGGGAGGACCGCAGAGGCATACAGAACGGTACGAGCTAGGATACGGGTCTTACAGTTGAGTTCTTGAATCAAGCATAAGATCTCCCTGATCTCTACAAGTGGATCATTGGCACTCTAGTTCCCTACCTTTGAATTCTCTAAGTTTTAGATTACTATTCCACCATTATTCCTTGATTTAGATTTCATCTGATTCTAGTTCTAGTTCTGGTTATTTTTAGATTACGTACAGGTTTCAGTCCCTGTGGATTCGACCTCGGTCTTACCGAGTTTATTACTACATCACAACCCTATACTTGGGGTTTGAACAGTATAATGATTCAGCTAAATACCTACTCCACTTTTGGCCAATGCACTCAAAATCAAGTGTTTTGGATTTCATATTTTAATGGTTTTCTATAGGTTTACCATTAACTTTTACAATGGTTTTCAATGGGTTCACTACAAACCTACATGTGTACACCCGTGTCGGCGGCTCCCTCGAAGACTCACAAGGTTTTCTTTAAGCTAACCAAGAATCGATGCAGTCCTACACAAGGACCTACATATACTCCCACTGGAGCTAGTCCTACACAAGGACTTATATGTATGCACCCATGTAGGTGGCTCTCTCGAAGACTTCAAGATTTTTCTATAGGCTCATTAACAACCTTTAATTAGTCTTACATAAGAACTAATTTACGTATACTCTCACTGGAGATGGTCTTACAGGAGGACCTATTTGAGTTTGGGTTTCAAACTTGATGGATTCTAATTAAAACATTACTCATTTTGGATAAGTCTCATTGGTAGCGCTTTCTTGAGATGCTCAATCAATCTTAATGTGACTTCTCTTTTGCTCCCCTGATCTTAAATGCAGATCTTCTTCAGCTCCAACAATCGGCTATCTTTCAATGATCTTCCTATGCGGATGCCAAGGTAATAGGATGGTGGTGGAATCTCCTACAACTAATGAGATAGTTGGTTACAATTGGACATTTACCTAGATGGACATTCTGGAGGATGATAGACATGGGGTTTATGTATAAGATTGGTGTCTAATCTTTAGAGAATGCAATATACCATGTTCATCTTCAAATAGAGCTTGGAATGCTTATAAGAGTGATGAATCACAAGAAGATGACGTAAATCTCTTAGGGTGATAGCCTAGGGGTAAATGAAAAGAGTGGGATATACTAGGGTTTCTAAAATACCAAAAATAACAAATTTTGTAAAGATCCGAATGCCATTTTTAGAAAGAAGAAGCTCAAATGGATATATAATAGCTAGTTTCAATTCGATTGAGTGCACCTTCGATTTAATCGATAAATTCCAGAATTAAGAAGTTAGCTTGCTGGACATTTTTTTGTCTTTCTCAATTGGATTGTCGATCAGATTGGCATGACCTGTCTATTCGATCGGATCGGCATAACCTGTCAATTCAATCGACTCGAATCGATGGACTGTCGATTCGATCGACAGTCTTCAAAATGCTGTTGATTGTGAATTTTCGTTCTTAGCAGATCTGAACCTCTATTAGCCTAGCTAAACATGTCCATTTTAAGACTAAGGCTTGTGATGATCAAATGAGGATTTTCCTTTGGAAGAATGAATCATCTAGAAGTACGTTGTTTTGGAACTAAAGGGGTCTAGGGCTAGTTTCACTAAGGCACCTCAATTTACCTTTGTCTTCAAGCCTTGATACTGTAAGTCTTCAAGTATTCGATCTTCCAATGTCTTCCAATGCAGGCTCAACTAACTCAAGACACACTAGCACACGTCATTGACAAATCAAGGCACTAATAGGACTGTTATGGCTCATAGGGCAATAAGTAGCATGATCAACATGATCAATCATCTGTCCTTTGTTTTTTCTTTGGTAACTCCCCTATTCTGTTTGGATCCAAAAAAGGCAAACTTCTACATAGCTGATGAAGACAATGGAGCACTGGAAGTATAATGACCGACCTCTCTGTGAATATATTTAGAAACTGAATCAAATGAGGGCATAGACTCCCTCTCCAAAATCTAAACTTTACAACAATCAAAGTCCTTATTTTATCAAGAAATTAGAAATTGTGTAACTTTTCAAGCCATTTCTATAGATCCTCATGGATAAAAAATGTGGCATGCAATGATTAAGTTCCTTTCATCTTTAGCATAGTGAAATATAATATATGATTCTAGGAACTGTTCACCTTATTGTATGCTAATAGTTTCTCAAATTGATAACTACGTCCCTGATCAACTTTATAGGATTACATGTCAACAAATATGTCCCATATCACTTTTATGGTGCTATATATCATAAGAGACTCACTGATTTCAAGATTCGTGGAGTAAAGGAGCAAATCAGCCAATTGATAACAATATCGTTATTACATTTCCAACTTATATAGATCGCATTGTTGGGGGCCTTGCATAAAACCTTAGGATCTAGTCTCCCAAAAACAAACCAGAATTATGGGATAATAAAGCAATGAAATAAATCAAAACATAAACCACATGACACCAGAGAATTTTACGTGAAAAACCCCCAAAGAGGTAAAAACCACGGGACCTCGTCCAGATCAACAATCCACTATAAAGCAGAACGTTACAACCAATCACAAGCACAAACCGCTTGGATCAAATCTTCTTCACTCACGCAGGAGTGGATAAACAACAAGAGAACAAAAGAAAAATGGAGAAATCTCACCGATCACGAGGACGTAGAAGCGCTACGACGTGGACTGCGAAGTAAATCACCTCTACGAGCAGAATCTCCCTTCCACAAGCTTCCTCTCTCTCTCTCTCTCTCACCTTTAATAGCCCTAAGCCCTCCTAGAAAACCTTTAGGAAACCTTAGAATACCCTGGAATACACCCCAATCTCGCATACACCCATTTATATATGAATAGAAAGAGGTAGAATCAAAATAGGAAACAAATTCCGCAGAATCTGCGTTTCCGCAATCACATCTGCGTAACTCTTCGATGATATCGAAGGTCCTTCAATGACAACCTTTGATATCATCTAAGGTTCTTCGATAATATCGAAACGGACAAAAACTGTCCAGCGACCAGGGGTGAAAAATTCCGACAATTATCGATGATATCGAAGTTAGTTCGATTTCATCGAACCCAGTAATGAGGAGAAAATTTCCATCAAATCTCCCCCTTTTCGACTCAGTAGGAATCTACCTTCTTCAAGCCAGCCTGGTTTTTACAAACCTCAAACTTACCCTTGAGCAAAGCCTTGGTCATCATGTCTGACCCATTATCGTCCGTTTGGACCTTCTCAAGCTGTAACACCTTCTGTTTCAAAGTATCCCTGATCCAGTGATATCGAATCTCTATGTCACGCCCTAAACTCAGAAAACGGGCTTACAAAATTTTCGATCACCGAATCCGGCGCCGACAGCCTCCGTAGTGCCCCATTCTCGGCTCCCGGAACTCATGTACCAGATTCCGATCTTGGGATCCTACAAGGAGGATTTTCAGTGTAATTTTTTTTTGTAATGGAGCATAACTACAAGAATCAAAACAACATCACCACATATCCACTGATATAAACATTTGAATATAATGCTGAAAGAAAAATACATGTTTATTAAAATCAAAGCTCCAGAAGTCTGCTGCACGCTCCAAGTTCAATACTATTGCGACCAACGCCACCTACACGCATCTATCGTGCATAAGCTTATAGAAAGATTAGAGGGTGGTAAAAGTGTGTGTAAGGTAAGTGTCAAGTATACAATAAAGCCCATAAATCATACATCATCGGAATAAGCAGAAATATTGACAAGATCATGAATCATACGATATCAGAGTAAGTAGAAATATACTGGTAAGTCCATGAGTCATATAATATCAGAGTACGCAATGCAGATCATAATGAGCTGAATATCATATACTGCAGATGCAATGCACTATGCAGATCCTGCCAAGTTCGTCTAAGCCATATAAGTGCAGAAACGTAGCAATCTAAAATGTCATATGTCATGGATGAAATGCAATATTCGATGCGAATAAAATGACCAAGCTGGAGTGAAGCCGGGATGATAGTACGTAGTATCACAGGCTATGGGGTCTATCACAAGGGAATTTTATCCAAACCAGTCCCATACCTAAATTTGGATAGTCAAACACAATGTGGTAAACTCTTGATCTCTGGTTATTCGTGCGCCCCAACCGAAATCCTAGCTATTACGAAGGTACACATAACAAATAGTTGTGCACCACCAGCCCAAGTGGATAGTAAATGGATGAATGAATTAGTATGCAACTCCTGCTCAATAAGTCCACGTATCAGTACTGTACATCTCTGGGATTATCACCGGTGTTTAGTACACTCTACATACAAATCGCCACCCACTAACATGCGACCATGCAAGTAGAAGAGACCTCACTATCTTCCTCACTAGTAGTCAGCCAATATCTACCTGGTACGTCGCTAGCGAACCCATTCAACTTAGCCTAATTATGCCCCCTACTCTCGGGCGTGTAAGGCCATAACCCGTCCCAACCGACCACGACACAATGGGAGACCCGATCTCTTGGTATTCGGCACTCGGGTGCTCATGTATTCACTCGGTCTTGACGTTGGGGCATCTCCTGGCCAGGGAGGTCTGAGAACTTTCACCCACGGACATCCAAAGTGCCCAGATGCTCGAACCAAACCTTTTCAGTGTACCATCTAGCTATCCATGACATGCCTGTGGAGGCTACAACTCTGATGTCGTTAGGGTGTATAGTAATCACAACATATAATGCAAGATGCATAAGTCATACAATCCTGTCATGCATCAATCCTGCGCATACCGTGCACTCATGTGAGACAATCTCCGCCTATCAGAGAGTCTCATAACAACCTGTCCAAGGACATATGCAATGGTCAACCACATCTTATAATAAACAGTAAATGATGCGATGGGCATGTACATGATGCTATGCTGTCACATACTCATAATCGGTATCGACAATCGGAATCGGCTTTGAAGAGAATGGGCCTAACAAGGCTTAACAAGGCTTAAGGGAAGGTCATAATATGGACGTTCAACCATTATTGCCCATCAATGTGGACATTTAACCAACATTACTACTAAGGAGTGGCCCACATCAAGCCAAACATAAAGTGGGCCCATGGCCTCATTCAAGGGCCTAATATACATCGCAATGGGCCTTATACAAGGGCTACATACACAACAGGTGGGCCCTGCACATGGGCCTCAAATACAACATGTGGGCCCTACATATGGGTCTCGTATGCATCAAATGGGCCATGTATTTGGGTCTCGAATACATCAAATGGGCCGCGTGTCATGGGCCTAATACACACCATAATGGCCGCACGATAAGGGCATAATACACATCTTAAGGGGCCTCATGTTCTTCAAGTCGGGCCTCATCATATGGGCCTCAATATGCTAAGTGGGCCGCATCAACGGGCTGCACCAATGGGCCTCATACATCACATCGAGCCTCACCACTTGGGCTTGATATACACCACATATGGGCCTTACATATGGACCTCAAATATACATTAAGTGGGCCGCATCAACGGGCTGCACCAATGGGCCTCATACATCACATCGGGCCTCACCACTTGGGCCTAATATACACCACATACGAGCCTCGCATATGGGCCTCAAATATACATTAAGTGGGCCGCATCAATGGGCCATAAATAATCACATGGGCCTAATTCAAAGGCCATAAATACATCACGATGGGCTTTACACAAGGGCCTTATCATATCGAGGTGGGCCCTGCACATTCTAAATGGGCTCCATACACATCATTTGGGCCTCACGTGGCAGTCAAAACGGATGGATGGCGTGGCTGTAAGTACCTCAAAGTGGGTCCCACCGTCGAATGGGTGGTGAGAATATTACGCATACATCATGGTGGGCCACACCTGTCTAGCAAACGGAATGGACAGCATGGTTGAAAATACATAACGTCAAGGTGTGCTCCACGGCAGACGGACAGTGTGGAATACATTACATAATCAAGGTGGGTCCCACCTGCCCACACGTGTGGGGTGGGCCCACTCTATCAAACAGATGGACGGTATGAATAGAACACATACGTCAGGTGGACTCCCATCGTCCTTTGCTGATGGATGGTGTGGATATAAAATAGGTGGATGACGTGGAATATAATACATACGTCAAAGGTGTGGTCCACGTACACATGGACCACCAACACATACATCAAGGTGGGTTTCAACAACGGGCCTTGTACACATCAAGGTGGGCCTTAATAACAGGCCTTATATATCCCATCAAACTATATCAAATGGGCCCCAAGTACATCACATCGGACCTTACCAAATGGGCTGAATCAATGGGCCGAGTTGAATGGGCCAATTCAAATGGGCCAAACACAATTCATTTATTTTTAGAGATCAATATAGAGTATTATAAAAAAAATGTATCATATCAAAAGATCAACTGGACCATACCATATCTAGCAGTGGAGATAGTGATTTCCATGGTTAAATTCCAATGGGCTCCATGTATGTCAAATGGGCCACACCCAAATATAAGTGGTGATAATGACTTCCACCATTAAAATTCCTAAGGCGCACCATAACATTAATTTCCCATCCAATCTAATCATAAGGTCACACAGACCTAAATGAAGAGGAAAAATAAATTTCCTCTTGATCCAAAACTTCTGCACTCCCAAAGGATTTCAATGGTAGACGTTCAATCCTCATAGTGCAGTGTGGTCCACTTGATAAATAGATTTGTCTTATTTTTGCTTCAAGCCTTAAAATGAGCTTGCCAAAAGGTTGGACGGTTGGATTTAATACATGCATCATGGTGGGTCCCATAAGGATGGACAACATAAATAAAGCACTTACCTCATGGTGGGGGTCCACACCGATGAAAGGTGTGAATACAATACATACATTAGTGGGTCCCACGTGGGGCCTACTATAACGTTCATTTTCCACCCAATCTGTTGGTAAGGTCACACAAACCAATTTCATAATGATCCAAAACTTCTGTTACCCCAAAAGGGTTTCAATGGTAGACGTACAATCACACTGTTCCCTGTGATGTGGGCCTACTGAGCACCACATACGGCTGATTTTTGAGAGGGGACCCACCGGTGGAAGGTGGCTTACCAAATGCACGGTGTTGATGTCAACACACATCACGGTGGGGCCCACGGCCTTGCCCGTCTGTCAACCGCAGCAGGACGCTGCTGCACATCCAGAGGACGTCAGTAGCAACACCTGCTGCTTTGGTCATTTTATTTATTTATTATTTTTTTGAAAAAGCACATTTTCTCGTGGTTTTTCCTATGTGGGGTCCGCACCAGGAGAATCCAACCCAGCCGTTGGATTTTATGGCTTAAGACAGCCTGAATGAGTCCAATATGCAGCATGTTTCAGTGTATAGAACATCAGAATGGATTTTAACGGTAAAACCATTGTTTTCTATGAAATGGCCCACCAGATAATCAGATTGGCCTCATATTTCGGATCAACGTCTAAAATGAGTTGAGGAATAAGATGGACGACGTGGATTTGACTCATACATCAGAGTGGGGCTTACACAAGTGGTCCACCCAAGTCTTTGAATCAAACTAACATTTGTTTGCAGTTCACGTCAGTTCACACTTCACAGTGTAGCAACATCCAGCATCCCTGGACGCTGTACGGTTTGCATACAACACAATTTCAAGGTGGGCCCCACCTACTAGATGGCTTGAATAAAATACATGCTTCATGGTGGGGTCCATCCGAGTGGGCCACCTGGCCACATTATCATCACAAAAAAAAAGAAAATGAAAGAGAGAGGGAGAGAGAGAAAGAGAGAGGGACACGTGTGAAGGAGGGACCCCGACACTATGAGCCCTCCCTTTCAAGCATTCAATCATACATCAAGTGGGTCCCAATACATGTGGGCCCACCGAATTAAAAATCATTGATGGAGATTACTTCTCCACCAAAATGGAAGGTGTAGATGACTTCTTTAAATTTTAGAAAAATAAACATCATGATGAGGGTTCATGGAGAATGGCCCCATCATGGAATGATCATGTGAATCAAGGTGGGCCATCGGCCACACCTAGGGTTCAAAGTGAGATCCATACCATCAATTGGTAGGCCCCACTTGGCCCATCATCAAAAGAATGAAATCTAAGCCTATAGAAGCACCGACCTTTGATCATGGACTTCTTCTTCCATCAATGCATCCTAGAGCTCCAAGGGATGCATTTCAACGGTGGAGATGGTCTTTGCATGGTGGGATTGAGTGGTAGGGAGGTAGACCACACTAGCTACTCCTCTCTCCCATGGAAGGGTTGGTTGCTTGGAGAATGAGGGAGAGAGAGGGTTGTAAGAGAGAGTGATGGGTGAGTGATGGGGAGTGATGGGTGGAGAGAGAGAGAGAGTTGACTTTGGGGATGGTTAGTTGTACTTAGGGATGGGTGTGAGTGATGTCTACTTGATTGAATGATTGATGGGATTGATGTGATGGATTCTCTCGAGATATACAACGCCCGAAGTTTTCCTCGAACTGAACGCGGGCCCACATCTCCTGGCCTAGGTATCACCTCAGGGACCGAGACGCGGTGCAGGGATACAAGTCTCGGGTTGAGCTGACTCTGATATATGGGACACGACTTAGGATCGTGCGCAAATGCTAATAATAGATCACGGTTTGCCAGAATTTGATCAGGAGGACCGCGAAAGTATATGGAACGGTACAGGCTAGGATACAGGTCTCACAACTCTCCCCTCCTAATAAAAATTTCATCCTCAAAATTTATAGAATAGACAAGGGAAGAGGAAACATCATATAAAAGTCAAGGCACAATTAGTTTACATAAGGATGGAGATAGCACTCTCTAATCTCAACCTTGCGCTCCCAAGATGCCTTACCAACACTGTGGTGACCCCCGCTAAACCTCAGATCATGGATCAGAAATGATCGAAACTGGGATACCTTGCAACCTCACCATCTCACTAATGACTAATTTAAAAGATGGTCCTAATGCCTGGTTGCGCGAATCGTCGGCGACTCCTGACGACTGAGGGTCCTATAGAGCTACATAAAACCTGTCCTAGGTCTACTGGGGAGGTGTATGTCCCCCCCAAAGAGGTCGTTGCTACTGAAAATGGGGGCACTCACGATTACGATGCCCCGTCTCACCACATCTAAAGCAAACGCCCGTAAACGGTCTCTTTAGTGGTGCTGAAGGTGCTGCTGGCGCTCGAAAGGGTGGACGGTTCCTGTGCCTCTGCATCTATCGACGCTGCTACTGCTGGAAAATACTAAAGGGGGTCTTCCTCTTCCGGTCTCCTCTGTGGTCACGAACCCTCTGTGAATCGTTCCATTCTGCCTTGTAAATCTGGGTCCTCTGAACTACCTGCTCAAAGGTCGGGAGCATGTGTCCGACGACACGGCTCCTGAGGCCAAAACGTAAGCAGTTCTTAAAATGGCGGGCCTTTCGCTCCTCATCATCAACTAAATATGCCGCGAACCTTAATAGCGCCATGAAACAAGCCGCATACTACGCCACAGACATGTCCCTCTGCACCAGAGCCTTGAACTCTAACGCTCTCTGACGACGAATGTGGTCGGGGAAGTACTACTGCTTGAATTGGTTAATAAAATCCTCCCATGTCCAGACAAAATCAGGCCCTGCAACACGAGTAATGGAAGTCTACCAGTATTTGGCCTCACCCCGGAGAAGAAATACTACCAACTGGACTCGCTGCTGGGTTGTACATGCCATCATGTCAAAAATCTTCTCCATATCGGAGCACCATCTCTCGACTGCTGTCGAATCTGGCTTGCCCTGGAAACATGGAGGATCGAGCTGTCTGAACTATCGAAGAAGGGCGCTCACATGCTCCTGCTCTGCCTGGGCTGGTGAAATAACAGGGTGCTTGCCCTATCCCTGAAGTGCAGCCGTCACAGCCTGTAAAATCTACTGTAACTAGGAGGCACTCACAGGTGCGGTCAGATTCGCACCGGTCTCAGGTGGAGGAACGACATCCTCAGGCTAGGGAACAGGGATCTCTGGGGGTGAAGTGGGAGTCGTAGGTGGTAAAACGGGAGCCTAAGGTGGTAGAGCGGGAGTCGCTCGGGTCGCTCTCCTGGGCGGCATGTCCTATAGGAAAGGATAAGGACGCCAATCAACCTTGAGAATCTCTCGAATACACGCACATTAAGAGTCTATAAGAGAAGATCACTAAATTATTCGAACTCGAGACCTAATCATTCTATGTTATCGACAATCATATAGTGTAGGGTAGCTATCAGCAGATATGTGATGTTATCCTCAGGTATTTCCAAGTTATGCTCTGATATCAACTTCTGTCACGCCCCAAACTCGAAAAACGGACTCATAAAATTTTCGATCGCCGAATCTGGTGCTGACAGCCTCCGTAGTGCCCCATTCTTAGCTCCCGGCACTCATGTACCAGATTCCGATCCTCGGATCCTACAAGGAGGATTTTCAGTGTAATTATTTTTTGTAATGGAGAATAACTACAAGCATAACTACGTCACAAAACAACATCACCACATATCTACTAACACAAACATTTGAATACAATGCTAAAAGGGAAATACATATGTATCAAAATTAAAGCTCCAGAAGTCTACAGCATGCTCCAAGTTCAACACTGCTGCGACCCAACGCCACCTTCACGTATCTATCATGCATAAGCTTATAGAAAGCTTAGAGGGTGATGAAAGTGTGTGTAAGGTAAGTGCCAAGTATACAATAAAGCCCATAAATCATACATCATCGGAATAAGCTGAAATACTGACAAGATTATGAATCATACGATATCAGAGTAAGCAGAAATATACTAGTAAGTCCATGAGTCATATAATATTACAGTACGCAATGCAAATCATAATGAACCAAATATCATATACTGCGGATGTAATGCAATATGCAGATCCTGCCAAGTCTGTCTAAGCCATATAAGTGAAGAAACGTAGCAATCCAAAATGCCATATGCCATGGATGAAATGCAATATGCGATGCGAATGAAATGACCAAGCTGGAGTGAAGTCGGGATGATAGTACGTAGTATCGCAGGCTATAGGGTCTATCACAAGGAAATTTTATCCAAACCAGTCCCATACCTAAATTTGAATAGTCAAACACAATGTGGTAAACTCTTGATCTCAGGTTAGTTACACGCCCTAACCAAAATCTTGGCCATTGCGAAGGTATACGTAACAAATATTTGCGCACCATTAGCCTGAGTGGACAGTGAATGGATGAATGAATGAGTATGCAACTCCAGTTCAATAAGTCCACGTATCAGTACTGTACATCTCTAGGATCATCACCGGAGTCTAGTACACTCTACATGCAAATCACTGCCCACTGATGTGCGACCATGCAAGTAGAAGAGACCTCACTATCTGCCTGACTAGTAGTCAGCCAATATCTACCTGGCATGTCGATAGCGGACCCATTCACGAG
This sequence comes from Magnolia sinica, assembly GCF_029962835.1. Classification (NCBI taxonomy): domain Eukaryota; kingdom Viridiplantae; phylum Streptophyta; class Magnoliopsida; order Magnoliales; family Magnoliaceae; genus Magnolia; species Magnolia sinica. Next base: position 23,452,435 of record NC_080589.1, on the reverse strand, counting down.
CTAGTCAAACTCAGCCTAGCTATGCCCCTTACTTTCGGGCGGGTAAGGCACAGCCCCTCCCAACCGACCACGACATAGTGGGAGACGTGACCTCTTGGTATTCGGCACTCGGGCTCTCATGTATCCACTCGGTCTCGACATTGAGGCGTCTCCTTATCACGGAGGTTTAGGGACTTTCACCCATAGACATCTAAAGTGCCCAGATGCTTAAACCAAACCTTTCTGGTGTCCCATATAGATATCCACGACATGCCTGTGGAGGCTACGACCCTGATGTTGCTAGGGCATGCAGTAATCACAACACCCAATGCAAGATGCATGAGTCATACAATCCTGTCATGCATCAATCCTGCACATACAGTGTGCTCATGTGAGACAATCTTCGCCTATCAGGGAGTCTTATAACAACTTGTCCAAGGATATATGCAATGGTCAACCACATCTTATAATAAACATGCAGATGATGTATATGGGCATGTACATGATGCTATACTGTCACATACTCATAATCGGTATCGACAATCGGAATTGGCTTTGATGAGAATGGGCCTAACAAGGCTTAAGGGAAGGTCACAATGTGGACGTTCAACTATCATTGCCCATCAATGTGGACATTTAACCAATATTACTCCCAAGGAGTGGCCCACATCGAGCCAAACATAAAGTGGGCCCATGACCTTATACAAGGGCCTAATATACATCGCAATGGGCCTCATATAAGGGCTACATATACAACAAGTGGGCCCTGTACATGGGCCTCAAATACAACATGTGGGCCCTACATATGGGTCTCGTATGCATTAAATGGGCCACATATCTGGGTCTCGAATACATCAAATGAGCCGCGTGTCATGGGTCTAATACATGTCACAATGGTCGCATGATAAGGGCCTAATACACATCATAAGGGGCCTCGTGTTCTTCAAGTTGGGCCTCATCATATGTGCCTCATATACGCCAAGTGGGCCGCATCAACGGGCTGCACCAATGGGCCTCATACATCACATCGGGCCTCACCACTTGGGCCTGATATACACCACATATGGGCCTCACATATGGGCCTCAAATATACATTAAGTGGGCCGCATCAACGAGCTACATCATTGGGCCTCATACATCACATCGAGCCTCACCACTTGGGCCTGATATACACCACATATGGGCCTCACATATGGGCCTTAGATATACATTAAGTGGGCCACATCAATGGGCCATAAATACATCACATGGGCCTGATTCAAAGGCCATAAGTACATCATGACGGGCCTTATCATATTGGGGTGGGCCCTGCACATTTTAAATGGGCTCTATACACATCATTTGGGCCTCACGTGGCAACCAAAAGGGATGGATGACGTGGCTATGGAGTACCTCAAAGTGGGTCTCACCGTCAAATGGGCGGTGAGAATATTACGCACACATCTTGGTGGGCCACACCTATCCAGCAAATGGAATGGACAACGTGGTTGAAAATACATAACGTTAAGGTATGCTCCACGGCAGACGGACAGTGTGGAATACATTACGTAATCAAGGTGGGTCCCACCTGCCCACACGTGTTACATGTGTGGGGTGGGCCCACTCTATCAAACTGATGGACGGTATGAATAGAACGCATACGTCAGGTGGAGTCCCACCATCCTTTGCTGATGGACGGTGTGAATATAAAACAGGTGGATGACATGGAATATAATACATACGTCAAAGGTGGGGTCCACGTACACGTGGACCACCAACACATACATCAAGGTGGGTTTCAACAACGAGCCTTGTACACATCAAGGTGGGCCTCAACAACGGGCCTCAAATATCACATCGAGGCTTATCAAATGGGCCCCAAGTACATCACACCGGGCCTTACCAAATGGGCTAAATCAATGGGCCAAGTCGAATGGGCCGAGTTGAATGGGCCAATTCAAATGGGTCGAATACAATTCATCTATTTTTAGAGATCAATATAGGGTATTATAAAAAAAAATGTATCAAATCAAAAGATCAACTGGACCATACCATATCTAACAGTGGAGATAGTGATTTCCATGGTTAAATTCCAATGGGCTCCATGTATATCAAATGGGCCACACCCAAATATAAGTGGTGATAATGACTTCCACCATTAAAATTCCTAAGGCCCACCATAACATTTATTTCCCATCCAATCTGATCATAAGGTCACACAGACCTGAACGAAGAGGAAAAACAAATTTCCTACTTATCCAAAACTTCTGTACTCCCAAAGGATTTCAATGGTAGATGTTCAATTCTCACAGTGTAGTGTGGTCCACTTGATAAATAGATCTGTCTTATTTTTGCTTCAAGCCTTAAAATGAGCTTGCCAAAAGGTTGGACGGTTTGGATGCAACACATGCATCATGGTGGGTCCCATAAGGATGGACAACATAAATAAAGCACATACCTCATGGTGGGGGTCCACACAGATGAAAGGTGTGAATACAATACATACATCAGTGGGTCCCATGTGGGGCCTACCATAACGTTCATTTCCCACCCACTCTGTTGGTAAGGTTAGGAAAACTCGGATGAAGAGGAAAACCAATTTCATAATGATCCAAAACTTCTGTTACCCAAAAAGAGTTTCAATGGCAGATGTGCAATCACACTGTTCCCTGTGATGTGGGCCACCTAAGCACCACATATGGTTGATTTTTGAGAGGGCGCCCATCGCTGGAAGGTGGCCTACTAAATGCACGGTGTTGATGTCAACACACATCACGGTGGGGCCCACAGCCCTGCCCGTCCGTCAACCGCAGCAGGACGCTGCTAAACGTCTAAAGGACGTTAGCAGCAGCACCTGCTACTTTGGTTATTTTATTTATTTATTATTTTTTTTGAAAAAGCACGTTTTCTCACGGTTTTTCCTATGTGGGGTCCATATCAGGAGAATCCGACCCAGCCGTTGGATTTTATGGCTCAAGACAGCCTGAATGAGCCCAATATGCGGCATGTTTCGGTGTATAGAACATCATAATGGATTTTAAAGGTAAAACCACTGTTTTCTATGAAATGACCCACCAGATAATCAGATTGGCCTCATATTTCGGCTTAACGTCTAAAATGAGCTGAGGAATAAGATGGACGGCGTGCATCAGAGTGGGGCCTACACAAGTGGTCCACCCAAGTCTTTGAATCAAACTAACATTTGTTTGCAGCTCACGTCAGTTCACACTTCACAGTGTAGCAATGTCCAGCATCCCTGGACACTGGACGGTTTGCATACAACACAATTTCAAGGTGGGCCCCACCTACTAGATGGCTTGAATAAAATACATGCTTCATGGTGGGGTCCATCCGGGTGGGCCACATGGCCACATCATCATCACACAAAAAAAAGAAAATGAAAGAGAGAGGGAGAGAGAGAAAGAGAGAGGGACATGTGTGATGGAGGGACCCCAACACTATGGGCCCCGTCCCAATACATGTGGGCCCACCGAATTAAACATCAACGGTGGAGATTACTTCTTCACCAAAATGGAAGGTCTAGATGACCTCTTTAAATTTTAGAAAAGTAAACATCATGATGGGGGTTCATGGAGAATGGCCCCATCATGAAACGATCATGTGAATCAAGGTGGGCCATCAGCCACACTTAGGGTCCAAAGTGAGATCTATACCATCAATCGGTAGGCCCCACTTGGCCCGTCATCAAAAGAATAAAATCTAAGCCTATAGAAGCACCCACCTTTGATCATGGACTTCTTCTTCCATCAACACATCTTATAGCTCCAAGGGATGCATTTCAACGGTGGAGATGGTCTTTACATGGTGGGATTGAGTGGTAGGGAGGTAGGCCACACTAGTTACTCCTCTCTCCCATGGAAGTGTTGGACGTTGGTTACTTGGAGAATGAGAGAGAGAGATGAGAGAGAGAGGGTTGTAAGAGAGAGTGATGGGTAAGTTATGGGTGGAGAGAGAGAGAGAGTTGACTTTAGGGATGGATAGTTGTACTTAGGGATGGGTGTGAGTGTGGGAGTGATGTGTACTTAATTGAATGATTGATGAGATTGATGTAATGGATTCTCTCAGAATTTACAACGCGCGGCGTTTTCCTCGAACTGAACATGGGCCCACATCTCCTGGCCTGGGTATTGCCTCACCGCACGAGATGCGGCATCAGAACCGCGGCGACGGCGCGGTTGCAGGGATACAAGTCTCTGGTTGAGCCGATTCTGATATACGGGACGTGACTCAGGATCGCGCGTAAAAACTGATAACAGATTTCAGGTCACTGAAATTTGACCGGGAAGACCGCGGAAGTATACGAAATGGTACGTGCTAGGATACAGGTCTCACACTCTATGTGCTTCGACTTGAAGTGCTAACTTAGATTTTTGATCAAGTGTATAACACTTTGACTATCACAATAGACCACATGCTGATCCTACTTCAGGCTAAGTTCCTATAGGAACCTCTTCATTCAAAGCATTTCTTTATATGCCTCTGTGACCGCAATGTACTCGACCTCTGTCGTTGACAATGCTAAGACTTTCTGTAGCTTGCTCTACCGAGAGATCGCTTCCTTTGTAAACATGAACATGAACCCCAATGTAAGCTTCTTAGAGTCTATGTCGCCTGCCATATCTGCGTCTGTGTAGCCCTCTAATACAAGTTTTCTATCACCATAGCATTAGATCAACCTAGATGAGCCTCTTAGATACCACAATATCCACTTCACCGCTGCCCAATGCTCTTTGCCAGGTTTGGCAAGATACCGGCTGACAACACCAATCGCATATGCCATGTCTGGGCGTGTATATACCATAGCATACATCAAATTTCCTACAGTTGACGTGTAGGGTATCTTCTACATCTCTTCTACCTCTGTCTTCGTCTTGGGATACTGCTTATTACTCAATTTGAAGTGACCATCCAGTGGAGTACTGACCGGCTTCGCTACATTTATATTGAACCGCTGTAGGACTTTTTCAATATACCGCTCTTGTGACGGCCAAAGCTTCCTGCTACTTTTGTCACAGGTTATCTCCATTCCTAGGATCTGTTTAGCCGGGCCCAAGTCTTTCACCGTAAATGACTTGCCCAACTCCTGTTTTAGCCTGTCGATCTTTTTGATGTCTTTTTCCATGATGAGCATGTCATCAACGTATAACAACAGAACTAAGAAATCACCATCTGAGAACTTGCGCATGAACACACAGTGGTCCGACTCCATTCTATCATACCCATGCTTCAATATAAACGAGTCGAACTTCTTGTACCATTGCCGTGGAGCTTGTTTTAGCCCATACAAGTTCTTTCTCAGCCTACACACCATATGCTGTTTTCCCTTGACTTCGAACCCCTCTGGTTGGTGCATGTAGATCTCTCTTCCAGGTCACTATGGAGGAAGGCAGTTTTAACATTTAACTGCTCTATCTCTAGATCCATGTTAGCCGCCAACCCAAGCAACACCCGTATGGATGTTATCTTCACCACTGGTGAGAATATCTCCTTGAAGTCTATACCTTTCCTCTGACCAAACCCTTTCACCACAAGTCTGGTCTTGAACCTCGTTTGTAAATTCTTCTGCTCAACCTTCTTTCTTAACACCCACTTGTTGCTTAAAACTTTCTTGCCCTTAAGCAATTTCACCATATCATAGGTGTGGTTCTTATGCAAGGATTCCATCTCCTCTTACATATCTTTCAACCACTCTCCCTTATGCTCATCTGCTAGGGCCTCAGAATAATCTTCTAGCTCTTCCCCATCAGTCAGTATAATGTACTCATACGGCGAGTACCTCTTGGACGACTGTCTGTCCCTAGATGACCTCATCACCTGTGGTTCAACAGGTGGATCAAGTGGGGGTTGCTCCCCTGGTCTATTTTCTGAAGGAACTCCTTTATCCTCTGCACCTTGATGTACACTCCCCCGTCATCAGGCACCACGGGATGAATAATCAGATCCATACCTGCTAGCTCACCTGAACTAGGCTGGTTCTTCTCTAGCTTACCAATGTCTTCTATACACTGATTTTCAAAGAATACCACATCTTTGCTCTTGACGAGCTTCCTCTCGGTCAGATTCTACAATCTGTAACCGAACTTTTCATCACCATACCCCAAGAACACACACTACTTGATCTTCATATCGAACTTGGACCTCTCGTCCTTTGGTACGTGAACGGATGCCCTGCATTCAAACACCCTAAGATGACTGTACGATGGATCTTGTCCAGTCCACACCTTCTCAGGCACTTCTCCATTCAACGGGGCTGATGGAGACTTGTTTATCAAATACATTGCCGTGTGCATTGCTTCTCCCCATAACGTCTTGGGCAACTTCGCATGGGATAACATGCATCTGATTCTCTCAATAATGGTGCGATTCATTCACTCAGTTACACCATTATGTTGGGGGGTCTTGGGAATTGTCTGTTCATGCCTATACCCAAGGACTTACAATACTCATGAAAGTCACCAAGGTATTCACCACCATCGTTAGTGCGGATGCACTTCAATGATCTACTTGTCTCTCTCGACCATAGCATGAAACAACTTAAACACACCAAAGACCTCATCCTTGGATTTCAAAACATAAACCCAAACCCTCCTAGATGCATCATTTATAAAAGTGACAAAATACAATGCCGCACCTAAGGTTTTTGTCCTCATAGGACCACAAACATCAGAATAAACCAAATCTAATGCATGCACTTTATTAACATGAGAAGCAGATTTAACAAATGAAACTCTATGATTTTTCCCTGATAAACAATCAATACAAGTTTTGAGAGGTATACCTGTCACGTCTGGAAGGAGTCGCTTCCTTGTTTGTAGCTGAAGCCCTTTTTCACTCATGTGTCCTAGACGCCTGTGCCACATGTCAATAGCTGAATCTTCTGCTGCGTTCAACCCACCCTTACACACACTGACACTTTCCTTGTAAAGGGTGCAACACTTCTTTCCTTTAGCTATAATCAACAAACCCTTGATGAGCTTCCAGCGCCCACCAGCAAACCGACTTTCATAGTCATCATCATCCAGCCTTCCCATCGACATCAAGTTGAGGCGAAGGTTTGAGATATGCCTCACATCCCTGAGAACCAATGTGTAGCCCACATCAGTCTTCACACAAATATCACCGACCCCTACGATCTTCGATACGTCAGAATTTTCCATCTTCACGGTCCCATAGTCACCTGACTTGTAGCTTTTGAAGAAGTCCCTGCGTGGAGTCGCATGAAAAGAGGCTCCCGAGTCAATCACCTAGTCGGTGTCCTGACTCATAGCCGTAAGATAAACATCATGATCTGCTGAAAGAATAACTATAACATTGCCATCTAAAGCGACCGCAGTGAAATCTGATTCATCTTCCTTCTCCTTTTCTTTTCCTTTCTTGTTGTTCTTATTCCTATGACATTCATGCTTATAATGGCCCTTCTTGCAATAATTCCAGCATTCAACATCCTTCCTGGTACTCAACTCGCCTCTTGATTTATCTCGGGCCTTCCCGCCCTTCCTGTTTTTTCTTCTCCCCCGTTCCTGTGTCACAAGAGCTTCTGGCTGAGTAGACCCCTGAGACTTCCTCCTTGTCTCCTCATTGAAGAGACAACTAATAACCTGCTCTATGGATATCTTTCCATTTGACGCGAAGTTACTTAGAGACACCACCAATGTCTCCCAACTGTCAGGCAATGAACTAAGCAATAGCAAAGCCTACAATTCATCATCCAGGACCATCTTCATAGCGGAGAGCTGGTTCACTATATTGCTGACCTCATTCATGTGCTCGGCCACAGAACCATCATCTTTGAACTTGAGATTCACAAGTTGTCTTATTAGGAAGATTTTATTACCGGTTGTCTTCCTCTCATACAACTCTTGTAATTTCAGCCATAGGCTAGCGGCTGAGGTCTCTGTAGACACATGATGGAACACAGAATCATCCAGCCATTGTCTAATAAACCCCACCGCCTTCCGGTCCAACTTCTTCCAATCATTATTAGACATATCCTTGGATTTTGCTTATATGCCTAAAATTGGAGAATATAAGTCCTTGCAATAAAGCAAGTCCTCCATCTTAGCCTTCCATATGGTCCAGTTAGAACCATTGAGGTTGATCATCCTTGATGAGCCACCTTTCATAATTCAAAACTGATCCCACTCCGTTCAATGAACTTAGCTCTGATACCATTTTGTTAGGGGCCTCGCACAAAACCTTAGGATATAGCCTCCCAAAAACAAACCAGAATTATAAGATAATAAAGCAATAAAATAAATCAAAACATAAACCACACGACACCAGGAAATTTTATGTGGAAAACTCTCAGAGAGGTAAAAATCGCGGGACCTCGTCTAGATCAACAATTCACTATAAAGCAGAACGTTACAACCGATTATAAGCACACACCGCTTGGATCAAATCTTCTTCACTCATGCAGGAGTGGATAAACAATAAGAGAACAAAAGAAAAACGAAGAGATCTCACCGATCACGAGGACGTAGAAGCGTTGAGACGTGGACTGCAAAGTATATCACCTCTACGAGCAGAATCTCCCTTCTACAAGCTTCCTCTCTCTCTCTCTCTCTCTTTTTTTTTTTTTCTCTCTCACCTTTGATAGCCCTAAGCCCTCTTAGAAAACCTTTAGGAAACCTTAAAATACCCTGAAATACACCCAAATCCCGTAGACACCCATTTATATAAGAATAGAAAGATGTATAATAAAATAGGAAACAAATTCTGCAGAATTCGCGTTTCCGCAACCGTATCTGCGTAACTCTTCGATGATATCGAAGGTCCTTCGATGACAACCTTTGATATCATCTAAGGCCCTTCGATAATATCGAAAATGGACCAAAACTGTTAAGCGACCAGGGGTGAAAATTTCAACAATTATCGATGATATCGAAGCTGGTTCGATCTCATCGAACCCAGCAATGAGGAGAAATCCCCATCACGCATCATTGAAAGGAGGCTTTTTCTTACTCCCATCAATATAGCTCAACTTACATTTACCATTGAGATATATAGTAGCGGATTAAGACCACATGAGAGTAATATATAGCTCTAGGTGTTGGTCAACCCCATCTTCCTGAATCTCCACACAAATGACAAATAGAGGTATGGATTTCACAAATTTAAACACAACTATAAGATCACATGCACGAAATAGAGAGAAAAAGAACCGTCTTACATCACCATAAAGATAGCCTGAGTGATAGAACGAACAGACCTGAGAAGTGACCCGTTGGTGAAGAAAGAGACCCCCACACCCGAATTGTCAACTATCACCATTAACAGCAAGGACGAGTGCCACGGCTAGTTGGGGGTGGGGATGGGAAGAGTGGCATGATGGGAGGATCGGTTGAGAGAGAGAATCATGCTATGCTTTGATAAGAGGAAAATACTTATTTAAAGGTCCACACTCAGTAATGTTGTATGGTGGCCTACGAAATGTGAGTTAGATTTAATGAACAATTCAATAGATTGGACCATAAATCCCCCAATGCAACTAGAAGCATTAGAACTCATGGTGTTATGAGAATTTCTCTTTATATTCCTATAGCAATTAACTATTACTTTTTTTTTTTTTCTTTTTTTGTTGTTAGCTTGTTAGTACACCCACTATCAGATCACACTTCACTCTTAGCCACCCCCACTAGGGAATGGATGCCAAGACCTCAGTGTTGAAACGAGGTTCTTTCACTCACTCTGCCACTTGAGCTATGGATTTGGGTGTGAATTTGATTTGAGTCTATGGTAGAATGTCCCAAATTGGACCTGTTTAAAATTCAGATCCGGATGATCATGTTTATTTTTAGACTGTCCTCTATCTCTAATGGGCCCACAGTTTGGATGGTCCAGATTTCAGTAGACTTGAGTCATCAGCTGTAGGTCTAGTTGTTGTATGTGTATCCTTCAATCAATGTCTACGTGAGACCCCTCCAACATACGGCCAAGATTACTTGGGTTTTGACTAATAAATTTATATTAGCTGGAATCAAATTAGTGGCCATGGCCCACCTAACCACAGACAATGACTACATGTCGTATTAGGGAATATGTTCTGAGCCTAATCAACTAATTATGAAACGACACAGTAATCAAATAACTGATCAGGTACTGTCCACACTACCATAACTTTACACCACCACACATCTTTTCCTGCCAACATGTCACATGTACAAAAGATCCTAGCCGTGCAAAACGTCCATCCCATTACAAAGGATCATCGTTGGCCGTTTAATCCATCATCAGGTGAACCATAAAGTATGTTGGGTTCGATCGTTATCTGCCCTTGATTTTAAAGATCTAGCCCATCTGATGACTGATGGTACTGATTTTCAAGTTGGGTGATCTTCATGAGGGGCCCAATCTTTTGTATGGCTATGAAGTCCTACACATGTGACACATTGGCGTGAAAACGAGGCCCAGTATTGTGAGGTCCCACTGCCGACAGGGGTACCAGATCATTTCTTATGATTGATGGCAAAGCTAATCATCACCGGAAATCAGGCCTGTAAAAAAGTCAATGAGACAAGTTCTCGTATCATTTTCAATAGAACATAGCCAATGATCTATTATATATTGCTTAGGTGGGCCACACAATGTGAATCCAACGACTAATAGATGGGTTCGAAATCATATCCAAACAATGCTTATTTTTTTGTAGCTATCATAAGTTCTAAACGTCCACACACATACAACAAAATGAGAAATGCTCCCGTCTTCTCAGGGCACTAGACCACGGGACTCAACAAACTCAATCTTTCTGACTCGATCTAAACTGAGTGGGTGAGTTGATCCGAATCGAGTTGACTTCGTCCAATCCGAACACAAACCGAGTCGAGTTCGAGTCATCCAGTAACTCGACTCGACTCGACCCAAAATTTAACTCGGTACTGACTGGACTCGATCCGAAACTCAACTTGTACAAATATGTTAGAAAAACTCATATTTGACGTTTTATATGTGAAATGCCACGTAGTTGATGGAGAGGCTACAATTCTGTCAAGTGAATATAGGTTTTGAGTTGTGATTTCAGCCTTTGGATACCCGCTACACCTGACCCGAATCGGTGCCGACTTGACCTGACTTGGTACTTGTGACCGGGTCGGACTTGATCTAGATTAGTCCAGGCCAAACTCAGACTCGGATCGGCTCAAGTATGCTAGATTCAGTACCGAGTTAGATCAATTTTAGGTCAGGCTTATTTCAAAACTGAATCAAGTTAGATCAGCCCAACTCAGTCTGACTCGACTCAATGCCCACCTCTGCTATTAACTCATGGTGCTCCTAGTTGAATATGGAAAATTAGAAAGGCTATTCAATCAATCCAGACCGTATACTCTGTTCAGTTCATGGGCCAAATTGTGAAAACCATATTGATATGATTACCCGATTTATTCATAAGTTATTCTTCCTTTCTATAGCCATCTGTTTCCAAGCCAAGGTTCGGATGGTTTTGATTTCCTAATGAAAGTGATTATTAGAACCATATGCAATACATGATGAGGCCCAATAAATAAATAGCTCAGATTTTTACCGGGCCTATTTTTTCATAAATGATCTTGATTGTCCATTTTATATGTTATTTATTTAATGGTTAGGATTGTCCAACTGGTGAGATTATTAATTGTAACCCACAAAATACATGTAGGACCTAATGGATAGACCTTATCAGTTAGTTGTACTGAAAATTTCCCCAACCCTTCATCCAAGCCAGATGAACGGCCAGTATGGCCTAGATTGCATATACATATCACCAAAATGAGTTCTCAAAGAGTTCTTATATGTTCTCATTTGAACTGATTCGTAAGCCATGTATTTGGGTGCATGCGAGACATCCAATCCATCCATCATCTGATTTTAGATCAATTTCACGAGACAATCTTGAAAATCATGCTAATCTAACACTCAAGTGAGCGATATTGTGGACAAAAGTGGGAATGGAGTTGGCCATTGAAATCTTCTAGGGGGCTATTGTGATGTTTATATGATATCCAACCCATTCATAAGGTGAATACATGAAGGATGAAGGGAAAAATCAAATATTTACATTATCCAAGACTTCAGTGGGTCCCAGAAAGATTTCAATGATGTGCGTCCCTATCCCCTTATTCTTGGTGGTGTGGCCCACATGATTTTTGGATGGGCTTGATCTATGAGATTAAATCTTATAATGATCTATCACCAATGATAAGTGGAGTGGATTGCACGAAAGTATCACGATGATCTCATAGGTATTTATGTCGCACCCACCACCTCTATACATTTAAATGCATTGTAGAGAATTTGTGTGTAATACTTTTTTTTAAAAATAAAATAAAATTATTTGTCCCATATGGGAGTGTGGATTTGGAAAAACCATAGATTTAACACATATCCCTAACAAAAAACAAATGGGAAGATTTGAAATCTAATAATTTCATAAATTCGTACTAGGGTGGTCCACATTTCAACGCCATTCCCACATTTGCCCAAAAATAAATGGGGTGTATGATTTTTTTAGACGAAAATGGTTTAATTTTTGCCCAATGGACTGAAATTGCAATTTAAAATAAGTCTAAGGGCTGATTGGTAGATGCCTAAAAATGAGTTGTCTCATTTTAGTTATCAGTGATCTCTGATCATTCTTAACTTGAACTCAATGTCTTAGAGATCAAGAACTTTAATAAATAATCGCTGATAACTAAAATGAAATAAACTCTTTTTTAGGTGTCTGCCAAACAGGGCCTAAGAAGAGTTGTGTGCAAAAAACATTTGAACAAGTGTGAATGCTTGCAAATGTGTCTGAATCATCAAGATGAAAGACATTCACAAGCCAATATCAGGCCAATTGGATGTCTAGTTGGGCCCCTAGTAGTGAAATGAATCTCAACCCTTCATAATAATTCTAAGATGTGGACAACTCATGTTGTGCCTGTTGGAAAGGAATGAACTGAAATGATTTTATGGTGGCACCCAAACAAGCCCTTGGAAAGCACCTGAGCATTTGGCTGTAAGATCACAGTTGAAAGAAGTTTGATAGCTTGTTCTTATTTTATTTGTGATTTGGGGTGGGAACATATGAAAAAATGTTAGCCTGATTAATGCAGGTTTCAATTTTCGCATCTCAGCAAATAGCGAATGTAACGCAGTGGCATTTTCACATCAAGTTCGAGTGGGGCGGCCTGTGGGATGCAGGGGCACACTCAAGTGGGTGGCCTGTGTGAGGCGGGTGGCTCGTGTGAGGCCAAACCCGTGTGATGTGGGATCCATAAGGGGTTCGGCCAAGAACCTAACCAATGAGATATGGAGCATGTGATATGAGATAAAGGGATTGATTCGCCACGTTCTATCAGTTCAAGCTTTTAGAGCAAGTGATTAGTTGTCCTACATTAGAATGTGTATCAACTAGGGCTGAAAGTTGGGCGAGTTGGGTTGGGTTGGGTCGGGTTGGTGCCCAACCCAAGGTTCTTGTACCTTAACCCTAACCCAACCCAACCCAACCCAACCTCGGGCTGGGAATTCTCGACCCAAGCCCAACCCAAGCGGGCTTGGTCGGGTTAATACATGATAATATTTTCATTATTACATTAGTCTATTGTATTTCAATACATGTCTTATTTTTGTATCTATAATTTTATTAATTATATAAGTAGTTATTTATAGTATAGGACTTCATTTTTTTTCTAAACAAACAAGTTAAAATATAAGACAACTATTTCTTTAAAAGTCATGTTGTGTAGCACGCAATCTATTTGGGAGAGAAAAATCTGACATATTTTATTTGTGTAAGTCATCAAAAATGATGTGGACCAATGAGACCCAACAACACTGGAATTTCCTATGCCTTCTTCAACACAAACGATCCACACTATTATAATTTATCAGTAACTTATATATTGATCGGGTTTGGGTTGGGTCAGGCAACCCAAGACCTCAACCCGAGCCCAACCCAAGTTTTATCGGGTTGGTGTTTGTATAGTCCAAGCCTAAGATCGGACTCGATACATCTTGCCCGAGCCCAACCCAATGTTGGGTCGGTCACGGGTCGGTCAGGTTGAACCCGCCCAACTTTCAGCCCTAGTATCAACCATTCTTCAGATGCCCCTATCATCCACAATTTGGTGGGACACCAAACATCTTTTTCAAAAATAAATGACTAAATTGTCTACAAGAGATATTTTTGACTAATAACATAGTTCTAAAACTCGCCAACTCAACTCAAAACTCATCCAACTCAACTCGTATCAGTGAGATTCAAGCTGAGTCAGTAAGAAACTCGCGCTTCTAAGTGACTCAGCTGAGTTTGAAAGAAACTTATCGAGTCAACTTGCTACTCAATTGACTTGACGTGACTCACAATGACTTGAGCTGAGTCACTCACCCATCCAGGCTTAAAAAAGAAAACTCATAAAGGTAGTGAGTAAGATTCAAACCCCAAACATTTCTAAAAGAAATACCACCATTAACCAAGGCATCAAAATTGATATTGATAGTAAAATTTTCTCTTTTACTATGCTTGGTCACTAATAATGTATTTAAATATCATTAGATATCGAGTCGAGTCATGTGAAGACTTGATCGAGTCTTCGAGTCAACCTCACCGGGCTAGACATCGAATCGAGTTTTCAAGTATTTGAACTATGAATAATACTGATGATGGAATCAGTATTAGGTGGCAAATCAAGAAAGAAACTGGATAATCATGATAGATCTAATTGCTGGCTCATCAAAGATCAAAATAAAGGATAAAAAAGAAGCATCAATTGATAAAAGAGAGAGCTCAGAAAAATGCAAATTTTCAGTCTCTTTTACAACATTCTATTCACATCTGGTCACAGGCGCATTCCCGCAGACACCTTCAGTGAGCGATTCTACAGTTGCTCTACCTTGAAATGGGCGGCTGTAAGAAGTAGAGCCCACAGATTGAAAATTCTCTCTTCCTATGTGCGTTCCCAACAGACTCACCAAACAGACATCCTGCATCAAACCTCAAAACTGATTTGAGTGTCCCTTCTCTAGGCCCCCTTATGAACAGCTAATTCAAACATGGCTTCCTTCTACAGCCCATTTCATGCAGGAAGACGCCCACGCAAATGCACCACTGCCCGAACGTGCTTAAGGTGCAATGAATGGGGAGCTTTACTACAATCCCACGAGAACCTCCCTCCCTCCGACACACACGTCAACCAGGCATGTAGGCAATAGCCATCCAACTGCATGATGACCCACGGCCTAAATGACGAACTCAGCTGATGGTCGACAAATGTACTAAAACAATCAAAGGTTTCAAAAGAAACTACCAATGATTTACAGCCAATGCACACACACAGCCCATCAGATGAGTCAGTGCCAGCTTGATTTTCGGGTCATTTAATCAACAAAGGAGGCTCCACCTGGTGCATGGCTCAGGTGCCCCACTGCAAATGCCAATGCCCCGCATCTAGAGGTGCATGTGAGCTGATTGAAACCCGGCAAAGGCGATATGAAATTCCACCATATGAGTGTAGAACACTAGATCCTCCATTATATTTGAAGTTAAGCACAGTGAAAATCCAACAAATGGCAGTGCGCTAACAAAGAAGGAAGAAAAACCAATACACTCTTTATCAAATAAACATCGTGTCAACAATAAGCAAACATCTTCATAACAATTATAAAACACAAGTATAATATATATATTTCACAACACCATGGATGTTTCCCATGTCCTGAAATTAGCTCTTAACATTAGTCAGGCACTGTTTGATCCACCACTGAATATGCTACCCTCCTCTCAAATCCTTTGCTTCTTCGTGACCAGCTGGATGTTAGAAGGTAATAACCTAACTTCGGCGGCCCCCCGGAAAACCCATCATCAATAGCAGCTTCAACAGAGCCAGTAACCTGAAACTAACATGCTCAATGCCCAAAAACCCAATAACGCATGTGGATTACTGATCAAGCTGAAACTGCTGAAAACCAAGCCTTCACAGATACAACACATGCCCTGCACCCAAAATGGATGACAATGGAAGTAGTACACATCTTATATACTGCACGCCTTCACCCGCAGATGGGGGGAAAAGAAAAAAAGGAAAAAAAAAAAAAAGAAAAGAAAAGAAAAGAAAAAAAGGCCAAGTGATATATGTCAAGCTTCTGTTATGTATGCCTGTATAGGTAAAGTCTATTAACAGTTAGAACTCACAAAGTTCTTTATCTCCTCCATTACACTATAGAAATGGTCGTTGTTTGGCAGAAAGTAGAACCCAATTGTTGCCTGCTCAAGATAGATGAGTTTCACATCTTGCTCAGCCTCTTTGAGCCCTTCTACGTAAGCCAACTGCCAGTCTTGGAGGAGATCAAGGCCTGCCACAACAACTAGACTTTTGGGAAATGGTAGGCCTTTGAGCTTTACACCATTGGGACCAAATGGGTTACACGCGGGATGGTCTCTATCTGCCCCTTCAGGAAGAAAGGCTTTCCAATACCAGTCCCGGTCTTGAATAGTTACAAAGTATTTCCCGTCAAATCTTCTCTCTGAATCTGTTCTCTTCTCCCCACCAAACATGGGGTTGAGGAGTATGTTCCCCAATACATCAATCCCTGATTCCATAGCTCGCATTGCAACATGGTGCACGATGTTACCTCCTGAGCTGTCCCCAGCTAAAAACACGTGAGCTTTGGAGTCCTTTCCACTCCGTAACCAGGACTGTGAGTTCACCCACTTTAGTGCAGCCCATCCATCGTCATAAGCACATGGATACCGGTTCTCGGGGGACCGCCGGTAATTCACAGATACCACAACAGCCTTGCAAAAACCCACAAAGCGACGGCAAAGGGTGTCATATATGGCGCTGTTGGCAGTTGAGTGCGCAAAGCTGCCACCATGGAAGAAGATGATGACAGGGAAGACAGTGAAGCTGGCAGTCTGTTCGACTTCAAGGATGCCCGGTTGGGCAGCGTTAGGGGCAGGGCGGTATATACGGCTCAAGAGGCTTGTTGGGCGATCAATGATGACATCGAAGGAGAAGACCCCATCAACCGGAGTCGCATTGGCAGAGACTTTCCTGTCAAGGAATTCGGCCAAGTGACGGTTGAAGGTCCCATCTGGGCGACGGAGGAGATTATATGCCAGCTTGAAGTTGGAAATGAGGACCCAGGTATTGAGTGGGACAACCATCTACAACAAGTGACCAGCACACAATTAGGAAGATTTGTGGGTCTTTGGTATTACACAAATTTTAAACAGCCATGATATCGAACATTAAAACAGAAAAACAAGTCAATATGAGCTTCCTGAATTTCCTGAATTACACAAATTGCGATAATCGTCTACAAAATGACAAGCAATCTACATAAATCAGGAAATTTCCTTCTGAGTTTTCTGAAACATACCAGATTCAAGAACTACACAATCAAGCTTCAAATCAAAGTGAAAGACAATTTCTTCAACACAAGCTGTTATCTTTCTTCCATTTGATACAGAAACTTCAATATAATATGGAGAAACAGCATTGATAGACACGGAATCACCACGATACTCTTTCTGGGTTTTCTGAATTATACTAATTTCAACAACTACAACATCAAAACTCATACCGAAACCAACAAAAATCGATTCAACTACAGCTGCTATCTTTCTTCTATTTGATACATAAATAACAGTTTATACAGTGACATAGCAACCAATAGATACAGAGTCAGGATACTCTTTCTGGGTTTTCTGAATTTGAAACAAAAGGAAACGAAAGCAGCCCCAGCAAAAGCTGAAATATATCTTCTATTCAATCCAGAAATTGCAATACACAGAGCAAAACGGCACGCAATCGATATCAAATCAGAAATCTTCTTTCTGGGTTTTCCAAATTGCAGCAAGTTCAACAACTACACAACTGAAATTCAAACCGAAACAAGACTGAATCGCTTCAACACAAGCTACAATCTTTTCTTTCTGCAACAACGATGAAATCAAAACCCTAATCCAAATCAATCAAAAGAAAAGCAAATTTGCCCCAATTGGAAGAAATCAACAACAACATGCAACCATTTAAAAAAAAAAAAAAAAAAAAACTATATAAAAAAAAAAAACCCTACAAATCGCACAAAAAATCCAAAAAAATCGAGAAATATAATAATACCTTGGATTCATTTACGTTAATCTCGTTACTTCCCGCCATGGAAATCCAACTCTTCTACCAAGAAACGAACCCTAGAAACCAAGAGATCTTCATTCTTGTAGAGAAAACCACACAAACCCTAACCCCAATCTCATTCCCAAAACCCCCAACTCTCTCTCTCTCTCTCTCTCTCTCTCTCTCTCTAGGAAACGAGAGAGGAAATGGGGATGCGCAGGTTACGAACGAGCGCTACAGAGACGAACAGCGGCGCAGGCTAGTGCAAGTCGGAGGGAAGGAGAGAGGGTGCGGAGGATAAGAGTAGCGGCGGACGGAAGAGTGGAGAGGGAGTGAAAACGGGAAGGAGAGACGGAGAAGGGGTCTGCTGTGAGAATGGGGACGGACGAGAGGACAAAGCGGAGCGGCTGAAAATAAACTGTTCGAGTGGGCCCCACATCAGACGGCTGTAATTATTCCGATTATTTATTTATGGTAGAAAATTTGGACGAAATAATATAAAATTTTAAAGGGAAGGAGACAAAAGTTCGCTGCGTGCGGCCGACGCCAAGGCGCTCCGCGACAAACCCGGCTCGTCCAGACCCGATTAGAAAGATTTTGGCTACTCCCCCGTACACGTGGTATGCATGTGTACGAATCTAGACCGTTGGGTTTGGAAATCGGCTTCTGGATAGAGCAATGGTCGAAATTCTCACGGTTTAAACCGTTTTAAATGGTCGGGTGGGGGATACAAGATGGACGGTTAGAGTAGAATGGGCGGCAACTTCGAATGTTGTAAGTGATTGGCTGAGATCGTGCGAGTTTTATAATATGGTGATTGGTGGGGAGCGGACGCGAATTTCGGGAGCGGATTAGCTGTTACCCGGGTAGCAGTACGCATAGTTGGTGTTACCCTAAATGTATGAGGCCCATATTGATTTATGTTTTGTATATCCACGCCGTCTATCTGTTTTCCCATCTCATTTTAGGAGGATATCCGAAAATTTAAGAATATATAAACCCCAGGCAGACCATACCACTAGAAAAAGTTATGAATCTCCATTTAAAACTTTTTGTGGGCCAAAATCGTTCTGGATCATGGTTATATTTTTATTTTAGTTTCATCCATATATTAATGACATTATCAACAGATTGGATTGAAAATAACCATTACATAAATCTTAATATAGGACGTTTGAATTTTTTTACGGTGAGTCACTCGATTACCACTGTTTCTTGTGGTGTGGTGCATTGAGATTTCAATATGAATAAGTCATCGTACTAACATAGGGTTTATAAACGAATGGACGGCGTGGATATACATAATACCATCAAGGTGGGTCCCACGGTAAGGGTAACACCCACTCATGTGTTACCCGGGTAGCACCTAATCCACTCCCGCGAATTTCATACAACAGTTGTTGTAGTAGGCAGCCCGTGCAACAAGCGGACGGCTGTCCTGTCCTGCCTAAACGGACTCGGTTGGATAATGACAACGTCAGTAGCCAAATTGCTACTGAAGTGACGTCATCAAGCTCTATGGACCCCACCATCCAACCATTTGTAGAGACCGTTTCATGGCATTACAAAGAGAATAAGATAGATCTAAATTTCAAGTAACCCTACCATAGAAAATAGAGGGGACAGTGACATCCACCGTTCAAAAATACATCACCATGAGCCTTATAAATGTTTCAACGGTGGGTTTGAATCTCCCACGGTTTTCTGTGCTGGGTCCACTTGAAATTTTTATCTATCTCATTTTCTTTGTAACCCCGTAAAATGATCTCAACGAATGGTTAGGCAGCATCATGGTGGTGGGGTCCACAGAGCTCGGTGACGTCACTTCAGTAGCCAAATGGCTACTGACATTGTCAGTATCCAATCCGCGTCTCAGGTAAGGGTCTGTGGGGCCCACCATAATGTATGGGTTTTATACACGCCACCTATTTTTTATTTTTTCCAGATCATCTTAGATCAATGGAAAAATTGAGGCAGATCCAAGGCTCATGTGGACCACACCATAAGAAGAGCGGTGATAGCGATCTCCACCATTGAAACCTTACAAGGGCCCACCTTGTTGTTTTTTTCTCATCCAACCTGTTCATAAGGTCACATTGACCTCGATGAAGGGAAGATACAAATATCAGCTTGATCAAAACTTCTACTGCTTTCAGGAAGTTTTTAACGGTGGGCGTTCAATCCCCACCGCATGGTCCACTTAAACCTTGGATCTGTCTCATTTTTGAGCTCATTTCCTAAAATGAACCCAAAAAAATGGACGGACGGTGCGGATAAAACCCATACACCACGGTGCGGCCCCCGCCTGGACCGAGTCCGCCCAGACGCAATCTGCTTTCTTTCGTGCAACAAAACGGTCTGTGTGCCAACCGTGAAAGGTATCTTACGTCCATTTCGACCATCCTTTTCACTAGATAATGTCATTGTGCCATGAATCAAATCTATCTGAACCAAAACTCAAGTGGGCCACACCATGGGGAACGGCTGGGATGGGATGCCCACCATTGAAACCTTTTCTGAGCCCATCTTGATATGTATATGCCATCCAAACCGTTAAAAAGATGACTACCACCAGGTTGAAAGAAAAAAACCAAATATCAACTTCATCCAAAACTTCGATGGCCTCCTTGAAGGTTTCAATGGTAGGCTTTTCTATTTCCACTTTTCACTGTGATGTGACCCACCTGAGCTTTTATCGGCCTTAATTTTTGCATCATTTCTTAATATGAATTGTTTTAAATGATGGATGGAGTAGATTTAACACATACATAATGGCGTGGCCCCATAGAGCTTTTAGTTGGCCGGGCTGTTGTAGATTACACTACAACCGGTGATTGAGATTCGGCTTCTGGGTTTGTGTAAGTGGAGCTCATAGTATCCAAACCGTTGGTATGATCGGTCCCAATATACAGGACCCATGAACGAAAAATCCCTGATATATCTGGCGGCTCAGTTTGTTTTTTGTCAGGTGCGGTGTGTGAGGCACGTCAAAATTAATATAATGGTTACATTCAAATCGATCAACTTTGATCCAAGTAACAAAATAAGTATATACATCAAACTTAACCATATAGAATTGAATATATATTGAATTTAGGGAGATGGATTGCCTACTCAACCACTCACGTAATGTTACAATGTTTGGGTGATAATGGGCAGGTGAGGTACTTCCTAGGAAGATGGGTTGCATCTTGTCCTTTATAAGAAAAGACTAAATAAAGCAGAGTAATCAAATAAAAGAAAAAACTCACAAATCTTCATTAGAAGTGAATGCAAGAATGCATTTCTTCATAGAATTGATGATATTGGATAAGAATCAAGTTCAATTTTTCATAGAATTAATGATATTGGATAAGAATCAAGTTCAACGTATGAGCATAAACTTAGATTATATCTAAGAAATTACTGCTAATGGATTATCACTACTCCTGAAATATACTGAGCTAAAATAAATCGATAGATTTGATTTATTTGTTGGATCTAGTTGTCGCTCTTTTTTCATTGCTAATCTTTTTACTATTTATAGATTTATTTTGTAGCTATTCTTCAAACGTTCTTCCTCTTTATTGGACAGTTGTGGCAACTGAGACGTGGCCATCTAGATTCTCCTCTCATTTTGACTATTCCTTTTCACTTGACCAAGCTCTATTCTCCTTGGTCATGATTTACTCTTCTATTGCGTTTGGCTTTTGGTTGTTTCGACGATACTACTTTGCCGATCACCTGATAATGTGCAATATTAAATATAGTCAACTATAATTTCACAAAAAGCGCTCTAAATATCTCAGAAAATCTTTTCATATACCTCTTATCTCTCTTAGTGCCACATGCTGCCTCTCTATTGGCTTTTTCCGAAATTGTCAAAAATATGGTACAACGTTGCCCCCACATTGCTTTACCTTTGGGTAAAAGGTGAAAATGACATTTTTTTAGTTGTCTGATACAATTAATACGAACGACTCTTCCTCCACATGTCAATTCCCTATTTATTTACTTGATCAAGGCTAAACTGAATGACGGTCTTTACCTCTTATCTGTCGGTTGTCCTCGTGACATGTTGTGCACAATCATCTTGTACTACGAGTCGTGAT
Organism: Magnolia sinica; assembly: GCF_029962835.1. Classification (NCBI taxonomy): domain Eukaryota; kingdom Viridiplantae; phylum Streptophyta; class Magnoliopsida; order Magnoliales; family Magnoliaceae; genus Magnolia; species Magnolia sinica. The sequence goes on along the minus strand of NC_080589.1, from coordinate 23,430,285 downwards.
TGTCCTTTCATTATTGTGCATGTATCATGGCCAATATATAAACACTACTTAGGTTAGTGTTTGCCTTCTTGCACCTCTTACCTCTTTTCTCTTACTCAAACTCTTCTCTTCATCTGATCTTCTTTCGATCACCATGGCTGCAGCTTCTTCCTCCTCCATTCAAGTCTTCTACCAAGAAACCTTCATAAAATATTTGGATGTCATTTCTTTAAGATTTGTCAATGACCTCCTCTTTAATGCTACTGATAAATCGAACAATGCATACCTAACACTTGGCCTAGCCTTTCATCCCGAAGTTAGCACGAACAACTTCGGGAAGTAGAATCATGTTTCCCAGGGTGCCTTGATGAAGTTATGCTCATCCAATCTGATTAATTCTCAAATCCTATCAACGCTTTAAAAGCTTCAAGGTCATGATCGAAACCGATGAACGGTTAAGAAAAATGATATATTCGTCTAAAAGCACAACATGGTGACATATGGAAACAGGCTGGTATTTATGACTGTATCAGTCTTTCCTTGCATGAATATCAAGTCAATGCTTTTCTTCTTGCGATAACTTCAAATTTTTTGAGTCAATCGACCAACACCTTCCATTTTAAATATAACCCCATGGGTCTGACTATCGTGGATGCTTATGCTTTCACCCATATTCTCCCTTTTAGTGAACCTGTTTATCCAGGTTTTGCCCTCAAGTATAAACATACATTCGTCTTTCCAGACAAGACCAGTAAGGCCCACTCCACTTTTATGGCTATCCAATGCAAATCTCAAGATGAAGTTGATGATCAAGAGCAAACGACTATTCTCCTAATGTGGTATAACACTCTAGTTCTCGAAACCCGAGTATATTGCTTGTTTCCTAAAAGCCTAAGCGTTAACCTGTAATTGAAAGTCTAAATTTAAACAGTCTTGTTATCAATTAGAGTTATTAACAAATATTAGCGGAGTAAACTGTTCGGGATTTGGCCTGCGGAATCACATAGATCTACATCTAGGATAGCAATCTAATGGCACCAAGCACATAAGAGAACACACAGATTTAACGTGGAAAACCTTGCGGGAAAAAACCACGGCACAAAGCGACAGAATTCCACTATGAAAGCATCAATTACAAAGAGAAAAGACTTACCTGATTCGAATAACCTCGAATCTCACCCTTGCTATACCATTTGATAACCCTAGAACCCTTTAGAATACCTTTAGGAAGGCTTAAAATCACTTAGAATAGCCATAGGGACCCCTATTTATAGTTTAGGAAACTTCCTTTTTGCACCCTTGTGAAACCTCTTCAGATTTTCGCAGTCTGCACAAGATCCCGACTCAAATCTACTAACCTCGATTGGTTGAGGGACCCCCTCGACCGGTCGAGCCATCCCCTCGACTGGTCAAGCAGCCCGGACACCAAAAAACATAAGATGCTAGACTTTGAGTCGAGCAATCCTCGACTAGTCGAGCTGCCCACTCGATCGGTCGAGCCAGGCCCTCGACTGATCGAGCGGCCCAAAAAAAACTATTAGATTGTAAGGCATCTGACAACAATCTCCACCATGCCTTCAATCTTCAACTGTATAGCTTATTGACCTTTTCTTTTATTTCTGCATCACATCATAACTTCTTGTGCACACTCCATCCTTCTTTTCCGCCATCGCCAAGCCTAGAGAAGTTGCATAGAACTTGAACTTTTCTTAAGGAACGATCTTGGTGAGCATGTCTGCTGAATCTGAATCCGCATACCCAACCAACTTTACTCCTATCTTCTTCAAAATTAAAGACGTAGTCTTCTTACCATCTCACCGCTACCCAATATTGCTTGCTCACAACACTGATAGCCTGCGAAATAATTGGTCTAATCCAGACCATGGCATACATGCCAACCGCATTCGAATAATGCTCATGAGATATCCTGCTTTTCCTCATCTGTTTTGGGACATGTCCTGAGGAAAACTTCAGGAGAGACGCATGGGAACGCTCTATAGTTTACCTGGCCCATCACATCCTTGATCAATACCTACACATAAGGTATTCCTCCTATGATTACTAAAGTCTACTCCTCTTTCAGTCTCAACGCTGAGAACCATCTTTGCAGCCCCCCGATCCTTCATCCTGAATGTCCCACTCAACCGAGTCTTAGTACATTGATTTCAGACATGTCATAGTTGGCGATCTACATATCATCAATTCCTGACTCACCATGAAGGAATTAAACTACTACCTAGGCGACAGGTTGTGTCACGATCTCCTACAGAGTCTTTTCTCACCCTCTTCAACTTCGAACCGCTCTGGTTGCTTCATGTAGATATGCTCTTCCAATTTCCCTTGCAGAAGTGCAGACTCCACATCCATCCTTTCAGCTCAAGATCACATTAGCAAACCAGCGCCAATCACAGATCTAATAGACACCTGCTATACCGTTGGCACGAATATCTCTGAGAAGCCAATCCCTTCTCTCTGAGCATAACCCTTCGCCACCAACCTCGCCCTTTATCTATGCTGTATCCTCCTGAAGATCCACCTACATCCAACCGCTTTTCGGCTCACTGGAAGCTCCACCAGCTCCCATATGTTGGTCTGGTACAACGAATCCATCCATTGCCTATAGTCACTTTACACTTCTCAGCACCAGGCTCACCTAGAGCCATCTGAATAAAATAAAAATCCCCTGCGATATTAGAATCGTCCATATACCTCACCGATATCTTGCGATCATGCCGTGTGATTTTTCTCACAGGTGGCTGCTCCACCTGCTCTGTATCCCTGTCCATGCGTCTCAGCCTTCCTACCCTACCTACTCATGTGGCCATGCCCAATATGCCACACACGTGCAGAGGTGGATTCCGCTACAGCCACTGCAGCTCCACCTTTTGAAGTGCTCCCGATCAACTTGTACATGTTACCGAGTCGTTGCGCTTTCATGATTACCTGTGCTCCTTTAGATACCTTAAGAGCACCATCAATACCTGTGAACTTGCAACCCATTGCCTCAAGTATACCAAAAGAAATCAGATTCTGCTTCAAATTAGGAACATGCCTGACATTAGTCAAAGTACGCTCCACCCTATCAAACATCCTGATGCGCACCGAACCAACAGCCACAACATTACAAGTAATGTCATTGCCCATAAATACCTGTCCACCATCGCACTCCCTATAGCTGGTGAACTAACTCCGATGAGGAGTCATGTGAAAAGATGCCCCTGTGTCTAGCATCCACTCGTCCTTACGATCAACGTATGGCCACTTGATTGTAGACACAGACAAAACATTACCATCACATCCACTCGATCCATCTGACGTGGTAGCATTGGCCTCCCTGTATGAACCTCAAAATCTTCTCTCTCAGATTTAGAATTTTCACAATCCTTCTTCATATGTCCTTCCTTCCCACAGTTCTAGCACTTTACCTTTCCTTTGCCCTTTCCCTTAGATTTGGATTTAGAACCCGAAGAACCTTTACCTTGTTTAGAATTTCTACCCCTTGTAACCAGTGCTTCAGAAGATATTCCCATATCGATGTTAAGCTCTCTCATAGCCTTCTCTTGAAGGGTTGAGATAACGGTGTCGACACTCAGGGTTTTATTCATTGAGCACATTATGTCCTTGAATGACTCATAAGACGCCGGAAGAGAATTCAACAACATACATGCTTGTTCTTCATCTTTCATCACTTCCTCCATATCCAGCAATTTGCAAACTAATTTATTAAAGTTGCTGATGTGAGCCTCCAGATCTCCACCCTCTGCCATCTTGAAGTTATACCACTGTCGCTTCAAGTGTAGGCGATTTTCAGAGGATTTTTTCGCATAGACATCCTCTAACTTCGCCCATAACTTAGCCGCAGTTTTCTCCCTCATGACGTTGTAGAGAACATTATCCGTGAGACATAAATGGATCGATTATAAAGCCTTCTTATCAAGAGTATTCCAATCATTATCAGTCATAGTAGACTTTCGATCCTCAAAAGCACCATCTTCGCCTTGCTTGATTAAGGAACTCATCATTTTGATTTTCCATAACTTAAAATTATTCTTCCCTGAGTACTTCTCAATCTCATACCTAGTGCTTCCCATTATTACTAATCCCTTAGATTCAGATCTGTGCCCCAACGATTTCTCTGATACCACTTGTTGAGGATTTGGCCTGCGGAATCACACAGATCTAGATCTAGGATAACAATCCAATAACACCAAGCACATAAGAGAACACGCAGATTTAACGTGGAAAACCCTTGTAGGAAAAAACTATAGCACAAAGCGACAAAATTCCACTATAAAAGCATCAATTACAATGAGAGAGGACTTACTTAATTTGAATAATCTTGAATCTCACCCTTGCTACACCTTTTGATAACCCCAGAAACCTTTAGAATACCTTTAGGAAGCCATAGAATCACTTAGAATAGCCCTAGGGACCTATATTTATAGTTTAGGAAAGTTCCCTTCCACACCCTTGCGAAATCGCCTCGCAGTCCGCCCAAGATCTGGACTCGAATCTGCATAACCTCGATTGGTCGAGCCAAGTCCTTAACTGGTCGAGGGATTCCCTCGACCGGTCGAGCCATCCCCTCGACTGGTCGAGCGGCCCGGATACCAGAAAACATAAGATATTAGACTTTGAGTCGAGCAATCCTCGACTAGTCGAGATGCCCATTCGACCGGTCAAGCCAGGCCCTCGACCGGTCCAGCAACCCAAAAAAAACTGTCAGATTGTAAGGCATTTGACAACATAAACCATGCCTTAAGTAAAAGTTTTTCATTCATTACAAAAATCCAAAATATAGTGCCCATACAGGACTAATATAATCTAAATACCAAAAGTACACTAATAAAAAAAGAAAATCTATCAATTAATGATGAAGCTCAATATGTCCCACTAGGACCTCGTCTAGCTCCTCAACTTCCCGATCTGTTCCAGCAACCAAGTGAACCGCATTGACTCGTTCTACACTTGCATCAACTGATATTTTTTAATATCATTAATAACTATCGTAGTGAGGAATATCCTTTAAGATTACACATTCATCATTCATAATCTAATATAGTTCGCAAGACAGAAAGAAATATATTAAAGAATGAAATTTGAAATCATGATCATACACTCATAAATATAGCCAACTAACATAATTTCACCATTAGGAAAGTGTAGTAGAAATCGTAATATGAGTGAATATATCCAGATAGTCAGATAATTAACATATGACCTTCTATTGCACTCGAAAATTACATTGTACGTAAACTCCGCAAGTGACTAGAAAATCAACAAGTAAACTTCTGCTTCACCCAAAAATCATATAGAACTCCACACAGTGACTAGAAAATCAATAAATGAACTTCTGCTTCACCCAAAAATCATATGAACTCTGCAAGGTAACTAGAAAATCAACATGTGAACTTCAGCTTCACCTAGAAATCACAATACAAGTGAACTCCAAAAGATGAATAGAAAATCAACATTCAAACTTCTGCTTCACCCATAAATTATATTGTACGTGAACTTCGTAAGGTGACTAGAAAATCAGTAAATGAACTTCAGCTTCACTCAGAAATCACAATAAAAGTGAACTCCACAAGATAAAAAGAGTATCAACAGGTGAACTCCGGCGTCACTCGAAAATCATATGAACTCCGCAAGGTGACTATCAAATCAATATATGAACTTCAGCTTCACCTAGAAATCATATGGAACTCCGCATAATGACCCAAAAATCGGCATGTTTATACAAATTAAACCATCAAGCTTCAAAAGGGCAAATATTCCATTAAAGCCATATGGGGCAAATATCCAATCAAAGACAAATAGGAAAAATATTCGAAGATTAAAACCACATAGGGTAAATATCTAATCAAAACCACAGAGGGCAAATAATCCAATCACTAGATGTAATAAAAATAGATTATCCCCAAAAGCCGCATCGGCATAAATGATTCGTGAGAAGGTAAGTTAACAACAAATTCCATTTACTTTATTAAAAATATACACTAGTTTGAAGACTCCCAAATTTATTATCAAGTAATCACAAGTTGCAGGCATCTAATTAATTAATAAATTCTGTAACTGGAGATAACATGTGGCAATCAAATAATTCATGCTTATTAGAATTAAAGAGACATGTTAATCATCCAATTCAAAAGTTAATTGCACAACAGATTAACATATTCACATAGTAAGACAAGTAAATTAATTAAGTAATGCAGGAGATACTAAATGTAAGAGATTAAAATATCATTTATATCAAGATTAATGAATTTAAGTGGAAAGCTTAAAGGGGGAGTCCTCACCTTAATCGAACAACTTAGATGCGTGTGTGGCCTACTAGATGACACATGACTACAATCTGATAGAGTCAAATTGATTGATACACATGCGGCCACGACCCAATTAAAATATTAAGGAAAACAACTAATAATCAGCTTTCTACGGACAATAAACTCAATGAGAATTCACTGAGTCAACTCAATAGCAAATAAATGAAATGGGTTTTGATTTACCTCAACTTGGTAGCTCAACTTGAGGACTCGACATGAACTTACTTAAGGGGTAGTTGCAAATGCTACAAGAATCCGACAAAGAATTGAGTTACTCAGTTAACTTGTCTGAACTTAGCCGAACTTAGCTGAACACAGCTGTACTTAGTTGAACTCAATTGAAAACAATTGAGTCAACTCAATTGTGAATCGGACGCACCACCCCTCCCTTTATTTCCTTCTACTTCCTTCTTTCACTCCTCTGAACAAAGTAACCCACCAATGAGTCAACGCCTTAACTCGGTTTTAAACCAAGTCAACTCAACGACTCTTCTTCCTCATCCTTATTTTTCTCTTCTTCTTTCTTCCTCTCTTCTCTTTGCTCTCATTCCCTTTGACCTATCCAACAAGGTTGTTGGACCAAAATCAACCTACAACTCAATCAACAACTCAACCAAGTCGAGCTGGTGCAACACAAATGTACCAACTCGACTAGACTCACTCTCTCCCTCCCTCTCTCTTTCTCCTTCTCTTTTCTCCTTTCATTTTCTTCTCTCTCTCAATGATGGGGTGTCCAGTAACCCTAGAACTAAACCAGACTCACCCCAACTTGCCCCGACTCAACAGCAAGTCGGTTTGATGTAACGACTCGACAGTGAGTTAGATGCAGATTAACACATTGCAACAACAACCGTATCACTCCCACTTCTTCATATTTCCATCCCCTATTTCCTTTTCTTCCTTCTCATTTCTCTTTCTCTTCTTCTCTACTCAACCAACAACCTAGTCGATGACCTAGACCCAAATCGGATCAAACTCGTAGGTGCAGTTAAATGAAAAACAACTTGCTCTCTCTATCTTCTCCCTTTTTCCTCTCCTTCCTTTGCTCTCTCATCTCTGGCATGACTAGCAAGGTTGTTGGCCCAAAACTCGACTAGCACTCGCATCAGTGACTTGAACGAGTCACTTGGTGTGGCACAAACTTGGCCGCTTATGCACTCTTGTCTTTTCTCTCTCCTCTCCCTCTCCTTCTCCTTTCTCTCTTTGTCTTCTCTCTTCTAGACCAAACTCTCCTTTGAAAGCTATGGACCGAGTCGGGACTCAACCTAGCTCATTGTGGTGCAGCAGAGAGAGAACAATAGTCACTCTCTCTCTCTCTCTCTCTCTCTCTCTCTCACACACACACACACACACACACACACACACACACACACACACACACACACACACACACACTCTGAATTTCTAGGTTTTGGGATGGGTTGCCTTAATAGGTAGCCTTTTATAGGCCCTAGGAAAATCTAGAAGAATCGTTTGGTAACCTACGGTTTAGACGTAAAACTTCATCTCTAACACATTAAAAAATCATCTTTGGTTTCTTATTATACATGAATCTGATTGCATGTATGTAATCCAACCCTATGAACTACTCTTTGGTAACATGAGCCACTATTTGAACGACTCAGATAAACAAGATGGGGCCCATCCAAGAAGATAAGTTCTTCTAACTAGATGGAGGAGATAACCTCCCCATTAATTGTGGATTTGGATTTGATGGATGATCTTGCGATTTGAGGCATATAGACAGTGTGGATATGGCTAGAGATCGATGTGGAGTCCATCTTTTGGGAGAACATCAAAATCTTCATGATTTGCGAGATTTTGAGCTGCGAGCGGTTTTCTCATGAGAACTTGCAATCACCACGCATGAAGCTTTAAGAAGCCCTGGTTTGGATGACTAGGATGCTTCCAAAGATCTTCTAGAAACAAAATAATAGCTGGGATTGCGCCAGCAATGCATGAGGAAAGATTCTTTCACCAGAACTCCTGCTGCGGAAAGCCTCAAAATGGAAGGGAATAATGGCTGGGATTTGTTCAAACGAAGGGGTGAGATTGATTCGAAAATGGCTATATGGATTTCTAGCTTGACGCTAAAATGGATTTTCATTTTTAAAAATAATTGCATACAGTCTCTGCTTTTGCTTGTGATGTGTGCGCACACGTGTGTAGTTTTGCATGAAAATACCTAGGATTTGGTCGGGATTCTCATCTAATCGTGATAAACGGTTCAGATTCCTCATGGGGTCTATGATGGTGGGCCCAATTTCAAACTAACAGATGCCATCTATTCGTTGGTGGGAAAACGAGAAATGGGAAGAGGTTTCCTCTTTGGGCTTAGATTAGCAAGTAAAACCCAACTTGACTGGGTTTTAAGCTTGGTATTCAGTCCACCACACATCTGTGTACATGCAACTTCAAGGTGGGGTTCACCATGATGTCTAGTGAAATCCATTCCACTCATAAATTCTACGGTTCTGCTTAGGACCTCTGCCCAAAGATCAGGCAGATCCAAAGCTCAGGTGGGCCATGCTAAGTGAAACTTGGTCTAATCATCTATCCATGATAATCTAATGGACAGATCATTTCCGAATATGATCATTAGTATTCCTAATGGTTTTTAAGAGAGTTTTAGGTGGAATTAAGTAGGGGCTTACATATTTATTAACTAGATTGTGTGGTTTAGGTGTGAATCAACCCTGATGCTATTAAGGACGCAATGAACAGTAGATCTTGTGACTTAAGACCCTAGATTGGTAGTATGTGGTTTAATTTCAGAGTGATATGATGGTTCATCTTGAGAATCAATGGATGGATGATTTGATCTATGGACAAAAATTACTCTCAACTGTCAAATCAAGGTGGAATGAAGGTAAATGTTTAGATAAATCAGGTTTGTGTTTAGTCCAAGTTAGGTTCTCATGGTAACACTCGAGTATTGAAAAGTATGGGGTGCTACATGTGGATCTGCCAATTTTTATTTTGTGTGAGTGTTATTCAGATTACAAAGGAATACATTCATCTGGTCGAGGAGCTTGCCCAAGGATGTTAGCTCGCCCTTGCCCCATACATGCTCGGCCACTTATATCAGAGTATGTTTAAAGTCACCACTAAAGGTTTTTATCATTCTGGCGGACCTATTTGGCTCGTCTAGATGTGGCTTTATGAATATTTTGGGGTAACTTTTGTCGAATCTGTTCCTACTGGGTTAGATTTTGCTTCTTTCAGCAATCACAATATCATTCGCCTTCAAAATTCACCATTCTCCAAAATATGAACTTCTTTCTTTCTTTTAACCCTGATAAATCCAACTTTTTTTTTGTCTTTTCAATAACAAAAAATTCAGTCCAGCATGGTTCACAGAAGAATATGAATTGGTCGATATCGAGATGATTGGTCTTAAAGATCAAGCATGGAAAAACTATATGATTTGTAGAGACCTCTAATATGGTGGCACAATAGATTTTGATGTCAATGCTAAGGCTGGGATTGAGCAATACTACCCCAATCTCCTCGCCTGTCAATTCGGTTTAGCCCAAGGCATTCTTAATCTATTGCAATCAGCCTCTTAATCATCAAGTAATTGTAGAATTGGTTGCTACGTTCCATACCCTCTACAAAAATTTCGATGCCATAAGCTCCGCTTTCATACTTCCTCTCTTTTCCGGTTGTCCCCAGCAGCTATCTTCATTTTACCACCGGTGGAAAAATTACTATGAGACTTTAGTAAGTTGATCCCATGAGTTAATCATCGCCTAGCTCTCTCCCTCTTCAATTAAAGTGGAGAAACTAAAAAGTTGATGGCCAAGAAGAAGAAAAAAATGACCAAAGGTTCTAAAAAGTTGATGGCCCCTCAGTCAGTTGTACCTCTTCTTTAAAGGAAGACGCAATTAAAGAAAACTACATCTGTCTCATCAACCACTCTTTTCCCAACACTAATAAGGGCAGTTGAACCCTCTTTGTGACGCCTCGGTCCCTACTCCAATGTGGGAGGGTGTGATGTGGGCGGGGCTGGGTGCCTGGGTGAGCTACCGCATTGGGCGAGCTACTGTTGCAGGTGACTATGGATGGAACTTTGTCCCACATCACTTGGGCAGTCGTTCGAAGTCCTGGATATATGTGGAGGCTCTCCCTTAACTGTTGTGACACATTTTAAAGCCATGCGGGGAAGACCCCAAAGCAGACAATATCATGGTGGTGGGGCGAGTCATTACATTTGGTATCAGAGCCGAAGACGACTTTGTTCCAACGGTGGGAGAATGTGACGCCCTGATCCCTGTTCCAATGTGGGCGGGGCTAGATGCCTGGGCGAGCTACCACGCTGGGCGAGCTACTGTAGCAGGTGATTGTGGACAAAACTTTGTCCCACATCGCTTGGGCAATCGTTCAAAGTCCTGGTTATATATAGAGGCTCTCCCTTAACTATCGTGACGCGTTTTAAATCCGTGCTGGGAAGACCCCAAAGCGTACAATATCACGGTGGTGGGGCGAGTCATTACATTTGGTATCAGAGCCGAGGACAACTTTATTCCAATGGTGGGAGATTGAGACGCCCCGGTCCCTGCTCCAATGTGGGCGTGGCTGGGTGCTTGGGTGAGCTACCACGTTGGGCGAGCTACTGTTGCAGGTGACTGTGGACAGAACTTTGTCCCACATCGCTTGGGCAGTCGTTCGAAGTCCTGGCTATATGTGGAGGCTCTCCCTTAACTGTTGTGACGCGTTTTAAAGCCGTGTGGGGGAGACCCCAAAGCGGACAATATCATAATGGTGGGGCGGGTCGTCTTATTCTTCTTTTACACTAATAAGATCAATCGAACCAGCTTCACCTAAGCCAAAGCATCGAAAGACTTAAGCTGCAGGTTCTATCAAAGTTGTCTCTACAGCTCCATTCATCCAAGCCTCTAACACCTTCAACCATTTTGAAGATCTTAGAGCTTGGACCTCTTGTAGCTCCTCTTCCCACACCTCTTACTGCTTTTAATCAATCGGCCCCAAAAACTTCAGGTATTCCTTTTTCAACCAAAGCTACTGTAGTTTTCAAAAGATACTATAAAACCAAGTTTTTGCCAAGTGTTCCTCCTTCAAAATATTTGTGGGAGATGGAAGAGGTATATAAGAGACACAAGAATGCTCGCTTCATCAAGGCCTTTAACAAATAGTAGAGAGAAAAGGAAAGATTGGATGATCCCAATCTTCCTTTTGATCGTTGTCTTAGACCATATTGGCATAATCCCCATCCTTTTCCATTTTCCAACTAAGCTACGATCTTAATTGTTGATCCCACCAAAATTTCACCGGTGGCTTATAGATTTAGCACCATTGTTGTTCAATCTGATTTAGGTGGATGCCATTTATATCTCTTTATTTTTTTTCATTTTTGGTATTATAATGTTCCCTCTAATCCTCTTCTTTTCTTTTCTCAATGACCAGGGATCTCTCTGCCTCTAAGAGACAACCTCTCTTTGCACTACCTACTCAGGCGGAGGCATTGATTGTAAATATTTTGACCAATACCACTCTTAAGTCAAGAAGTGTGTGCTCAATTTAATAGTTCCTGATTACACATGATATGGTTGGGCTACCAGGATCTTTGAATTTTTGCGGCACATCTTGCTTTAGGATGACACTCAATTTCTCAGTCAAGAAGATTTTCTTTTGAATATTTTGCTATTTTCTTATTGTATATAAGTCTTTCAGGAATTTGACATAAGAAGGTATTTGCTTCACGACATCATTTGTTTTAACACCTCTAGAATGTCCTGAGAGTTAGAGAGAGGTTTTGGTGCAACCAACCGTTGGGGAAATGGAGCAACCAGCTTCCCTTGAGGTTCTGGTTTTAATTCTTATAGAGCATGGATAGATCCATTATTTATCCTCTTCCGGTTCCTTAGGCTTTTCAGCCCTAACCGGAATGGTTTTGTCAATGATCTTCCCACTCCCAAGAGTGGTGATAGATTTAGCTTGCTCCATCTGATTTGAAGAGATTGGATCACTTATCTCATATTGTGGCTTGGGATTGGGGAGAGGTTGAGCAGGGAGCATCTCCTTTCTCCCATTCTTTAATTGCAACTCTATTCTTTGAATAGATGTCATAAGTGATCCCAAAGCAGCTTCGATGTCCTGGTTGAGTAGCTCTTGGTCTCAAATATGTTTTTGAACTGGATCCTCTTGAAGTTTTACTTGATTTGGAATTTGATTGAAGAAACCTTGAGGGGTAGCCGTTTGTCCATTCCTCCAACTGAAGTTTGGATGATTTCTCTAACTAGGATTGTATGTATTGGAGGTAGGTCCATTAAAAGGTCTTAGATAATTGTTCACGGCATTGGATTCCTCATTTACCAACCCTTGGAAGGCAGGTATTGTTGGACAATTTTCAATTGTGTGAATATTTCCATAACAAATACCATAAACAGTTTCTATTAACCTTATCCTTCTTTAATTTCATGGCCTTGAATTTCTTTATGAGATTAGTCACTTTAGAATTGATATCATCATCCTCTTTCAGGAGATACATTCCACCCCTCTCCTTAGATTGAGTCAGCCTAGACATGGTGCTTGATTTGGGGTATATGTCCCATGATTGTGTATTTTCAGCAAGTCTATCTAAGTTGTCCCACACATCATCAACATTTTTATTCATGAATTCACCATTGCATATCGTCTCAACCAATTAGCGCATGAAAGATGTCAGACCATCATAGAAAAAGTTTGTAATGCGCCACGTTTCAAAATCGTTCCTAACATTGGAAGAATGTTTCATTCTCCTTTTGGGCGAAGTTCATGATTGATTTTCTAAGGGTGTTCATTTTATGATGTGATTTTTTTATGAACTCCCTTTGCATATCATTCCATGTGCTAATAGATCTAGGAAAAGGGAAATGCAAGCACGTCTTAGCTTTCTCTTTCAAAGAAAAGGGAAAGAGTTTCAGCCTGACTGTGTCCTCAAATACGTTTAGAAAATATAAAGTGACTATGAACTCATCAAACTCTTTCAGGTGTAAATATAGATTTTCTTACTCAAACCCATGAAATTTAGGAAGGAGTTGGATCACCCCTGGCTTGATATCCATATGTCTCGTATTTTCAAGAAAAACCATGCATGAGGCGTGCTCACCCCCGCATGTTGTAAATAATCTCATTAAGTACGAGGCGGGGGTGCTTAATGCACCTCATTCTCATGATGGATGTCTTCCATCCTAGGTTGAGGTAGAAGAGGTTGGTTTGCAGCCATCACTTTAATTAACTCTAGGGATCTCAAGCGGTGTCTAGTCTTGTGATAGATAATCAACCTCTCAACCAATCCTCCTTTAGTTAAAAGACGTCGAGTGTTGTCATGAACCAACTTGGGCATGAAACACTTGCAGCCCTCAATTTAGATTCTAAACTTGAATCTAAAAGAAAGAAAGGAAATAGAAATCTAGAAAGAAAGAAAAAAGAGTAAGAAAGAAGTTACAGAATTAGAAGTTACTAAGTTAAAAACCTATAAAACAAAACAAAACAAGTCAAGTCAAGTTCTAAAAATAGAAAGTTCCTAAAGAAATATAAAGTAAACTAGAAAGAAATGAAAGTCTTCTAAAAACCGAAAATAGAAAGTTTCTAAACTAATTAGGAAAGTTCTAAACTTAAAATAGAAATTAAGTTAGTTTCTAAAATTAAAAGAAATCCTAGAATTAGAAAGTTTCTAAAAATAGAAAATAAAACCTAATCTAAAAATAGAAGACAAAAAAACTAGAAAATTACAAAGGGATTACCAATTTAGAAGGTCTATGTCAGGATCCTAAAAAACAAGAAAGTTAGGTTAGTTTCTAAAAATCAAATAGGAAAACCTAAACCTAGAATTAAAAATTAGAAAAACCGTAATCTTAACCTAATTCTAAAATTAGTTAATCTCATAAGAACGTAACTGTCAGTCCCTGGCAACGGCGCCAAAAACTTGTTCACACCCCAAGTATAGGGTTGTGATGTAGTAATAATCTTGGTAAGACCAAGGTCGAATCCATAGGGACTGAACCTTGTACGTAATCTGAAAGTAACCAGAACTAGAACTAGACAAAGATGTAATCTAAACAAGGGAAAATTTAGGAGAATAATTATGAATTTAATTAACAAAAACTTGTGAAATTCAAGGTGGGAAACTAGGGTGCCAAGGTTCCACTTGTAGCAATCAGGGAGATTTATGCTTGATTCATAAACACAACTGAATTTAAAGTCCTATCCTTATCCAGATGGAAGATACTTCATTAAAAACAATTATGAACATCCTTTAATCTAGTCATCAATGGATAAGAGGTATGAGAATTAGACTTGATTCCATCACAAGGTCATGCCCATGAGATAAAGCAAACAACAGAATCTAACCAATCCACATCCATCTGAGAGAGTTATGAACATTAGGAAGGGTTCCATCATCCAACCATGCCTAGGAGATGATGGTGAACAATAGGGCCTCGTAACTTCATAATCATAATAATGAAAAGAATATGCTCAAAGCTATTGCAGATCTATTGTAATTTAAGTCACAACAAACCATTAAAAACTAAAGGCATTCCTTATAATCAAACTAGGATCAAAATTAGTTCAAAATAAACATGAATCAAAAGGCATAAACAAATGGTCTCCCATCACACTACAAGCTTCACCTCTTAGCCCTAGCTAAGAGGCTTAGCTAGACATGCTCAGGCTAAGAGAGAGAAAACATAATCAGAGGAAAAGAAAGAAAGAAAATAAAGAAGAAGAAAGGAACTCCACACCCTCTCTCTCTTTCCACGTTTCCACCCTTTCTTCACGTCCAAGATGATTCTTCCCTTCTCCTTCTCTCTTCCTTTTATAAAGGCAACAGGGGTTGTGGCTAAGTCAATCAGTGGCTGTTTTAGCAGCCAGCTGCATGTGTAAGTCGGCAAAAAGCTTTCTACATAACCAATTTACGCAACCAAGAAGACGCATGGAAAACTTTCACTTCCTTCACTTCTTTTCCAAAGAAACAACATCCCTTAGGATATTTTTGGATGGTCTACACGATGGACGATTCAGATCGGCCATCTGATCACCGATGATGGGCCAAAACTGCCGAAAAAATCAAGTTTTCTTGGTACATGGGTAATCCATATGCACTTTGTTGTTGTGTTCGGTGGGCCTCACAGTGATGGTTTCAAATGAATCTACCCTGTTCATTGGATTCATGGTGAAAAATCAGTCGAGAAGGAGTGGTTTTTATTAGGTTTTGGTACGGTCCACTGTATCAAATCAACTCGACATACATCCTGCGTTGTTTGACCATCCATGTGTAAATGTGTGCATGGGCCAAAAGGCCTCCATGGCTAGGGTCGTGCCCCCCTGGAGTGAATGGACAGTGGGAACCCTGTGATCTTGCATTCTGGACAACTTTCAGGCCCGTTTAAACCGAATCGCTTAATTTTCTTAGATCTTTGGCGTGTAAATTCTTCGACCTCGGTCTCCTGGGGTCCGTCTCTTGCCTTGGTGATTTATGAGCGTTAAATTCATACTTTTAGTACCCTTTTTTAGTCCAGGCTTCTAAATACACCTTGCAACACAAACATGATTAAAATAGGTCGTTAAACAGTATCATGTTCATAAATTCAGGTAATTACTGGGGTCTAATATGTAATATTTGACCCTCAACAATATTGATCCAGAACTTTCGTGACCCCAAAACAGTTTCAATGGTGGATGTTCAATCCTTCACTGATTTTTGTAGTTTGGTCCACCTGATAGGCAGATCTACCTTAATTTTCTATCTACAGCCTTAAGACTAGCGCACAAGTGGATGGACGGTTTGGATTAACACTTATCGCATGATCAGGCCCACACAGTTGCTGTCCAAATAGATGGACGGTTTAGATATGACACATACATCATACGGGACCCACAGAACTTATTGACGTCAATGCAACAGCTGTTGCTACTGGTGTGGCTTGTTGGCCCACCGTCTAGATGGACGGTTTGGATATAACGCATGCATCATGGTCAGGCCACGGAGCTGACTAACGTCATTACAGTGGCTATTGCTGCTGGCCGTCCAGATGGACGGCCCAGAACTTGTTGCGTCAATACAACAACTATAATGCTGTGTAATGCACACCAGCCAATTCGATCCCCACCGTCTAAGGTCTGAACAGTGTGGATGCAAGATACATACATCATGCGTGGGCCCCACAGATGGGCGGTTGGGATATAACACATGCCTCATGGTGGAATCCACCGTCCAGTAGACTGGACGGTGTGGATTACCATATACATCAAGTGGGTCCCACATGGAGTCCACTACATATACATATATGTGTGTATATATATGTATTACATATATTACTATTTAATTCAAACCAGCGTCCGGGCCCTAGACTACCTAGATGCAAATAACTATATTGAGGTGGGTCACACCATCCAAGAGGCTGGACGTTGTGGATAAATCTCATGCATCACGGTGGTCCCATGTGGGTGGGCCACACGTGTATTAGTTAAGCTGTTATTTGTGATTTCTCTTCAAACAGGGCCTGCCCCAATTGGGCAGCAAGGTGGACAGCTAGGTGGCTGCCACTGATGGACGATGTGGATCAATCCATTCATCAAGGTGGGCCACAAGAGAGAGAGAGAGAGAGAGAGAGAGAGAGAGATGCGCGATGGAGGGGAGGGGCTCCACCACTATGAGCCCTCCCTAAGTGAGACATGAAAATACAATACATACATCAAAATGGGTCCTAAATCATGTGGGCCCTAAACCATAAAAAAATCAACGGTGGAGATCCCTTCCACCATAAAATGCAAGGTCTATATGACCTTTATCTCAGTGGAAAAATAAATATCATGATGGGGTCAATGGAGAATGGCCCCATCATGGAATGAACATATGAACCATGGTGGGCCATCGGCTACACCTAGGGTCCAAGGTGAGATCCATACCATCAATCGGTAGGCCCCACTTGGCCCACCATTAAAAACACCATCTAATCCTATAAATCACCCACCGATGGTTTTCTTCTTTAGCTCCTTGGACTCCTTAGCTCTTAGGCTTACTCTTGATGAAAGATGATAAAGTTTGAAGGGTTGGATGGTGAGATGAAGGGGTTGGAAGATGGGTCCTCTCTTGGGTTCTTTTCTCTCATGGTAGCTTGGGAAATGGGTAGAGAAATGGGATGGGATGGAGTGATGGATGGGAGAGAGGAATAATATTGTAAGGAGAGATGACATGAAGGGTATGGTGCTTGTTGACTTGTTGGTAAGAAAGGAATAACTAGGTATGAGTTTATTTGACTTAGTGAAGAGAGAGGTATGAGTGAGTGATGGGATGTACTTGACTTGTGATTGATTAATTGATATGATGAGTTGTAGAGATTCTCTTGGGATTTGCAAATGCGCGACGTTTCTTTGAAATATATGTGATCCCACAACTCCTGGCCTAGGTATTGCATCGGTGCACAAGTCGCGGCGTTGGAACTATGGTGACGGCGCGGTCGCTAGGGTACAAGTTTCGGGTTGAGTCGACTCAAGTTGACAAGGTGCAACTCAGGGTGTCATGCTCCAAACTCAAAAATCGAGCTCACAAAATTCTCAATTGCCGAATCCGGCGCCGACTGCCTCCATAGTACCCCATTCTCAGCTCCCGGCACCTATACACTAGGTTTCAATCCCGGGATCCTACAAGGAGGATTTCAAATATGATTTTTATTTCAGTATAAGCATAATCATAAGCAAAACCCATGAACAATAACCACAAGAACACTATCATAAAATCTACTATGATAAAAAACTTTGCATACAATACGTATGAAAGGGAAATACAATATAATGAAAGTAACAAAAACTCTAGAAGCTCGGCTGCACACTCTAACTGCGACGAGGCTATGGCTGCATCTTGATGTCACCTGCACGCATTAATCATGCATAAGCTTATAAAAAGCTTAGAGGGTGGTGCAAGTGTGTGTGCAATATGAGCATACTCAAAATACAAGGTCAGAGTAATGCAGAATCATGCTGATGAGTACATGAATGCAAGCAGCCGTACCATGGCTATGCGGTGTAAGATATGAATGTTATCAGCCATATTAAGACCATGCGATGCATGATGCAACTCAAGTATACCAATCCTCATCCAAATCCACATACAGATCATCAAATATCAGTACAGCACTCATTCAGAATAATCACTGAGGTTTAATGCACTCCAAATGGCACTGCCCCTCTCCTAGCTGCATAGTCCAAGTGAGCATAAGAAACCTCACTATCCGCCTAGCCAATAGTCTGCCAATACCTATCTGGCACGTCGATAGTGGACCCATTCACGAGCTGGTCAAACTCAGCCTAGTAATGCCCCCTACCCTCGGACGAGTAAGGTCACACCCCTTTCCAACCGACCAGGACACAGTAGGAGACATGGCCTCTTAGTATTCGGCCCTCGCGTGCTCATATATCCACTCGGTCTCGACATTAGAGTCATCCTCTGGTACCATTGGGTTTAGGGATTTTCACCTAGAGACATCTATAACGCCCCGATGCTAAAAATAGTATTTTCAATATCCAATCCAATCTAACCATCCACGATGTGTCTGTGGAGGCTAGACCCTGATGTCGCTAGGGCATACAATAATCATAATCACACACATGCAAGTGCATGAATCACTCTACCAGACATGCAACAATCCTGCACCTACCGCGTGCTCATGTAGGGTAACTCCGCCTATCAGAGAGCCCATAAACAATTTGCCCGAAGGCATATGCTATGATCAGTCACTCCTCATATCAGGCATACATATGAAGCGTATGATCATGAATCATGGATTTATACTAAACATGTTATGTGGTGATGGGCTCTGTTCATAGTGAAGATGGGCCTTGACGGCTTACACACTACAAGTATGGGCCTAAAAATGGGCCTAGGGAGAGTAACAATGCAGACATTTAACCAACATCATCCTTACAATGTGGACGTCAAACCATCATTGCTCCCAAGGCATAGCCTGCCATAAACATCCTTACATAAACCATGATAGAATTACACATTGCAATGGACCTCATGTACATCCCATTAGGCCTCAAGCCATGGGCCTCAAATACATCTAATAGGTCATATCACGTGGGCCTTATATATATCAAGGTAGGCCTCAACGGATGGGCCATAACTACATCAAGATGGACCTCCTCAAATGAGCCTTATATATGTAAGGTGGGCCTCAACAACGGGCCACAAATACATCAAGATAGGCCTAATCACATGGGCCTCATTTATATCCAGGTGGGCCTCAACATCAGGTCTCATATATCACATCGGGCAGAATCAATTGGCCGATCGAATGGGCCGCGCCAATCATCATCAATAGAGATGATTATAGAGCATTAAATAAATAAATAAATAAATAAATAAAATGAATCATATCCAAAGATCATCTGGACCATACTACAACTAACAATGGTGATATTAACTTCCCACTTTCAACTCCCAGTGGGTCCACCACAACATTTCATTTCCATCCAGACTATTCCCATGGTCACAAGGACCTGGGGAGAAACAAATATCATATTGATCCAAAGCTTTTGTAACCCAAAAGGGGTTTCAATGGTAGGCATTCACTCCACTATGTTCTGTAGTGTGGTCCACCTGACAACTGGATCTGTCTCATTTTTATCTCAAGCCTTAAATAAACTTTCAAAGGGGTTGAACGGCTTGGGTGCAACACATGCATCATGCTGGGTCCCACTGTCCAGTGGTGTGGACGGTGAGGACTGAACACATACATCACTGGTGGTTCCCACCAAATGGACTACGGTGTGGGTATACATGCATACATCAGTGGGTCCCACGTGGAGCCCACCATGATGTTTATTTGCCATCCAGACCGTGGATTAGGTCACGTAGACCCAGATGAAGAGGAAAACAAATTTTATAATGATCTAAAACTCCTGTGACACCCAAAGGGTTTCAATGGCAAATGTTCAATCCAACTGTGTCCTTTGAAGTGGGCCACCTAAGTCATTTTGGGGTGGCCCACGGTCCCAGAAGGTGGGGCACTAAATGCAAGGTGTTGATGTTCCACCCACATCACGGTGGGGGCCACAGTTGGGACCCACGGAAGTCCAGCGCAGGACGCTGCTGCATCCTGACAGTCAGCAGCAGTAGCGCCTGCTGCTGTTGTTGTTTTTTTTTAAAAAAATTTTCTCATGGTTTTTCGCAGGTGGGGCCTGCCTTAGGAAAATCCAACCCAGCCACTGGTTTCTATGGCTCAATACAAACCCATCAAGTCCAATATTTGATGGGTTTTGGTAAACAGAAACATGATGGTGTATTTCAAAGGAAAAAAATACTATTCTCCATGCTATGGCCCACCAGGAAAAATTAGATTGAGTTCATTTTTCAGTTCAACGACTAAAATGATCTGAGGAAAAGGATGGACGGCTTGGATTAAGTACATACATCAAGGTGGGGCCTGTAGGAGCGGCCCACCCAAACACCATGCTTTTAGTGCATCCCACTGTCAGTTCACGTTTCACTGGAAATACGTCCAGCGTCCAGGGATGTTGGACGGTCTGCGTGCACCATTTCATCAAGGTGGGTCCCTCATGGACATGGCCCACTCGATCTAAATCATCCTGATACTTGTGTTTTCCTCCCGTTTAGGCACGATAATGGGTTGGACTGTGTAAATCAAACACATCCAGTAGGTGGGTCCCACAACAATGGATGGCATGGATGAGTTACATACTTCATGGTGGGATCTATCCGGGTGGGCCA
Source organism: Magnolia sinica (assembly GCF_029962835.1). NCBI lineage: Eukaryota > Viridiplantae > Streptophyta > Magnoliopsida > Magnoliales > Magnoliaceae > Magnolia > Magnolia sinica. The sequence continues at coordinate 23,409,243 of NC_080589.1, read as the reverse complement.
CACAATCACATTATCATAAAGAAAATAAGAAAAGAGAGAGAGAAAGATGAGAGAGACAGTGATGGAGGGGCCTTGCCACTATGGGCCCCTCATGAATACAACACATACATCATGATGGGTCCCACCTATAAGTGGGCCCCAAAATAAGGATTAACGGTGGATCACCCACCTCTTGCACTTTTTCTTAATCCCTTAGCCTCCTTAGCTCCTATGCTCAACTTTTAACAGTGGATGATGGAGTTTTGATGGTGGGGATGAGAGATGAGAGGGTGGGCCACACTTGTTGATTTGGGACAGTTTGGAAAGGCTTGGACGTATGAAAATTTTTGGGTTGCTTGGGAGTGAAGAGAGGGAATGAGAGAGAGAGAGAGGGAAATGATGGGTGAAAAGGGATGAGATGATGGGGTTGTTGTAAAGAAAGGTGATGGGGAGGCATGGTTTAGTTTAAAATTTTGTAAAGAGGGATGGTGAGGGGAGAGAGAGTGTTGACTTGTAGAAAAAGTAGGGATGGGTAATGTACTTGGGGTATGGCTTGTACTTGACATTGATTGATTGATTAATTGATGGGACATATTGTAGAGATTCTCTCAAAATTCACAACGCATGAGATTTCTTCAAAATGAATGCGGGCCTACATCTCCTGGCCTGGGTATCGGTTAGGTGCGCGAGTCACGGCGTTAGAACCGCGGCGATGGCGCTGTCGCTAAGGTGCAAGTTTTGGGTCGAGCTGACTTCGATATGCAGGAATCAACTTAGGTTCATGCGTAAACGTTGGATACAGGTCGAGGGTTATCGAAATTCGACCGGGAGGACCGCGAAAGCCTACGAAACGGTATGGAGTAGGATACAGGTCTTACACAGGGTCATGTGCAAATGCTATCTATGCGTCGCAAGTAGTCTGAATTTGATTGGGAGGACCGCGAGAGTCTAAGGAACGGTATAGACTAAGATATGGGCCTTACACCATTGAAGAACATTTCAATCCTATCGATAGAACTATTAACTAGCTATTGGAAACCTTTTTCATAAAATGAACATTCGATTCTTAGGTAAAAGTATGAGTTTTTAGTGCAATTAAAGCTTAGGTGATCACCACTCATATCCCTCATCCTATAACTCTAAACGTATGAGATTCAAGTCATCTTCCTTGAGATTACCACTCTAATAAGTATTCCAACATCTATTATGAAGATGCACTTGATCTCTATCTTATTGTAGAGATTATATACTAAGCTTATTGGTATACCCTTGTCTATATCCTCTAAAAGACCCATCTAAATGAATCCCCTTTGAAAATCAACTATCCATTAGTTATAAGAGATTCCACCATTCTCCCACCACCTTTCTTACCTCATCAGGGCCTCATATGCAAGGCGGTTGATTGTACAAGCCGAAGCATTGATATCAATGATCGAGAGAGCAATTAAGAAGCTGATTAAAGCAAGAGAGAGTATCGATTAAGCATTTCAAGCAAACACTATAAAGGGTCTCAATCCAACAAGTAAGTTGTCAATTGTAGAGTTCATTTACACTCTTTCCTTGTATACAATTGAGTGTAGAGGTTTGTAACCCAAAATTGAATAAACTTTTGTGTAGGATTTAACTTTTGTGTAGGGTCGAATTCACCGGACATAGGTGTATACTTATTAGTTTGCTTGGGGAGCCTTCGATGGGAGTGTACATAGGACATTGGATTAGGACCACTAGTGGTTATTGGTTAGCTGATAAAAACCAACTAAAGTCTCTTGTGGGAGCCATTGACACAGGTAGAAATATGTTGCTTTGACATGGGAGTGAATGTGTAGGTTAGTGATTAGCTTAAGAGAAACTATTGTAAAGGTTATGGGTGAATCTATTGAAAACTTCTAATATAGTGAATATCATTATACTCGAGGAGAGTGCGTCCACTAGGAGTGGAGTAGGAAACCGAACCACTATATATACTTGTGTTTGTAGTTTTCATTTGAGCACAATTCTATTCATGCATATGTTTGATTAATTAAAATAAATAAATGCTTGAAAATTTAATAAATTCCTCATGTTTAATATAAATAAGAGTTGTTAGAAGCAGGGAAAAATGGCTAAGAAGCATGTAGGTAAATCCTTCAAAAAGATTAGAAATATCCAATGTCACAATTATGAGGATTATGGACATATTGCCTTCGAATACATCAATATGGGATGATACAGAAGCATCTAAATCTGATTCCGGAGACTCCTCTAGTGATGAAGACCTCGGACACTTAAGTGTTATAATAAAATCCACCACAGTTTCCCTCCCTAGAGACTTCGGAGACCATAACACCGTCGATAGGTGACCTTAGAAGGTCCATGTGGGCTTTTAGATAAATCTGAACAGTTTAGCCTTTTAGTATGAACATATAGGTAAATCTGAGGATTATAGCCTTATTTTATGCTTTATAGATAAATTTTAGGATTATAGCCACATTTTCTTTTTGATAATTTAGCTTTAAAGTTATTTAACTTTAAGTATCATATGCTTATTGCTAGACTATCATTGGTCATTGATATTTCAGATGGTATATCTCTTTAAATGACCATAATAAGCATGCTCCATATTTTTAATGTTATATGCACCATATTATCCTTTTAGTATGTGCTTATGGGTAAATCCATAATTTATAGAGCTTTTCATTTTATGTTCTTAATTATTATATTTATGAAATTGTTTCTTTTCTAAATATTGACAAAAGTAGGAAAAAGATCAAATCCCACTAAAATAAGTCGAATTCTATTTTGTACGTTCTGTTTGTTGTTGCGAGAAATTGATGGACATAGGTGGAGTATTTGAAGGGGAGTAATGCAAGTTTACATGTCTTTGTGTATTCGAGCTATAAATCTTTTATAATGGACATGTAATATTTTAGTTATTCTGTCTTATCATTGGTATGGACCGTGATAAGGTTTATATTAGGTTTTTTGTCATATAATTGTTAAAGGGGGATTATTAATGAATTGATTTGTATACTTATTTCTCAATCACGTGCATTTATGTGTCAGTGAGTCGGTTGAGCCCTTGAAAGTTGAAGAATAAAGACACATGAAGACTTGGAGCATCAAGAAAGTGAAAAATATGTAAATTTATGTGCTTTGGTGGCCCTAACCTTACATCCAAAACAACCTAATCTCTATATGATTCTAACCTTAATAGGTAAACCTTGATTAATCATCCCTCAACCTTAGAGATCTATATTGGAACATGATAAAATAAGCTAAAAGAGATGTAAAGCTGTTATAAAATACATAACCTAAAACGTCAATTTTAAGTGGTCCTCGATCCCGTTGATAACATATCGATTAGTCTCGATGGAATTGAAGACTAGCTCTATGAGATTGAAGAAATAATCCAACAACCCAACAAAAATTTCTTGAATTTTCTCGATGGGATCGAAGGACAGTTCAATCCTATCAAAGACCCTTCGATCCCATCGAAGGGCTTTTCAATTTTATTGATAGAACATTTAACTAGTAGTTTTATACCCGTCGGAAACCTTTTTTTTATAAAATAGGCATTCAATTCTTGGGCAAAAGTATGAGTTTTGGTGTAATTAAAGCTTAAGTGATTTCTCACTCATATCCCTCATCTTATGACTTTAAATATATAAGATTTAAGTCATCTTCATTGAGATTACCAATCTAATGAGGATTCTAACCTCTATTATGAAGATACACTTGATCTTCACATTGTTCTATAGATTAAACACTAAGCCTATTGGTATACCCTTGTATACTCCTCTAGAAGACCTATCTAAGTAAATCTCCTTTGAAAATCAAATATCCATTAGTTGTAGGAGATTCCGCCATCCTCTCATTACCTTTCTCACCTTATCAGGGTATCACATGCAAAGAAATTAATCATATGAGCTAAAGCATCGACATCAACGATCAGGGGAGCAATTGAGAAGTTGATTGAAGCATGAGAGAGTATTGATCAAGAATTTCAAGCAAGGCGCTATAAAGGGGCTCTATCTAACAAATTGTCAATCATAGAATCCATTTACATTATTTCCTTATGTAGAATTGAGTGTAGAGTTTATGACCCAAACGCGAATAAGTTCTTATATAGGACTTAGGCTCTCGTGTAGGGCCAAATTCACAAGACACGGGTGTGTATATATTAGTTTCCTTGGGGAACATCCTGCAAGTGTGTATGTAAGGCATTGGATTAGGATTGTTAGTGGTAGTTAGTTAGCTAATAGAAAACCAACTAAAATCTCTCGCAAGAGCCATTGACACTGGTGAAAACGTGTTCCTCCGATATAGGAGTGTACGTGTAGGTTAGTAGTTAGCCTAAGAGACTATTTTAAAGATTAGGGGTAAACCTATTGAAAACTCTTAAGATGTGAATACCGGTACACTCGAGGAGATTGCGTCTATGGAGAGTGGAGTATAGAAACCGAACCACTATATATGCTTGTATTTGTGATTATTATTTAAGCACAAAAGTATTCATGCGTATGTGTTTGATTAGTTAAACTATATGAATGTTTGAATCAGATTATATGCTAGCACTTAACTTGTAAGCACACACAAGCTCACTATCTTTATAGATTAGTTGCTTCATTAGTACATCATATGTGATTGGACCCACTTTGGCTTAGAAGACTTAGTGTTAATTTTTCTTATTAGTTTTAATTGGTGAATTAGAAAATTAGGCAAAGAATTTTAAAGTAATCCTAATTACCCCCATTAGGACTTAGCTGTAATTCTAAGATCTATCAAGCTTTCGCATGCGCCTTGGTAGACAATCTACGTAATTTCATATAGGTTTTATAAATTTCGAACATTATACAGTCCAAAAGGTACACATATATTTTTAGATCCATCCAGTCCTATACTCTTTACCCTTCCATTCTTATCCTCTTTAGATCCTTCTTGTGTGGCACATCAATATTTATTTTAGAGATTTGCTTAATACTTAAGAAGTGTAAATCTTCTCATTGAATTTTTAGATCTGTGAATTTATAGTATCATGAACACAATTTGTTATATCTCTTACTTTGCACTTGCTGAAATATTCATTCCTTTACATCAAGATAGCCCCATCGAGTATCCACACCACATTATGGCATAGTCAGCTCCTCCCTTTACAATTCACATTTGTTATTTTATTATTATTATTATTATTATTATTTATGGTTTCCTATTGGTTAATGAAATAAGAACCCAGGGAGACTATGGGAGAAGGTGAGATCCACACCTTTACATTATATGTGGTAAGGTAATTTATCAATCCTAGCCGTCTATTTAGTGGGAACTATCTCGGGCAACCTGTGTTTCAAAAAGAGAACTTATTTGATGACAATGGTCATCCTTTTTTTCCCTTCAATTTATCATATTGTTATATTAACCATCAATCATTTTTGTTTTTTGCTGTTGCTTTGAAGGGCACTATTAAGATGCATAGGGCCATTAGATATACGCCATTTTCTTATCCATTTGATCCACGATAAAGTTAAATTAGAAGGATGGTCCTGATTATTTGTCACAATGTCACGTGTTCTATAAAGAGTTTGCTTTACCACAATCCTCTTATACAGGGTTAAAGTGCCTTCTTTTTTTCCAATCCTCTTAGGTACTAGCCTCGTTAATTATGAGCTTCAGACAAGTTAGGGCTCTGAGGGTCCACCTTGATGTATGGGTTTTATCCGTACCGTCCATCCATTTTTTCCAAATAGTTTTAGGTTATATGATAAAAAGGCTATGAAAATCCAAGGCTCAAGTGGACCATGAGGTAACTATAGTTGAAAACTTCTTAGAGTTCACAAAAGTTTTGGATCAAGATGATATTTTTGTTTCCTTTCATCCATTTCATATGACCTTATGAAAAGGTTGGATGACAAATAAACATCTCAATGGGCCCTAAGAAGGTTTTAATGATGGGCGTCATTTGCTTCCTTTGGTACACCTAAGCCTTTAACCTAAAAATGATACGGAAAAATGGATGGACAATATAGATAAAATCCATACATCACGGTGGCGTCTCATGGCCCTAACTTGTCTCGAGCTCGGAACATGTGGAGGTAGTACCCATCTCCTAGGGTTTTAAGTTATTAATTAAAATAGCCCTCTATTATGACGTAATAAAGGCGTTGACACCGTATTTTAAATCCATATCTTTTTTAGCCCTCTAGTTAGTTTTTAGCTTTTTTAAGACAAAAATGTCCCTTTGTTAACTTTTCCCTCACACAGCGTTAACTTATCTCGAAAGTCTAAAGGGCCTTTTGAGAATGGGGTGTGAGCTCCACTAAATCAATGATTGGAGGCCACCTCTCGACCGATCTAATCCATTCACTTTAATTGGTAGGTATAAACCCACAATAGGGTCATTTTAGAAAAATAAAGTTGTTTGTGGCCTACAATTGTGTTAACATTATGAGTTAATTCCAATCTGTTTCCTCCGTCGTAGTCCATCTGTGATGAGTTGTGGTTTCAAACTTGAGCAAATGGTATAAAATTAAAATCCATTTCATGGGTTGACTTGAAATTTCTATAAGATGATCTAATGGGCCCCACACAAGATGTGAGATGGGTTCAATAGGTAGGTTCCTTGCACGAAGGTCACTTAGTATTTTCTTTCTCTTTCTTCTTTATTTATTTATTTATTTTTTTTACGGGAGGGGACCATTTGACTATTAGGACAGTTGTCACGTCTATGAGACCCACTCTTATGAGCTTTCGGCATGCATCCAGTATCATTTTCTCCATTCCAGCGAGTTTTTTTTTTTTTGAAGTTTTTCGGTCTCACGAAAATGGGCATAACTCCATCGTTACATGCCCGATTTAGGTGATCTTGTACAAGTTGGAAAGGTAATTTGATTAAAATTTAAATGAATTTATAATCACCTCATTTAGACACCATTTTATTTCTCAAAAGTAGCCACAAAGTTACTGTAATTCACCAATACTCACTATAGATTGTAGATCCCACAAAAACGGTCATAACTCTCTTGTTATATGTCCGATTTAATTAATTTTATACTTATTGGAAATTTAATTTGATAAAATTTCAAATGGATTAAGAATTGCTTCATTTGGACACTATTTGATTGCCCAAAATGGGCCCAAAGTTTATCTATTTAGATATTTCATTTGGTGATAAATGTCATGTTAAACTTTAGACAAAATTTCAGGCAATCAAATGGTGTTCGAATGAGGTGATTCCATACTCATTTGAAAGATCATTAAATCAACTTTCCAATAAGTAAAAGATCATCCAAATTAGACCTGTAACGAGGGGGTTATGACCGTTTTCATTGGACCAACGATCCATATAGTAAGTACCGGTGATCCATAATAAGTATCAACGAACTAAAGTTACTTTAGGCCCACTTTGGGGTAATCAAGTGGTGTCCAAATGAGTTGATTCCAAATTTATTTAAAATTTCGTCAAATTACCTTTCTAACGAGTATAAAATCACCCAAATTGGATATATAACGAGAGAAGTATGATAGTTTTTGTGGGATCTATGACCCCACATGGAGTTATGACAGTTATGACCGTTCATCCATTTCAACATTCTTCCACTACAACATTCATCACATTCATCCATTGCAACATTCTTTAATTTTAAAATCTATCCCTTTTACAAACTCCCACAATTCATACCGATTTGTAAATCTTAAAAAAAAAAACCCTCGTAAGCTCGCTAGAATGGAGAAAATGACATTCGAAGCTCATCGAAGTGGATCCCACAGAAGTGGCAACGGTTCTAATGGCTAAATGGTTCCCTCCCGTGAAAAAAAGAATAAGAAAGAGAAAGAAAATGCTAGATAGCATTTTCGCGCAACAAATCACCTACTGAATCTATCTCACATTTTATATGGGTCCCATTGAATTATCCTGTACTAGATCCAAGCCGTTCACATGAAAGGAGTTTTAATTTCATGTTATTCGTCCAAGTTTAAGGGCAAAAATATCATGGATGGACTACACGAGAAAACAATTCATAATTAACTCATATTATTAATAAAATTGTAGGTTACAAATAATTTCAATTTTTTTTTAAATGACTATATTTTGGATTCACATCTTTCCGATTAAAGTGAACGGAAAGGATTAGCGAAGTGGTGTCCTTACTCATTGATTTTGTGGTCCCACACTCACGTACTCACCGTACCCTTTCAACTTCCTCAAAAAAAACTACCACAGTAAGAAAGGACCGCTGGCAGATGGCATTGTCATCTTAGATAAAACCAAATAATAACCATAAGGCTGAAAAATATGAATTCAAAATATGGTACTGTCTGTGCTTTTAATAACCCATGGTTTCCCTCTTTGACACTTCAACGGAGAACTGATCACTGATAACGTACGCGCAACTGTACCACAACTTGTGATACAGTACCTTCTCTCCCCGTAAACACGCCACTCATGCAGAACATCCATACCATTAAAACGATAGGATCCACAATGAAAAAGGATCCCTGTATTCTAAATTTAGGTGGATCAGTTCATCAGCTGGTCTACTCCTGTACGTTGATTCTGGCTGTCGGTTTTCCACTGATTCCAACGGTGGAAAGGACGGTGTTTCCCTGCTAACATGCAACTTGCGCAGGACACCAGTACAATGAGATTTGAAAATCACATGGCATAAAAATGAGGTCGGATTATCAGGTGGGACACACACTGTTCTGGTACATTGCCAATTTATGATAACTTCCTCTCAGATAGTAGTAGTAACCATCTGAACATTAGCCTTTAATATGGACGGTCAGGATTGTTTACAAAAATAGGTTCAGTCAAAATAAATAAATCGATCCATCCATTTGCTGAGGTCCCATGATTATAAAGAACCACTTTTTTAAGGCAATCATAACCATCCATCCGGCTTTTGGAGAAAAACAAAGAAAAAGATTGGCCCACGTCGTGAGATCTAAGCCTCTCATCCCGCCAGCCGCACATTGTAGAAGCCCTGGCCGAAAAAGGACGGACCACTTTCCAGGTGGACCACTAATGAGAGGGCCGGCCTGGAATAGGGCATCAATAAAGTCTGGCTGACATGATACACGTGACAACTTAACACGTGCCTGTGGCACGTGTACCCGCAAGTGCACTTGAGAGTCCACATGTTCGCAGCACACAGGAAAGCCTGTTGCGTCCTGCCCACGCCTGGATTGACTCGGTCCAGGCGAGGGCTCTGGGGGATCCACCATAACTTATAGTTTTAATCCACGCTGTTCATCCATTTTTTCAGATCGTTTCATGATATTGAACAAAAACTTAGATATATTCAATCCTCAAGTCGACCACACAGTGGAGATTGAACGCTGACCATTAAAAACTTCTTGGGAGCCTCAGAAGTTTTGATAAATCTGATATTTGTTTTTCCATTAATCTAGGTCTGTTTGACCTTATGAACAGGTTATATGGAAAATAAAAATCATGATGGGCTATAGGAAGTTTTCAACGGTAGGCGTCATTATCACCGCTGCCTACTTTGGCGTGGTGCACTTGACCTTTAGATCTGACTTATTTTTGGGCCCATGGCCTAAAATGATATGGAAAAAAAATGATGGATGCCGTGGATTAAAAAAAAAAAAATTGAATTACGATGGGCCCCACAAACCCCCTACCTAGACCGAGTCCATCCAGGCAGGTGCAGGACGTAATCCGCTTCCAGCACACAGCAAAGTAGAACGTGCTTGTTTGGTACATAACATTGAAAATCTCCAAGTTGCCTGAATTTTTTTATAATATGCGTTTACACCAATCCAGACCGTCCAATTCCTTGGACCTATTTCGGATGGAGCATATATATGAAATCACACAGATCTGACAATGGTAACTATATGGTTATATTTTTTCGACCAGTGATTATTTTCTTCCCAACCATCCTGTAATTCGATGGTGCAGATCGGCCAACCTTTGTGATTTTTAGGGTATCCTTCATCTAAAACAAGGTTACATAGTTGGATGTCTGGATTGCATAATGATGCCAGGTAGATAGTAGCTATTATCTGTTAAAGGGTGGTAAACAAGGAGTATACTCTTCAACCTAGGAAAACAAACTGTTGACAAAAATGGCCGTTATGTTCGGAAGCGAAATGCGTCCTCCCCCGCGTGGACATAAAGCAGTCCAGGCAGGGACTCTGTGGGACCCACATTGATGTATAGTTTCATCCATACCGTTCATCCATTTTTTCTGACTATTTTAGTACGTTATAGAAAAAATGAGATAGATTCAAGGATATATTGGACAACACCAAAGGAAGAAGAAATGATAATGACTTCCACCTTTGAAACCTATCTTGAACCCACTTTGGTGTTTATTTTCCATGTATAACCTTTTCATGATCTCAAATAGAATTGATGAAGGGAAAAAAAAATTTCAGCTTGATCCAAAACTTAAAATAAGTTTTTAACTGTAGATCTTCAATCCGCACTGCGTGGTTCAATTGAGCATTGAATCTTAATAATTTTTCAGTTAATTATCATAAAATGGTCATTAAAAATGGATGAACGGCGTGGATAAAATTCATACATCACTGTGGGTCCCACGGATCCTCTACGTGGACCGCTTCTGTACAAGCGAGGCTGGACGCAATTCGTTTCCGTTATGTTCCGCCTGCAGGTGACGTTGAATTTTAACACTTTTATATTTATTTTTATTTTATAATAAAAGATGTTTAGTTGTTGGAATGCCGCGTGGCCCTTTCTCCACCATACACGTTGCATATGTTTCCAGCCGTCCTACAATGTTTATCTTGTGTGGGCCCATAGTGGATCTACTACATCCCACTGCCCTCTAAGATGAAAGGCCATGAAATGAATGGTGGAAAATTAATAGAGACTGAACTACAATATCTATTTAAAGGGTGACCATTTTTAATGGGGGCCACCAAATGAACGGTCCAAAAGCATTGATCATCATATCCATGAACTACAATACGGTGGAGATGGGATCTCAGTCCACCTCCTCTCATGATCATATCCGATTTTTTAATTGAATGCTCCAGATAAGTGCACGTCGGATGCCATTTAGTAAATAGTACAATCCCAATAAACTGTAAATTAGGCAAATCTGTAGTTCAATCCCGACCGAACATTTCATGGACCACCTTATTGATGGTCTTATTTTTAACCAATCAATCCCGATCCTAAATTATTTTGACCGTCGGAAAATAATTAATGGATATCATACTTCTGATTCTCCAATTGGCAAGATTTTTTGATCTAGAGCTTATCTAAAAGGTGGCCAGAAGATTAAACGGTCCGGATTGATCACAACCTTTCCTAGGGTTGGTAACCTTTTTCGAGCTGGTGCCTCGTGCATGAACCTAAATTAAATAACGTGTAGACTCCTGTGTTGGTTTAGAAACACTTAAGAAGTAGCGGTTACTGTTCAAACACACACATGGAAAAGCTGTGCTGCAATCTAGACCGTCCAAATCACTGGTAGATCTCTGGATGGAGCATATTAAAGATAATCTGATTCTTCCCTTCTAATTTAGACCACTTAAGCCATTTACATTAATTAGATGGCTTGATCACCGTGATTCTAGAGACGTAATCCATCCACAATGGGACCCACAATTTGGATGGTCTGGATAGATGCCACGTGTGAGGAGGACAAGTCATCATCATTTTATAAATGGTCCATTTTCATCCTTATCATGGAAGTCCATCCATTGGTTATGGACACGATAATCATAAGAAAAACGAAAAAGAAAAAAAAGGAAAAAAAGGAAAGAACGATGGACACGCATTTGCTTTGTATTTGGACGTATCTCTTGTCATCATGCAATCGTGGCTGCACATGTGCGTCACACAAACCACCATACCCATAGAGCTAGACTGATTACAATGTGCTTTTGCCACAACTCTTTTAGTTGTGGTAACTCATCAACCATACATCAACATTCCTTGAACATCCATCTGGACCATCCGAAACGTGGGGATCGATTATTGATTAACCATACCCAAAAATTTCATTGATCAACCCTCCAAGATCGAAACAGCCAGAAGTCTAGATCAATGAAATCAAAGTTGGTTAAGATGGTCCAACCAATATGGTCATCGGACTGTGATGATCCACAGATGATGGACCACGGATCCAGACAATCTGTACATATGTACCACTTGTACGGCTGATGTTTTCCACCTAAGTTGTGACAAACGCACGTCGTAGTCTAACCCGGTCCATGGGTCAGGCTCAGATGGTAGTTCACAACCGTGTTGAAAATGGTGGTAATTCATTGTCCTCACATGTGGCACTTACATACGGTGATCTACACCACTGAAATTGTAGGGTATATCGTGGATGGAGCATATCTCTAGAAAAACATCGATTAAGTAATCCCAACAATTCTACTGATAGCTAGAAGATGGATGGTCTGGATTAAAATTATAAGCGATTTGAACTGTCTGGATTACGATACAACTGTGTAATGCTAAAGAGTCACCACCATCTCTAAATGCAGTTGTCAGTAGAATGCTGCCCCGCGCGGTAACCTGATATCCCGCGTCTCTCTTCGACGCATACAACGTTGTTTTGAGCTTCTACATACAACGATTTCTTTCCCGGAGACATGTAGCTTTTGGATAGAATCCTAACCGTTAAAATGGTCAAAAACATCGTGAAGAGACTCTTATTTGAAAACAAGGATGGTCTATTTCTCAAATTGGCTACACTGTTGAAATCAACTGATCACCTGATCTGACTCAGTGTATTTTTGTGAACTATACCATAAGTGGGTTATTCCAATTTTTACTCTGAATGATCTTCATGGTAGGTCTCACAATTTTGACGGTTCAGATTGTCTCTATAAGTGACACATCATCGAAAAGTAAAAAAGTTGTACTAGTTGACATGCAAGTTGTATTGTAGGGGAAGCCTACTACTCTTTTTCTCTGGCTGAGTTCGGGACGTCGCTTTCATGCACCCTCGTTTTCTATGTAATCCACCCCGCCCATCCCATTACTATATGGTGGGGCCCACCTCTTGCTTTCGGACGCTACCGCGTTGGGTCAACAACAAGGAACAGTTTTTGTCTTCTTCTGTGAGTCCGTCAAGCGCCCCAAAACAAATGAGATGCTATCGAGGAAATTTCAACCCAAGTTCGTTTTCCATCTGTCGCGGATCTGGTTCCAGCGTGTGTCGAGTGTCCACTGGGGCCCACAACCTGGGTTTTCTAATGATCAGAACCGTCTATATTGTGAAATCTAAGCATTAGATTCCACCATAATGAAATAAGGCTGGATGGATGATCTTGAAGATCTCTGTTTATAGTTCAATTGCTCGAATTCAGATCTACAAATCGAAGGGTTGGATCTGTTGTACCCTCTTTCTGCGGTCCTCAGCCGATGAAAATTTGACACGTGTCACTGTACGAAAAGTAGGTGGTGAATGAAAGATCTTATCTTGACCGTTTTTTTACAAAATCCTAATTGACAAATAAAAGTAACGTGGTCGATGTGTGGCCATGAACAAGTAGCAACAGCGAAAGCAGATTTTAATCTAAAGAACAGAAATATAGTTAAGTAAAAATGTATTAAAATAAGAATTTAAAAAAGATTCCTCGAAGGCCATAAATCCTAAAGTGATGATAGAAATATTTAGAAGAATAATCAATGCATTAAAAATGTAGAAATAAGAAAGAAAATTCACAAAACAAAACTTTAACAACAAAAAAGCAATAACTAATCTAGAACTAATCAAAATTTATGATCATCTCAATCATTTTAGAAGTAGTGATAATTCAATATCGGTAAATAGTCTTATTTCTCAGTTATAATTTAGGTCTATGCTCATAAACTAGATTTGATCTTTATCCAATATTGCGTAGCTCTTTCAAAAGATGCAATCTTTCGGTAATTAATTGTGAGGTTTTACTTTTATTTGATTACATTAGTATTTTAAAAAAAGTTTTATTTAAAAAACTTTTGAAATAAGAACTTAAAAATCACATAATCTTTATAAAATTTTATAAGTAACTGAGTGAATGTCCGGTCTTCTCAAAATCTAATCATATATGTTCGCACCGGGCATATATGCTTATTTCAGCACTTAGGTTGAAAACAAATTAGATTTGAATCGAGTTACTTTATCGAGCGTGAACAAGGGATAATTCATATATCGTTAAAATATGGACAGTCCAAATTACTGATTATCTTAGAATGTGGGACCATTGGATGGCGATACACGCATGATCCTATATCGCGACAGAGTCCGAACGAACTCTTTCAATCGGTGTGTGGTCCACCTGCTAATCCGCTTCTTTCGTCCTTCTCTTTTATCATATTCAAATATTGCTCAGGATATTCGCGCGAGTAGAGACCGAAGAGGAGATTGGGCTGCAAACGAGCCAACGTGGTAAGCGTGCACTTGATCTGAGCCATATATTAGGTGGGGCCCACATCAAACGTACTTTGAACTAGAAATAAGATTGACAGAGTCATTAGCTAGTCCACAAGCCTATTAATAAAGAGAACTAATTCCCTACAGCCAGCTGCATGGCGTCTTTCCTGACATCAGAACCATACAAACCACTTATTTGGTTGCATGTGATCAGTTCTCATAAGAAAAATGGACGGATGTGATGAAAAATGACCAATTGTTTATATTCGTGATACAGGTGTGGCCCACCTCCTATTCATGCTTATCTTTGAGTGTTCATCGATGGGCCCCATTAATTAATAGCCCAAATGTCGTACACGTGTGCTATGTTGCTCGTGCATTGCAAATCACCTCTTGAATATCTACGAAGGCCATCTACGTCAGAATCCATGCTGCTCAGCTCATTCAGCTGGAGTTGATTATAAAAAAAAAAAAAGAAAAAAAAAGAAAAGGGATGGTCAGGAAGTAAAATGATCGACCGTCCAGATTCACTGTGCGTGTCAGGCCCACTTGATGACTACTCAGCCCAAAACTTTCACGCAGGCATTCTCATGACAGGCCCCACCGAATGAATTGGGCCAGATCTCACTCACGTGTACCAATTCGCACGTGTGCTGCAAATCACCAATTCAATATCTCCTCACCCCAGATGGCCCACCCTCTTTCTCATTCTCCATGCCTCCCTTTTGGCAGTATGTGTATTTTGGCAGCCTCTTCGGCTTTTCCTTTGGTGGGCCCACCCTTCCATAACACGGTGCGAAAAGAGACAAAAGACCCTTAAAGTCTTTGATTTTAGCCCATGGTTTTTTATTATTTTATTTTTGGTGCAAGTTAAGGGTGACGACGCTTAAAAATCCTAGATGCTGCCATTGTGGGTGACTATAATCCACGGCTTTGTTGTTGCTACAATGCGCCTGTCCTTTTCAGTCATTTTCTTTCTTTCTTTTATTGCTCAATGCAACTTCTTGTACTGTAGCAACGTTGAGAATGAGAGGTGTTACACTTTCTAGGTACAAAGGAGACAGTTTCGACTTGTATATTACTTAAATGCCCTTTATTTTGGTTTAAAATTCTTCTTATGTTCTTTAGTGATGTATAATAATTTTAACAACTTAAAAATATTTACTGCAAAATTCTTCAAAAATATTGACTTTATCCAATGACAATGCATTAATTTTAATTTTAATTTTAGTTTTATATTGAAATTTGGGGCTGAAATGATCGATAAATATTTAGCTGTGCACTCCATCATTATGATGAAGCTATAACAAAAATAATGCATATCCAATCATCATGTGGGTCACACTATAAAAAAAGGCCACGTACGTGTCAATGACCTCCAAACTCACATATGGCCCACTTGTTGATTTTTGTTTTGTTTGAGCACCCGTTGGGTAGAAGAAGAGGGTGTTTCAATCATTTCACATCTCTAGGAGGATGCTTTTAGAATTTTAAAATGTCAAGGTATTGTTTTGTAAAATCAACATTACAAGGAACTTTAAAGAAAACCTACATAGATATTTGGATTTATGAAAAGTATGAGAAAGAAAATAATTTTTTTCAAAAAACTTTATTTTCAAGAAATTGTGAAAAATGAAATATAGTTTTCCTTATTTAATTTTTAATAAGATTTAAAAATAAAAATAAAAATTGGACCTATTTTCAATATGTCTAGATATGGATTGAATGATAAGTATTCCTTTTTAGGTGGTCTATGAGCTGTTGCTCAATCCATCGGTTATGAAATTTCATTAACTTGGTTTGTGTTGTCAATATTCCCATGTGTGATTTGTTGGAGCATGAACTTTTTATCTCTCTCATTTATTTATAGAAAAGAGAAACCATATGAGTTTTTTTTTTTTTTTAAAAAAAAGAACAGAAAAAAAAAAGAAAAAGAAAAAAGGAAAGCTCTTACAAGAAGATTGATTCTCATCTCCCATGACATATATAATTTCACATGTGATATATGATTTCATGGTAAGATGATGGATGGAGGCACATGTGGCATATGGTCACATGTGAGTTGTTGTGCACATGTAGGATACAAGAGAAAATGATGATGGTATATGTGGCACATTAGCATATGTGGGATACTTTACACATGAGGGTGTAATAGGAAATGGATGCTAGCTCATGTGGCCCTTTAACACATATGAGATGCTTTACATACAAGTTGCATGCATGAGGTGCAAGAGAAGGTGGATGGTGACACATGTAGCACATAAATTGATATGGTGGTGCACATGGGGCACAACTGAAGATGAATAATGTCTCATGTATCACATATACAGATACATCCGTGCATATGGGGCACATGTGATATATGTGAGGCAATTTAAAATAGATGGTGGTACCTTTGGGTCTAGCTCTTAAAAAACTCATTTTACTTCTATCGTGAAAAGAAACTTTTCTTAAGAGTGGAGATTTGAAAATTAAAAAATAAATAAATTTATTAAATTTTACTTAAAAAATGAGTGAAAAGTTCAAAACAAGTCTTAAAAACCAATAGAAAATTATCCAAAAAAGCCCATAAATTAATTGTGTGGAAAATTTGCCCTTGACTATTATGTAGTAGGGAATAACTAATCATGGAAGTAAATACCATCATGCCACAAATCATCGTGGACAGAAGGATTTTCCTACTAACAGAAAATCCAATTTTGTAACAAGAAAGTGAATTTTCTAATATTTTAGTCCTTGCAATGGCTTTCATTTATAACACACTTCTTCCTCTAATGTTTGGATATTTCCGTAATTATACATCTGGAGAAACCATCCACTATTCAAGGATTTCTTCCACAGACCCACATGACTCACATTGTGCTTATCTTATGTGATGAGATCTAGAACGCATGAGTGTAATCATGCGTTGGAAGCAATATTATCCATGCATGCTCACATTACCAAGATACATATTTGCCAAAAAAGCATCAAATGTGTATTACATGTGTTCAATTTTCATCATTTTATTGCTGCCTTATAATCTTTAAAGTCACGTCATGACAAAAAGATGCCCCATCACACTTATTGATTTTTAATTTCTTTTTCCCCCCTTGTTTTCTCTTCTTCTAACATAGAACAGTTTTTGAAATTTGGGAGAATTCATTAATCCAATTTTAAGCTTCCATAGGGAACATAAAAGCTGGACAATGGATTCCTCAAATAACTAAATCAGCTCATAATATCGGCAGTATGTCCTGAAAGTAATTTTGGTCACATGAACAAAGCATTAAAAATATTAACTTTCATTTTTTCAAGATTTTCTATTTTAGAAACTCTAAAATCATGCTTGAAATTCTACCTTTTATTGAACATATGAGATTCACCATCGTGCCCACCATTTTAATCCTTTCGTTTGATGCTTCAAATTGCCACCTAGTGTACCATGTGAGGAATGTGTCAACATGAACTAGCATCAAATGTGTAAATAAGTGTTAGTTTTAACCATTTTATCACTATTTAAAGCACCTACATTCTATGAAGGAAGATCATTTTAATACACATTAAGTTATAATTATCCTTTAAAAATTTTTTTTTAGAATAATTTGCCCATTGTAATCAACCTATGTAATAAACTATTAGATAGCGTTTGATTGTAACCTACCTATGTAATGGTCTATTATATTATGCCTATGCGAGTTTTGTGCTTTCCTTGTAACCAACTTATGTAATGGTCTATTATACTATGCCTATGAGGGTTTTGTGCTTTCATTGTAACCAACTTATGTAATGGTCTATTACGTTGTGTCTATGAGAGTTCAGTTCTCTCATAGCCAGCTCAAGCATGTGTAAAGGAGGAGGGTTGTGCCAGGTTGGCTGCCATGTCAAACTTATGTCATTGTTTTTATCGTGAATCCAAATTTTTTATTTTAGAATAAAATAAGAAGAAATCATTGTTCAAAAACTAAGAATTAAGACCCCTTCAACTCAGTTCAGTCATTAATCAAATGAGTCAAGGCTTGCACGAGTTGACCCCATCTCTCGGTCTAGTTCATTAATTTTGATCAAGTTTAATTTATCTTTGGCAACATTTAAAAATGTCTTTTAACTGTATCGAAATCGGTCCGGTGTTGTGGACTATGATGGGCCAACAGCATGGACATTGCGAGACGAACATTGATTCATTTATGCAAATGAGAACAGAGGTGAGATGAAGAAGAAGAGGGCATTAAGCGCTAGGATAAAGGAGAGGAGAGGAAAAAAAGAAGAAAGAGGAAGAGAAAGGAGAGGCGTGGAGAGAGGGAGACATTCTACGGTTAGAATGTCTCCTCTCCTCTGTTTTATAAGAAGAGCAAAAAAAAAAAAGTTACACGGAGGCCCAGCTGGGTCCATACCCAAATAACTTGGTGCATATATACATGACTTTCAACAAAACTAGATTAGATTCTAGAGCCTAGACTCGGCTTGATTGACCAATGAATCAAGACTTAGACAAGCTGACTTGGTGATTCGGCCTAGTCTCATAAATTTTAACAGGTTTTAATTTATCTCTAACAAAAAAAAAGAAAAAAAAAGAGTATCTTTTAAGTGGATTGGATTGTACGAGCCAATTTGATAAGCGATAATCTATAGGAAAATAAATGAATTCATAATAATCATATCTTAATGTACCATCCAGGAATGGATTCTATTTTAAGTGGGATGCTTAATTAGTGAGTAGACATTTAACTTCATCTCATAAGGATCATCTTGAATTTTGTACATTGAGAATTGAAGAATGAAATGCACATATTAAAAATTCTTCAATTTCTTTGGAAATCAAACACGAGAAAAAAAATATTGATTAAACTTTTATTTTCTTTTTCTTCTAAATTCCCACTTATTAGACAAGCTTAAGGTTCTCGAGATAACCCAACCAATTATATGCCCTGTTATGGAAAAATCTAAACAAGGATAATCAGGGTCGGCTTGAGCTACCAGAATCAGTTAACAAGGCCTCGGAAGGAAGATACCACGTCAAGTATGAGCCGACCCCTAAGTTACGACCGTAGGTTAGCTGAGACAAGCTCCGCTAATGAATCACGACTCGGAACTACAGCCCTGATTAGCCGATCCGAACCTCTTCCTCATTCGAAGAAGGATGGCTGAGCCGAGCTTTGATCCTTGTCCTCAGCTTCATTCAGCGAACTCCGACCTCGATGATATACTAATAAACTCCGACTACTAGTACTCGGTCTCGGGTCTACATAGTCTGAAGCCGAGCCTGGGTGAGGATACTCCGTATGTTGAGGCTAAGGCCGAGCCTAGGTGAGGATACTCCGTGTACCGACCCTGGAGACTAACCTTAATACGGATGTGACTGAAGATCTAGCTCAAGGATACGTGCCCTTAAGACACAATACGCCGCACAACCCAAAGATTATAGATAATATCTCCACGATCACAATATCTTGCTGATTGAGTAAATCATGCCGAGATTAACGGACGTGGATCGTTCAACCCACATGTATAAATACCAGGGGACCCCATTGCAACAGGTACGCAATATCTCGCACCCTCTCTTTACATTCGACTTAGACCCAGATTCCCTAGCCTGACTTAGGCATCGAAGAGTCCCCCGACTGAGCTAGGGTCTCATTTGCTCACCCTTTTGCGCAGGACCAGGGTTCGTTGAAAGTTTGTGGTATTGAGTGGAGGGTGGTCCAGATTCTGACCTCAACATTTTTTGGCGCTGTCTGTGGGAATTCTAGGGTCGAGGACGTTGATGGTGAGGGTTTTCTTTATCGACCCTTTTCTCACAGCTATCGCATAGCATCTCCGAGATTCACATTGATCCCCTCGGAGGTATCCAACCCCTCCTTCTGCTAAGAACTTCATCATCAGATGGTATGTGGACACAACCACCCTCATTGTATTAAGGGAAGGTCTACCTAAAATGACATTGTGCATTGACGGTACATTGACAACAAGAAAGTCCACAAGAAGTGTGACTTGATGTTGTCCTTCTCCTGCTGTCACAGGGAGAGCGATGGCTCCCTCAGATATTACCCTATCTCCGGCAAAGCCGTGCAGAGGGGTTTTCACAGGTCGGAGGCGTGACATTTCGATCTCCATTTTCACGAATGCTTCGGAATAGATGATGTCGGCCGAAACCCCTGTGTCGACCAGAATGCGGTAAACTTTGTGGTTGGCTATGGTCATAGTCACCATGAGGGCATCATCATACGGATGCTGGATTTCACGCTCGTCATCTTCTGTGAAAGTCAGACTGTAAGGGCTGATTTGGAGTTCTTTCCTCGGTCTCTCAGCCAGGTGGACATAGTGCTCAGGGTTTGAACTTCGAGAGTGGGCTTTGCGAGCCCTATTCAAGTTGTCTCCACCGGACCAGCCGCTGTAGATAGTGCGGATCTCGGCAGGTTCTTCCGCAGTCTTGCTTGGTCGTTCTTCTTTCCGAGCTGACTTCTCTTCCTTGGTGTATCGTTGCAGATGATGTCACGCCCCAAACTCGGAAACCGGGTTCACAAAATTTCCGATTGCCGAATCCGGCGCCGACAACCTTCGTAGAACCCATTTTCGGCTCCCGGCACCCATTTACCAGATTCCGATCCAGGGATCCTATAAGGAGGATTTGTAATATCAATTTAATTCATAATGAGCATAACCCACGAATAATAACCACAAGAACACCATCACAAAATCCACTATAGTAAAAAACTTTGAATACAGTGTGAATGAAGGGAAATACAAGATAATGATAATAACAGAAACTCCAAAAGCTCGGCTGCACACTCCAACTGCGACAAAGCTACGGCTGCATCCTGATATCACCTGCACACATCAATCATGCATAAGCTTATAGAAAGCTTAAAGGGTGGTGTAAGTGTGTGTGTAATATGAGCGTGCTTAGAATGCAAGGTCAGAGTAATGCGGAATCATGCTGATGAGTACATGAATGCAATCAGCCGTACCAAGGCTATGCGGTGCAAGATATGAATGCTATCGGCCATATCACGGCCATGCGATGTGAGATGCAACTCAAGCATGCCAATCCTCATCATATATTAGTATAGTTCTCATTCTGGATAATCACCAGGGTTCAGTACACTCCAAATGGCACTGTCGCTCTCCTAGCCGCACAGTCCAAGTGAGCGTAAGAAACCTCACTATCCGCCTAGCCAATAGTCTGCCAATACCTATCCGGCACGTCGATAGTGGACCCATTCACGAGCTGGTTAAACTCAGCCTAGTATTGCCCCCTACTCTTGGGCGAGTAAGGCCACACCCCTTTCCAATCGACCACGACACAGTGGGAGACGCGGCCTCCTGGTATTTTGCCCTCGTGCGCTCATATATCCACTCGGTTTCGATGTTGGAGTCATCCTCTGGTATCATCGGGTTTATGAATTTTCACCCAGGGACATCTATGGGGCCCCGATGCTTAGTAACAATATTTTCGGTATCAATCCAGCCACCCACGATGTGTCTGTGGAGGCTATTGGCCCTGATGTCGCTAGGGCATATAATAATCACAATCACACAAATGCAAGTGCATGAATCATACTATTAGACATGTAACAATCCTGCGCGTACCGAGCGCTCATGTGGGGCAACTCCGCCTGCCCATAAACAATCTGTCCGAAAGCATATGCTATAATCAGTTACTCCTTATATCAGGCATACATATGATGCGTATGATCATGAATCATGGATCTATACTAAACAAGTTATGTGGTGATGGGCTCTGTCATAATGAAGATGGGCCTAGACGGCCTACGCATTACAAGTATGGGCTTATCAATGGGCCCTAGGGAGAGTGATAATGTGGACATTTAACCAACATTATCTATATAATGTGGACGTCAAACCATCATTGCTCCCAAGGCCTAGCCCGTCATCGAGATCATCACATAAACCACGGTGGAAACACATTACAATGGGCCTTATGTACATCCCATTGGGCCTCGACCCATGGGCCTCCAATACGTCAAATGGGCCTCATATGTATCAAAGTGGGCCTCAACAACAGGCCACAAATATATCAAGATGACCCAATCACATGGGCCTCATATGTATCTATATCAAAGGATCAACTGGACCACACTCCAAATAACAGTGGTGACCATGATTTCCACCATGAAAATTCTTAAGGCCCACCATAACATTTATTTTCTATCTAATCTAGGCGTGAGGTCACACAGACTTGGATTAAGAGGAAAAAATTTTTCCTAATGATCCAAACTCTTTGACAACAAGGAGTTTCAATGGCAGAAGCTCAATCCTCACTGCCCTTTACTGGGTGGTCCACTTGATTCTAGATCTGTTTCAGGCTTTAGGTCATGCCATAAAATGAACTTTCAAAATGGTTGGACATCTTGGATGCAACACAAGCATCATGGTAGGTCCCATAAAAGCCCACCATCATATATATATATATATGTACATATATAATATATACAATATAATATATATATACACACACACACGCACACACACACACACACATGCACACACACGAGGTGCAGCCCCCACACGTGGGGTGGTTCCATATAGATGGACGGTATGGATGAAACATATACCTCATGGTGGGGTCCCCCTGCCGTCCAGCAAGCCACCTAAAATGGCTAGAGGGCATAGATAAAACATGTACATCTGGGTGGGCTACGGTGTGAATAAAACACTTACATCACTGTGGGCTCCACGTGGGGCCCACCATAATGTTTATAAGCCATCCAATCCGTTCATAAGGTCACGTGGACCAGGGTGAAGCAGAAAAACAAATTTCATATTGATACAAAACTTCCGTGGAAACCCAAAAAGGGTTTCAATGGCACACGTCCAATCCCTACTGTTTTCTGCGAGGTGGGCCACCTGAGATCCAAAAACGGTTGATTTTAGGGTGGCCCACAGCCAGGGAGGGGGGCCAACAAATGAATGGCGTGGATGTTATACACACATCACAGTGGGGCCCACGGCTAGGACCGTGGGTCCCTGCTACCCAGCGTAGGATGCTGTTGCGTCCTTGGGCGGTGTCAGCGGCAGCAGCAGTAGCTGCTGCCTTTTTTTGAAAATTGAAATCCCGCGGTTTTTCCCATGTGGGGCCCGCATCAGACGAATCTGCTCCAACCATTGGATCCTACAACTTAAGACCGATCAAATGAGTCCAATATGCGGCCTATTTTTGGCGAGTAAAAAGATCCAGGTGGTTTTCAACGGTAAACACCATTATTTCCTATGGTATGGCCCGCTAAAAAAATGGGATCAGCTTCATTTTTCGGCTCAACGCCTAAAATGAGCTGGAGAACGGAATAGACGGCTTGGATTATATACAAACATCAAGGTGGGGCCTACATGAGTGGCCTATCCCAAAAGCTCTCCTTTTTTTTTTAAGCTTGTAAGTACACACCCCTGCCAGTACACGCACTCCATGTTAGCCATGATCTATCCAGCGTCCAAGGACGCTGGACGGCATGGATAGAACACAAGCATCATGGTGGGTCCCACATGGACGTGGCCCACCATGGATATATATATATATTATATAATATAAATAAATTACATATGTTTAGATCTAGTGGATGGGATTTCCCTGATATGTGGTGGGCCACTCCATCTGATGGATGGAGTAGATCGAACACAATTTGGTGGGGCCCACAACATTTAAGGGAAAGAAAAAGAGAGAGAGATAGAGAGAGAGATAGAGAGAGAGAGAGATACAGTGATGGAGGGGAGGGACCCCACCACTATGGGCCCTCCATTGATACAACACATACATCAAGTGGGTCCCACAACAAGTGAACCTTAAAAAATCAAATTTAATGGTGGATCACCCACCTATCTTCATTCTTCTTGCTCCCCTAGCCTCCTTAGCTCCTAGCCTTCAAGTTTGATGGAGGTAGATGGGGTTTTGATGGTGGTAGATGATGATTGGAAGGTTGAGATGGAAGATGAGAAGGTGGGAAGAGTGGGCCACACTTGGAGTTGGGAGTGAGGAGCTTGGACCTATGGAGTTTGGGTTGCTTGGGAGATTGAGAAATGAGAGAGAGAGAGTGAGCTGATGGGAATGATAAGAGGTGATGGAGTGATGGGTTTGTTTGAAAATTTTGTAAAAGAGGTATGGTTGTGGTTGAAATTTTGTAAAGGGGAATGGTGAGGGGAGAGAGAGAGTTGACTTATGGGAAAGGAGGGATGGGTTGATGTACTTGAGGTATGGATGTACTTGACATTAATTGATTGATTGATTGATAGGACATATCGTAGAGATTCTCTCGAAATTCGCAACGTGCGGCATTTATTTGAAACGAACGCAGGCCCACATCTTCTAGCCTAGGTATCGGTTCGGTGCACGAGTCACGGTGTTGGAACCGCGGCGTCGGCATGGTCTCTAAGGTACAAGTTTCGATTCGAACCGACTTCGGTATACGAGACCTGATTTAGGATCACGCACAAACGTCGGATACGGGTCGAGGGTTGCCGGAATTCGACCGGAAAGATCGCGGAAGGCAACGAAATGGTACGGACTAGGATACGGGTCTTACAGATGACCCCTACGGATGAGGGTCTCAATCTCATCCTTGAGATCCACACAGTCGCTTGTATTATGACCGTGGTCACGATGAAACCGACAATACTTGCGCTTGTTTCAGTTTTCTGTGTCGGCCTTCATGCAAATCGGCCAGTTCAGGAGTTTTTGGCCCCTGATGTCCAGCACGATCTGTTCAGGAGATGTATTAAGGGGAGTGTATGAAGGGAATTTTCTCTCAGGCTTCCTGCTTGGTCGGCGGTCGTGAGTGACGCGATCATCAAGCCTCTTGAAATATTTAATAATTTGCATGAGCTCTACGGCATAGAACTATATATATATATATATATATATATATATATATATATATATATATATATATATATATATATATATTGAAAAAGTTAGTTACATTTTCTTAAATGACATTCTAATTGCTCAACAGGTTGTATGTGAACTATGGCCATTATGAAGCATTAACAAAGTTAAAAAATGATATATAATTATTTTGAAGATTGAAACTAGGATGGAAAATTAGCTATTTTGCTATAATCATTTCTATGCATCACGTGTTGTATATCATTTACCAACCCTATTTGTTGTTGTGTATAGGGCAAAGAAAATGTGCTATTCCATGTCGGGAATAAGCACTAAGGACAATTAATTTATGTTGAGACTTGCAGTAGCACATAGAGAGGAATCAAACAAAGTAATCACAATTGCATAAGCAAATCCAATAGAGAACACTTCAAATTTATGTAGAAAAACTCTTATAGGAAAAAACCACGATACAAAATGATAATGCAATATGAATAACATAGTTATAAGAGGTGAAACCTTACCGATTCAAAGCCCCAAGAGAAAAGCTTTAGCCTTTTCTCTCTCCAAAACCCTCTCAAAACCTTAAGCACGTCTAGCATTAACCCTAATTCCGATTACACCCATATATTTAAAGTAAAACGAAAATAAAAATAAATTACGCAAAACTGTTCAATCCATTGACCCGTTGAGTCAACCAGCTGAGACTCTTTGATCAGTTAGGTCAACTTGTTGAAAACTCCAAAAATTGTCGAAAGAGTTTTGTCAAAAAACTAAATATTTTCGATATCCTTCGACTTGTCGACTAGGCTGTCGACCAGTCGATGGCTCCTGTTTTAGCATAGATTTGAAGCATCCAATTTTCAACAATTCCCACCATGACTCTAATCTTCATGCTACAACATGCCATGTTCGATCCTCCATCTCTATTTTGTCTTCATCATAGCTCCACAATCATCGATTCTTGTGCACACTCTATCTTCACTCTATCATTGTCAGACCTAAGGAAGTCACACAAAACTTGAATTTCTATGTCGGAATCACCTTTGTGAGTATATCCGCCGAATTCACGCTTATATGTATCTTCTCGAGAGTTACTGTCACGCCCCAAATTCGGAAATTGGACTCATAGGAATCTCGATCGCTGAATCCGGTGCCGACAGCCTCCATAATATCCCATTCTCAGCTCCCAGTGCCCATATGCCAGATTCCGATCATGGAATCCTACAAGGAGGATTTTCCAACGTACATTTATCTCGTAAGAAGCATAACCACAAGTTTACCTAAATCACAAAAGCAACATCATCATCACATATCCATAATATAAACTTTGAATACAATGTTGAAAGGAAAAATACATATGTCAAAATAAAATCAAAGCTCCAGAAAACAGCTACATGCTCCAAGCTCCACACTGCTGCAACCTAACATTACCTGCATGCATCTATCATGCATAAGCTTATAGAAAGCTTAGAGGGTGGTGTAAGTGTGTGCACAAGGTAAGTGCCAAGTATTCAATATAATGCGATAATCATACAATATCAGAAATATTGGTAAGATTATGAATCATACTATATCAGAGTAAGCAGAAATATTGACAAGTCCATGAGTCAATCAATATTAGATTATGCAATACAGATCTGTTATGCAAATAAGAAGTCATAAAGAGCCAAATATTAGATGTCGAGGATGCAATGCAATATACAATTCCTGATGAGTTCACGAATAACGTCAGCCGTACCTAGACCATATAAATGCAGAAACACAGTGACCCAAAATGCCATATGCTGCAGATGTAATGCAATATGCGGTATGAATGGAATGACCATGGTAGAGTGTGAAGTTGGGATGATAGTACGTAATATCGCAAGCTACGGGGTCCATCATAAGGGACTTCTATCCAAACCAGTCCCATACCTAAATTTGGATAGTCAGACTCAATGTGGTAAACTCCCGATCTCAGGTTAGTCGCACGCCCTAACCGAAATCCTGGTCATTGCAAAGGCACACATAACAAATAGTTGCGCACCACCAGCCCGAGTGAATAGTGAATGAATGAGTATGCAACTCCTGCCCAATAAGTCTATATATCAGTACTTTTCATCTCTGGGATCATCATTGGGGTCTAGTACACTCTACACCAGCTTGCCGCCCCATCAAGTGCACAACTGGATAAGTGGAAGAGACCTCACTATCCGTCTGGCCAGTATTCAGCCAATATCTACCTGACACGTTGATAGCAGACCCATTCATGAGCTGGTCAAACTCAGCCTAACTATGCCTAATCCCTTAGGCGGGTAAGGCCACATCCCCTCCCAACTGACCACGACACAGTAGGAGACGCGACCTCCTAGTATTCAGCACTCAGGCGCTCATGTATCCACTCGGTCTCGATGTTGGGGCATCCTTTGGTACTAAGAGAGTTTAGAGATTTTCACCTAGGGCCATCTATGACAACCCGATGCTAATAACATATTTTCAATGTCCCATCTGGCCATCCACGATATGCCTGTGGAGGCTACGGCCTTGATGTCGCTAGGGCGTACAGTAATCATGACACACAATGTAAGATGCATGAGTCATACAATCCAGTCATGCATCAATCCTGCGCATACCGTGCGTCATGTGAGATAACCTCCACCTATCAGGGAGTCTCATAATAACCTGCCTAATGACATATGCAATGGTCAACCACAAACATGCAGATGATGCGTATGTGCATGTATTATGATGTTATGCTGTCACATACTCATAATCAGTACCAATAACTGGCCTCGATAATTGGCTTAGATAATGTGAACATTTAACCAACATTGCCTCCAAGGAGTGGCCCACATAGAGCCTAACGTATAGTGGACCCATCACCTCACAAAGGGCCTAATATACAACACCATGGGCCCCACTCAAGGGCTTAATACATCACGATGGGCCTCTCCCATAGGCCTAATATATATCACAATGGACTCCATCACCTGACCCTTAAATGTATCGCAATGAGCCTCATCACATAAGTATAATATACATCACAATGAGCCTTCAACATGGGCTGAATACACATCACAATGGGCCTCAAATACGGGCCGCATATACGTACATTGGGTCTTGCCAATCGGCCTCGATAATTAAAATTAGCCTCGGTGGCCGGCCTAAACAGTCTCAACAATCAGAATTGACCTCGATGATCGGAATCAGCCTCGACAATCAGAATCGGCCTTGACAATCAGAATCGGCCTCGACAATCAAAATCAACCTCGATAATCGAAATCGCCCTCGACAATCAGCCTTAACAATCGGAATCGGCCTCGATAATCAGAATCGGTCTCAACAATCGGAATCGGAATCGACCTCAACAATTGGCCTCGACAATCGGAATAAAAAATTTGCCTCAACAATCAGAATCAGAATCGGCCTCAATAATTGGAATCAGAATCGGCCTCGACAATCGGAATCGGGATCGACCTTAATAATCGGCCTAACAAGGGCCTAAGGGAAGGTCACAATGAGAACATTTAAGTATCATTACCCATCAATGTGGACATTTAACTAACATTACTCCTAAGAAGTGGTCCACATAGAGCCAAACATATAATGGGCCCAAGGCCTCACACAAAGGGCTAATATACATCACAATGGGCCTTACCAAATGGACTGGAAATACATCGCAATGGGCCACGACATATGGGCTGTAAATACATAACAGGCCTCAAATATCCAACAGGTGGGCCTCAAATAGCCTCAAATATACATCACAGGTGGGCCTTACACATGCAGCAGTGGGCCTACTCATCACAGTTGGGCCTACCAGCGGTCCAGCTAAAGAATGGCCTGGATAACATGCACATCACAGTGGGTCGCATCATTGGGCCGCACCAATGGGCCTCATATACAACAAGTGGGTTGCATCAATGGGCTGCACTAATGGGCCTCATAGATGGGCTATAAATATATCAAGGTGGGTCTCTCAAATGGGCCACAAAATACATCAAAGTGGGCCTGACAAATGGGACACAAAATACATCAAAGTGGGCCTGACAAATGGGCCACAAAATACATCAAAGTAGGCCTCACAGATGAGAGCTTGGATTACATCTAAAATCACTTCAATAGTTGCAAGTGCAACATGTGTATTACTGTACACTATCATTCCATGGGGCATGTGGCCCACTAATGATGATCAGCACTGTCCAAACATTGTCCAGGTAAATCAGTACCATCCAAACATTTCCCATGTAAATCGGCACCATCCAAACATTGTCTATGTAAATCAACACCGTCCAAAAATTGTCCATGGAAATATGCACTGCCAAACATTATGCAGCACCGTCTAACACAATCTGGATGGTGTGGATGAAATAAAGACATCATGGTGGTGTCCATGCTGGCAAAACAATTGGACGGCTTGGGGATCACATACATTAAATGGGGCCCACAGAACTTGCAGGCGTCAGTACAGCAGCTAAATGGCTGGCTGCTAGCTAGCGTACACCAGCCAATCTATTTCCATTCAACAGGTGGGTCCCACATGGGGCCCACCATAACGTTTATTTTCCATCCCTTCTATTGATAAGGTCATACGGACCTAAATAAAGGGGAAAAACAAATTTCATATATATATATATATATCCAAAACTTCTATGACCCAAAAAGGGTTTTAAGGGTAGCAATTCAACCAACTGCTGCTTGAAGTGTGGACCACCTGAGCTCCGGGTACTGCTGATTTTTTGGGTATCCCAATATCTAGGGGGGGCCCATCAAATGCATGGTGGAGATGTTTGACATACATCATGGTGGGGCTTGTGGTGGGGCCCACTGTCCCTGCTTACGTCCCAAGCAACAGGAGCTGCAGCGTCCTTTGGACGCTGGACGTCAGCAGCAGGGGCGTCAGCCCCTGCCAATATATATATTTTGTTTTTTTTTGTTTTATTGTATTTTTTCATAGGTGGGGTCTACGTCAAGAAGATTCAATTCGTAGGTTGGATTCCCGGGCTCGGGACAGTTCAAATGAGTCCAATATTGAACATGATCTGATGCATAGAAACATCATGACAGCCCCTAACAATTTATATCACCCAAACTACTATTTTCTATAATAAGGCCTGTCAGAGATACAGATTGGCTTCATTTTTTTAGCTCAATGCCTAAAATGAGCAGGGAAATAGGGTACGGTGTGGATTAAATACATGCATCATGTATGGGGCCTGTTGTGGGTCCCACTCTCTTCTTTACTATAAGCAAGCTGGACACTGCTTGTTGCAGTGTTCTCTGGACGCTGGCAGCAGCGTCCACCATGCCCCAACACACTCACACTGTTGTGGGATTTCACCAAATATGTGGGCCCACTTAGTGGATGGCCTAGATAAATTACATGCTTCATGGTGGGGGTCCATCCGGGTGGGCCACAAGGCCTCATCATCACCATAAAATGAAGGAGAGGGAGAGAGAGGGAGGGAAAAAGAGATCAGTGAGAAGGGGAGGGACCCCGCCACTATGGGCCCTCCCTATATAATGCATACATCAAGATGATCTCCACTATAAGTGGGCCCTTAAATCACAAAATCAAAACATAAGATCACCCACCTCAAGATCCTTTCTCCCCTCTTTCATCAACACGTTTTATAGCTCCAAAGAATGTGATCCGACAGTTGAGATGAGGCTTGGAGGGTGGAGATGGGAGGTAGGAAGGTGGGCCACACTAGCTCTCCCTCATGGAGCTTGGACGTTGGACTCTCATGGGGTTGCTTGGGAGTAATGAGAGAGAGATGAGAGAGAGGGTGATGTAAAGAGAGAGGGGAATGGGGTGTGATGGGTGAGTGAGTGATGGGTGTACCTTGTTGTAAGAAAGAGTTGACTTTAGGGAAGGGGTGATTGTACTTAGGGATGGGCGTGAGTGATGTGTACTTGATTGATGTGATTGATGTGATGTGTCATAGAGATTCCCTCGGTATTTGCAACACGTGGCATTTTCCTCAAACTGAATGCAGGCCCACATCTCCTAGCCCAGGTATCACCTCGGCGCGTAATACGCGGCGTCAGAACCGCGGTGATGGCATGGACGCAAGGGTATAAGTTTCGAGTCGAGCCGACTTTAATATACGGGACACGACTCACGATCGTGCGCAAATGCCGATAACAGATGTGGGTCACCGGAATTCGACCGGGAGGACCACGGAGGCATATGGAACGGTACGGGCTAGGATACACGTCTCACAATTATACTACCTTCCTCTAGCACTTATCAGATAAAATGATGACGCACATTAATTTGTTTAGTTTTAGAATGGAAAACTGAGTTCTTTACCAAATTGATCACGCTTTTGCTGTGACAATTAACTAGCATAATCTCATGTTGAAGTCCTAGCTAATTTATCATTTCCCTAAACCAAACCACTTCCTTGAATGCTTCCGTCATTGTCATGTACTTAAATTCATTCGTGAAAAAAGCTACTATAGACTGAAGCTTCTACATCTAACTGATCGCTCCACCACTAACACAAATGAGTATCTGGAAGTCAAGATTCTATTATCCACATTACCTGTGTAATCTGAATCCACATAGCTTACTAACTTGTGCCATAAATTTTCAAATGTCAAAATGTAATCCTATGTACCTCGAATATATTGAAGTAATCATTTCACAACCTCCTCGTGTTGCTTGTCAGGATAAGTCATGTATATGCTAACAACACCCACCGTATGTGAAATATCTAATCTCGTATAGAACATGACATATATCAAGTTGCCAAGCACACTCAAATAAACCACGCAGGACATAACTTGCTTTTCTTCATCCGAAACAAGATACTGCTTAGAAGGAAGCTGAAGATGAGCTGTGTGGGGAATGCTAACTGGCTTTGCCTTATCCATCTCATACTTCACAAATACATTCTCAAGGTATTCAGTTTGAGATAACCATATCTTAGTTTTCTTCCTATTTATGTGTATGTTGTTGAGACTCAAATATTACTTGCATATTTAACCCTTTAATTTCATTAGTTTTCATATTATTTAAGTGTTAATTCAATTTAATTATGTACGTTTTCGTTATGTGAGGTGATTTGGAAGTCTAATGTAAATATGCACTTAAAATAATGGATTTAGAGCTTAAAAGAAGATAATGAAGAATTATAGATTTAGAGGTCATTAATGAAGAATTCACTTACCAAAGTTCCAAGCAAACCAAGTGAGGAATGAAGGAAATCAAAAATTTGAAGTGAAGAAACCAAGGAAAAAGAATCCTGAAAATTCCTGGCAAAAAAAATCATATTATGAATCCAGGACTAGAAAAAAATAGTCCTGAATTTTACATAAATAAACTTCGATGCCATCGAGGCTAACTTCGATCCCATCGCAAAAATCAATAAAAATTTGATTTTCTTGTTGGGCATATTCATGCACCCTTTGATGCTATTGAAGGTGCCATTGAAGCTGTGGTAATTATGTAAATTTAAAGTCAGTTTGCGAAGTTTTCCGAGGCATTGCGAAAGATTGAATTCCAAAACTATTTAAAGGACTCCCTATGTTATTCCAAATCATCTTCTAGGTTTTAGAAAGGGAGAGAAGGCTTAAGTGGAGCTTCGACAGCGTTTTTTTTAATTTTAATTTCTTCATGAGTTATAATAGATCTTTTAGTTTTTCTTTTATTTTTGAATTAGCTATGACTAGCTAATCTCTTAGCTATGGCTAAGAGATGAAACTTGTAGTTCTTCTTAATATTTAGTTTACTTTGATTCAAATTATTTGGTGAAAAGGGCGAGCTTAACAGTCCTTTAGGGGGGGAGTGAGCTGAAATATAAATAAATTAAAAATCTCAATAGCACTAGTTTTGAAAAAATTGATTTGAACTTAGTTCGTAAGACAACCTTCACTAAAAACAAAGTTTTAGGTAGGACAACCTTATTTCATGAACGTTTGTAAGGATCAAGATCTTAAACCAAGCAAGAGAAAATAAAACTATCTATTACAAAACATTCAACACTTTTGCATAAATAATATTACAACCATTCTCCACAAATGCAAAAATTAAACATTCACCACAACATCACGAATTATAGTGGTTTGGTGTGTACAACAACTGTTCTCAAACAACCACACCTCCACTCCCAATAATCACTATCTACATGATACTGGCTTTCATTATAAATAATATTTTCACAGGGTCACCTTAAAACCTGATACAGTTGTGATTTTAACGGGCTATCATAAACAAAAAACTCCTTACTGAGATTTTCTGGCTATCTCATGCAAATGAACAAATGAAATTTTCTGGCTATCTCAATAAAATCAAAATATAAAAGATAGAATATACTTATCTTCACCTTGAAGATGTATCTCTTAATCTAGCCTGTAGAACCACTTTTATTGAAGTAGATTGTTCAATGTCTAGTTTCACAAACAAGGGTTCTAAGTTTTAGATTAATTTTAAATTAATTTAAACCAAAGGCTACTTGTTAGAATTCCTTAAGATCTCAAAGACGAGTATCTACTCTCTTTATAGAATAAAATTCATAAAACAAGAGATCTAGGAATTGAAATAAAAAGCTATTAAAGAAATATTAAAAATATCATGCAATAGCTTGACAATAATGGAGACTTCTCTCTCTCTCTTGATAAAGGCTTTAATCAGCTTGAATTGTTAATTTCAGATTACGAGGAGGCCTCTATATATAGGCTGAAAGTTATTGCTTCGACTTGTTTAAGATTTTCTTCAACTCGTCTAAGATTCAATAAATTTTTAAATTTTGAGCACGATCGGATAAAACCAAACTTCGACTAGTCGAAGGCCCTGCTTGATTGGTCAAGGGCCCTATTCGATTGGTCAAGCATGGGCTTCAACTGGTCGAGCGTGCCACATTTTTAGTTGTTGGACTTCAAGTCGAGCAACCTTCGACTGGTCGAAGGCCCCTCTTTGACTCGTCGAGCAGTCTGCTCGATTGGTCGAGGAAGTAACTGAAAAATCCATTTTTCTAAATTCAAACTTGGATTGGTCGAAGATTTCTTAGATTGGTTGAGCCATAGCTTAGACTAGTTGAACCTAACCCTTGACTAGTCGAAGTTTAGCCTATATTAAGTATAAAGACTCATATAAGTTAATGTTTTGAAATGACCTAACCCTAAGGTCTTTCTAGGGTCTATTATACCTGAAAAGACTGAACATTGAAGTAGCCTAAACTTCTCGGAACTTGTTCTTCTACTCGAATATTTAATAGAGCTTGAAGATGGAGTTTGATCTTCTACTAGAAGTGTAGTGGAACTTGAACTCAGCCATCTTGAACTTCAGTAGATTCTGAACTTTCCATCTTGATCTAGTTTTTGACTTAAACTTTAATAAAGTCTTAAACTTAGTAGATTTTGAACTATCATGACTTGAAGTAATGTCTTGAACTTTCCATCTTGATCCACATAAGACAAACTACTTCATAAGCTATTTTGTTCAAGCGAAATTTGACAAACAAATATGTGCTTTATACAATATAGCACTTACAATCTCCCCCTTTGTCAAATTCGTGACAAAACACTTAACATTACAACAAGTAGAGTGACATCTTGAATTCCATGTTGTAGAAGGTGCAACTTTAATGAATGTGTAATTTTACTCCCTCTTAATGCGAGATTGTCCATGTATTATAACATATATATATATATATATATATATATATATATATATATATATATATATATATATATATATATATATATTTCCAATGCAATATACAACCATAAATCATATATCATCAACATTTTCCATTCCAAACATATACCAACATTCATATAATGCGCATCTTCATTCATTCTACTTATAAAATTAGCAACTCTCTCCCCCTTTTTTGTCACAAGATGACAAAGGGAAGAACACTCATGTGATTATAATCAATAACTTACAAGAATCAGTAGAATAATAAGAAGAAAATGTAAGGAAATATGTCAATTAAGGAGTTATCAAAATGTCATCAAGAAGTATTAAGAGAGTAGTGTTAGAGAGTTATCATCCAGCACACATAAAGTTATATAACCTAAAGTTAAATGAAAATCAGTTTAATCGGATCTAAAAGAAGATTGAGAAGGTATAGAAGGATCAATCTGGTGAAGTCCCTTGGTAATGTGATGAAAATATTTCCACATATATTTCATGGAAGCTTTGTGACTTTCTACCAGATTATCATGTTATACCTTTAACTCAACAACCTTCTCTTCCAAAGACTTGAGCCGATCATCAACCTAGGAAGGTTGATAGTCAGGATTAGCTTCATCATCCGATTCCAGTTCTGTAAAGATGACATTCTTAGATGTGTTTTCATGTAAAGGTGCGTCTTCTTCATCTCCTTCATCTTCATCTCTCTGGCCGGGAAGGTATACCAGGTTTATCTTATAAATATTTGTATTATCAAATGGTAGAGCTGACTCTGGCGCCTCGGTCGATGGAATAATAACGTTGTAATAGATAGCAAGGCTTGTCATGAGATATGAAAAAGGTATCGAGTCATGACCCGGATGGATACGAAATTCGATAATCAAATAACATATCAAGGAGGGAAGACAGATAGGAATGTCAGACACAACAGCATGAAGTACACGAGTCATAAATGGAGTAAGTTCAGACTTATTCCCAAAACGAGGATATACATTGACGTGAAAATACGATGAAGGACTCTTTATTTTAGAATCATCTGGGTGGCATGGAGGGCATTACCAGTACTCTAATTAGTATTAAATCGACATAATTTGTGAGTAATTTGCCTTCATTTAAATTCAGACATTTTTTCAGCAAGGGTAGCAATGGGTATGCCTTCATCATTGACATTAACATCAAGTAAACTTGAAATCAAATGATGATTAATGGGAATCGTCCCTTCCCTAAAATTAATAGAGAATGTCAGATTATCAAGAGATAATTCACCTATTGAAGCATACATCCCTTGTGCTATAGAGCGGTATGTCGTTTCGCCCCAACCAAGAATATTTTCCTAACCAATGGCAGTAAGGATAGGTAAGAGATGGAATGAAGCAATGTGGTCGACATTCATCGTCATTTCAATGATAATATCCTTAGAGCGGATATCCCTAACATGCTCTGAATCTTCTTCGGGAGGTCTTAGGGTTCTCACCCTAACTGGAGTCGACATGGAGGAGGAGCCGCTAGGGCCCTTGCGTGTAGCCTTCCTCTTAGTACAATGCTCCATGTAGAGATTGCAATAAAGAGTATTAAAAAGAATAGATGAGTTTGGCTAGGATCATATTTTTTGCACAAAACCCATTATAGAAAAGATGTAAATCTCAAATAAACCACAAAATGAAGATTAATTGGCAACAACGAAACCAAATGTGGAAAGAAATTGGAAATAAACCACTTATAATGACAAAATAGAGATGGGTTCGACAAGTGGAGCGACAACTAGTCGAGGAAGAAATGTAAAATGAAGAAAAAAAGAGTTTTTCCCTCTTTTAAGAAGCAAACCCGTGCACTTCGACCGGTCGAGTATGGTCCTTGACACGTCGAAGGTCGACTGGTCGAGGACGTACTTGACCCGTTGAGTAGCCTAAAAATTTACACATTTTTAATTTTTTAAAATTTATATATTTTGCATATTAAAAATTATAAACATACAATAAATAAAAATGCATAAACAATATGATTTAATTAATTAACATTATAGAATCCAATATCATGTTTTAATTTGGAATATTTATTCCTACCAAGTGGTTTGGTCATGATGTTAGCAAGCTGCTTTTTAGTTAGAATATATCTAATAAAATACTCTTATTCTCAACTAGTTTTTGAATATAATGATATCGGATGTCAATATGTTTCGTACAAGAATGTTGAATAGGATTTTTTGAAATATTAATTACGCTTGAGTTATCATAATATAATATCTTTTCAGTCGGAATATACTCTAATAATATACTCTTATCCTCAACTAATTTTTGAATATAATGATATCAGATGTCAATATGTTTCGTACAAGAATGTTGAATATGATTTTTTGAAATATTAATTGTGCTTGAGTTATCACAATATAATATTATTGTATCTTGTACAATCTCATAATTCGCTAACATTCGTTTCATCCAGATTAGCTGAGTACTAGCATTTTCAGTTGCAATATATTCGGCTTCAGCAGTTGAAAGAGTTATAGAATTCTGCTTCTTACTAAGCCAGGAAACTAAAAAATTCCCTATGTAGAAACATCCACCACTGGTAAATTTTCTATTATCAATATTTCCTATCCAATCTACGTCAATATATCCGATAAGTTGTACAGTTGTATCATATGGATACTATAGACCAAAATTAGCTATACTTATGACATATCGAATTATCCGTTTAACAACGATTAGATGAGATTCCTTAGGATCAGATTGATATCTAGCACACATTCTAACGCTAAAAGCAATATCAGGTCTACTAGCAGTTAAGTTTAGAAGATTACCAATCATACTACATTATAAACGGAAGTCTATATTTTTACTTGTTTCATTTTTAGAAAGTTTGAGAGTTGTACTCATAGGAGTATCAAACTTTTTCCCATTCTCAAACCCAAATTTCTTTACCAAATTCAAAGTATATTTGGTTTGAGAGATGAATATACCATCTTCCTGTTATTTTACTTGTAATTCAAGAAAGTAATTAAGTTCTCCATCCATACTCATTTCAAACTTGGATTTCATTAGATCTGCAAACTCAATAGACAAGTTAGTGCATGTAGATTCGTAAATAATATCATCAATGTAGATCTGCACAATCAATATATCTTCATTATATTTTTTAACAAATAATGTCTCATCAATGCTACCCATGATAAAATTGTGACTAAGTAAAAATTTAGTCAACTTTTCATACCATTCCCTAGGAGCTTGTTTTAGGCCATAAAGTGCCTTTTTAAGATGGTATACATGATCTAAAAGTTTAGGGTCCTCAAAACCCTTAGGTTATTCAACATATACTTCTTCATGTAAATCACCATTTAGAAACGTACTTTTAACATCCATTTGAAATATATAGCAAGCAATTGAGATAAATAATCTAATGGATTCAAGGCGTACAACTGGTGCGAAGGTTTTATCATAGTCAAT
Organism: Magnolia sinica; assembly: GCF_029962835.1. NCBI lineage: Eukaryota > Viridiplantae > Streptophyta > Magnoliopsida > Magnoliales > Magnoliaceae > Magnolia > Magnolia sinica. The sequence continues at coordinate 23,371,035 of NC_080589.1, read as the reverse complement.
TCCTTCTATCTGAGTGTACCCTTGTATAACCAGTCATGCCTTGTTTCTAATGATATTTCTCATTTTATCAGATTTATTCTTAAAAATCTATTTGGTTCCAATTATATGTTTATCAGAAGGTCTAGAAACCAAATACCAAACATCATTTCTGATAAATTGATTTAACTCATTTTGCATAGCCAATATCGAACTTTCATCGGCAAATGCTTCTTTTACATTAGCTGGTTCAATTTGAAAAGTGAAGTAGATGTAATTATAGATATTTTCTAATTATTTTCTTGTCTGAACATGAGTACGAGGGTTATCCAATATCTGATCAGTCGGATGGTCTTTGATTGATCTTAATTCAGTATTATCTGATTTAGATGAAAAGTCAGGTTTATTGATAATGTTAACTTCATTATCATCTTGACTTGGTGTGGGTGTGTTCAGGTGATTGTCAATTACAACGTTAATAAATTCTTAAATCACTCCTGTTCTTTTATTAAGAACATGATATGCTCGATTATTCAGAGCATAACCCAAGAATATTCCCTCATCACTCTTTGCTTTGAACTTTTCCAAATTTTTCTGGTCACGTAAAAGTAATATTTACTTCCAAAAGTTTAAAAGTATTTGACAGTTGGCTTCTTATTGAACCATAACTCATAGGCTGTTTTATCTTTGACTTTTCTAACATATACATGATTTATAATATAGCAAGCAGTATTAACAGCTTCAGCTCATAATTTTTTCGGTAAATTCATGCTATTCAGCATTACATTGGCCATTTCCTGTAACACCCTATTCTTTCTTTCAACAACCCCATTCTGTTGAGGTATTTTAGCAGCAGAGAACTCATATGATATACCATGGCCTGTACAATACTTATCAAAATTGTTATTTTCAAACTCAGTACCATGATCACTTCTAATTTTGATCACATGTACTTTTTTTCAGTCTGAATTCATTTTAGAATTCTTCTGACTTCATCGAGAGTCTTTGATTTCTCTCTCAAGAAGGCTACCCAAGTATATCTGGTAAATTCATCAAAAATAACCACAAAATACTTCTTTCCACCTCTACTCTTCATTCTTGTTGGTCCTACAAAGTCTATATGGAGTAGTTCAAGAGGTTTGGTTGTGACTAAGGAGTTCACTTTCTTGTGACTACTCCTAATTTGCTTGCTAACCTGACATGTGCCACAAATCTTTTCTACCTTTTATGATCTCTCTTGCTCAATCTATAAAGATCTCTAAAGTTAACATGCCCGAGATGTTTATGCCATAGTTCTATTTCGTCTGTTTAGAGCATGTAACATAAAAAGTTAGAAGAGCATGAGTCATTAATAGTGTAGAAATTCTTAGAAGTCTTATGACTATTTGATATCACACTTCCCTTCTCATTTGAAATCTCACATCTGTGATTTGTAAATTTTACATTGTGTTTATTATCATAGATTTGAGATATACTTAGGAGGTTATGTTTTAAACATTCATCATACAATACATTCTTAAAGGGAGGAAGATTAGATAGTTGAACAGTACCTTGGCCTATGATTCTGCAATTGCTTCCATCACCGAAAGTAATTGAACCATCATTCATTTCTTTGAAGTTGGTGAATATTGCTTTGTCACTTGTCATATGTCTTAAACATCTACTATTCAGGTACCATTTTGAATGACCAGTGGCTTTGGTAACAAGACATGTAACCTTTGGAACCCATTTCATTATGGTTTTGGGTTTAAGAGTTTCATTAGATTTTCTCTGTTTCAGGGAGTTGGAATGTTTCCCCTTTTTATTAACTCCGATTCCATTTGAGTTGGATTTTAGAAGCTCTTTGAGTAAGTCCACTATTTTTTCAGCTAAAGGAGGTTTGTTATATCTTTGATTTCTATAGCCAATGGCATTAAAGTTAATCTTCAAAACTTGAAAAGGTTTTCAATTTTTAAAATCATTTCGACCATAATTTCTTAAATTCTTACCTTTCGAGTTTGAAGATTCTCCCTTTACAAATATAGGAGATGAATTCTTATTTTTCAGAGAATTATCTTTGATATAGCCTAGACCTGATTTGTCACCACATTTTCTGGATGAGGTTAATAGTTTTTTCAGTTTTAGGTCTCCGTGGGCATATCTCCAAGTATCCTTAGAACTCAACAGAGAAGAAACTTCGAGTTTTAGATTCTCATTTTCAATTTTGAGTTTTTTTAACTTTGAGATTTTGAAATTTAAGTCTAGTTTTATTTTTTCAAAACAATCAGAAAGAGGAGATTTTTCTAAAACATTGTTTTTAAGTTCTTCTTTTAATTTAAGTTATTTTTCTCTTTGAATTTTCAATTTGACAGTAATTTTGCAACTTTCCCTATATAAGGCATTGTAAGCGTCTTGAAGATCATCTTCATTCTCATTTTCAAGGTCACTCTTGAGATTTTCATAATCAGATAAGTTACAGCTATCTGAGGAAATAACTCTAGCTATAGTAATTAGGGCTTTTACATCATTTGTATTTTCTTGTTCTGATTCATCTGACTCAGAAGAACTTTCAGAGCCCCATGATTCATCTCAAGTAGCTATCATGCCCTTTCTTTTTGACTTATCCCTTTTAGGGCATTTATTCGCCAAGTGTCTGTATTCATGGCAGTTGAAACATTGACTGTCCTTTACAGATTTTCAGGATTTAGATTTTCCTTTTCTTTTGTCAGATGGTTTTTAAAAGTATGATCTTTTCTTATTTTTAAAAATTCTGTAAAATTTCTTAGTAAGTAAAGCCATATCATCTTCTGTATTTTTAAAATCAGAATTAGCACTATTTTCTTTTGAAACAGATTTAGAAGATTTAAGAGTAATAGACTTACCTTTAGGAGCTTTGAAATTTAACTCATATGTTTAAAGAGAGCCAACTAACTCCTCAACCTTCATATAATCAATATCTCTTAATTCCTGAATGGTAGTTACTTTAGAATTGAATCTCTTAGGAAGAGATTGCAGTATTTTAGCATAGATCTTGCTTTCAGGGATTCCATCTCCTAGACCCCACATGGTATTTACTATATCATTTAGTTGTATAGAAGTTCATGAAAGTTTCATTTTCTTCTATACAAATTTCCTCAAATCTAGTAGTGAGGATTTGAACTTTTGATTTCTTGACTATAGAAGTTCCTTTATATGTCATTTCAAGAGTCTCCCAGGCTTGTTTGGCTGTATCACATGAAATAATTCTCTTGAATTCATCAGGTGATAAAGTACAAGTTATAACATTTAAGGACTTAGCATTAGCACTGCTTTCGCTTTTCTGATCTGTAGTCCATAAAAAGAAGGCAGATTCTCTCATAGATTTAGTTCCATCACTGCATAATGCTTTAGACATAGGAGGTTTCCATTTGGTTACAGTGGCTTGCCACACACTTTCATCTAAGGATTTTAGAAAAATTCTCATTTTGGCTTTCTAGTATGCATAGTTAGAGCCATCAAAAAGTGGTGGGCTGGTAATAGACAAGCTATCGAAATTTGATATAATAAAAGCTCTAGATCTTTTAACTTAAGGAAATTAATCTAAAAAAAATGAGTAACTTATCTCTGATACCACTTGAAAAGGGTGAGCTTAATAGTCCTAAAGGGGGGGGGGAATAGGACTATGCCAAAATAAAAAATAAAAAATTAATGAGCTGAAATATACATAAATCAGAAATCTCAATATCAATAGTATTGAAAAATTGATCCGAACTTAGTTCGTAGGACAACCTTCACCAAAAATAAAGTTTTAGGTAGAACAACTTTATTTCATGAACGTTTGAAAGGATCAAGATTTCAAACAAAGCAAGAGAAAATAAAGCTATCTATTACAAAACATTCATCACTTTTACATAAATAAGATTGTAACCATTCTCCACAAATGAAAAAATTAAACATTCACCATAACACCATGAATTATAGTGGTTCGGTGTATACAACAACTGTTCTTAAACAACCACACCTACTCCACTCCCAATAATCACTATCCACATGATATTGACTTTCACTATAAATAAGGTTTTCACAGGGTCACCTTAAAACTTGATACAGTTGTGATTTTAATGGGCTATCACAAACAAAAAACCCCTCACTGAGATTTTCTGGCTATGTCATGCAAATCAACAAATGAATTTTTTTGGCCATCTCAATAAAATCAAAATACAAAAGATAGAATATACTTATCTTCATCTTGAAGATGTATCTCTTGATATAGCCTGTAGAACCACTTTTCCTGAAGTAGATTGTTCAATGTTTAGTTTCACAAACAAGGGTTCTAAGTTCTAGATGAATTTTAAATCAATTCATACCAAAGGCTACTTGTTTGAATTCCTTAAGATATTAAAGAAGAGTATCTACTCTCATTATAGAACAAGAGATCTAAGAATTGAAATAAAAAGCTATTAAAGAAATATTAAAAATATCATGCAATAGCTTGATAATAATGAAGACTTCTCTCTCTCTCTCTCTCTCTCTCTTGATAAAGGCTTTAATCAGCTTGAATTGTTAATTTTAGATTGAGAGGAGGCCTCTATATATAGGCTGAAAGTTATTGCTTCAACTTGTTTAAGGTTTTCTTTAACTCCTCTAAGGTTCAACAAAATTTCAAATTTTGAGCGCGATCAGATAAAATCGAACTTCGACTGGTCGAAGGCCTTGCTCTACTAGTCGAGGGCCCTGTTCGATTGGTCGAGCATGGTCTTTGACTAGTTGAGGGTGCCACATTTTTAGTTATTAGACTTCGACTCGAGCAACCCTAGACTAGTTGAGGAAGTAACGAAAATATCTATTTTTCTGAATTCAAACTTGGATTGGTCAAAGATTTCTTAGACTGGTCGAGCCATAGCTTAGACTAGTCGAATCTAAGCCTATACTAGTCGAAGTTTAGACTATATTAAGTATAAAGACCCATATAAGCTAATGTTTTGAAAGGACCTAATCCTAAGGTCTTTCTAGGGTCTATTATACCTAAAAAGACTGAACATTGAAGTAGCTTAAACTTTTTAAAACTTGTTCTTCTACTTGAATCTTTAATAGTGCTTGAAGATAGAGCTTGATCTTCTATTAGAAGTGTAGTAAAACTTGAACTCAGACATCTTGAACTTCAGTAGATTCTGAACTTTCCATCTTGATCTACTTTTTTACTTGAACTTCAGTAAAGTCTTGAACTTAGTAGATTTTAAACTATCATGACTTGAAGTAACGTCTTAAACTTTCCATCTTGATCCACATAAGACGGACTATTTCATAAGCTATTTTGTCCAAGAGAAATTTGACAAACAAAGATATGCTTTATATAATATATCAATTACATTTGGTTTATATGTTAAACAATTCATTGAGATTTAGTTTAAATGAAGAAGTATTTTTAGTTTACTTTGATCCATTGTTGAATCTGGGCACTTTGGATGCTTAGGAAGGCGTTTGATATATTCTTAAATGTTTTGCAATTGTGTGATTTGTAAATTCTATTTTATTTATCATTGACTCTAAGTTCATCGGAACCAATCTGATGAAAGTTCATAATCTGTTTTGACATATGTATGATGTTTCAACCACTCTATCATCCAATTGGATAGGATAAGACTTCGATTCCAATTGAGTTATCCATTGAATCAGTAAATTGAATATTGAGATTGCTATGAGTGGATTTCTGAATCCTTAGTCTTTTATTTATTTGTTTTAAATTTGAAAGTGCTTATATTTAAAGCACACTTGTGTTGTCAAATTTCGTAATTCTAGATAGATCACAAGCTCACTCCAGTATTCTTCTGCAACTCATGAAGATCACTTAAAGATAGACTCAACATCTCAAGGTTATCTCAACATCTGAAGCCTTAAAGACTTTGCATAGTTCAAGACTGAAGCACTTTGTATATGTCAACAATCAGGTGGTATAACCTTAGAATGACCCTAGGTTAGGTGTATTTCACATGCTGATATGATAAACATAATTTTAAGCAAAATAGACTGAAGTTAGGCCAGCCCGACTTCTGGTTCAACCAGCCTAACTGGCTTTGGCTAACCCAACACATTTCGGGTAAGTATATAACAAAATAATGATTTTTCGTGTCAATTTTGGCCAGCCCAACCTTGGGTTCAACTAGCTCGAAGTGTTTGGTCAAGTTCCAACAACCTTAAAACTTCAGATCTCAGGGAGATTCGGCTAGCCAAATTTTGGCTTGGGCCCGTCGATTTTTTGAAAGATATTATCCAGTGAAATTCGAGTGTCATTAGAATGATATTATTGGAATTCGACCAACTGTATAAAAAATCAGGCCAATCGAATTTCCAAGACCTTTAGCCATAAATAGATGTCTTCTCTTATTCATTCAACAACGAAAAGTTGTGAGCAATATACTCAAGCAAGGAGAGAAAGTCAGGACTATCTTAAGCTATTTGTGTAGTAAATATTATATTTAATTTAGTTTATTCTATTCTCTTTCTCAAATTAGTTTTAATTATTTTTAATATAATAATCCATACTCTACTTAGGAATTAGATAATTGAATTTACAGCATTAGGATATTTGTTTATTACTTGAAAATATATTAGATCCTTACATCTTTTTTGGGTTGAACACATATACGTCTTCATCAATATCCCAAGAAAGAAGATCGCCACAATCAAGCTACAGTTACGTCTTCGACTTGGCATATAAGGCCCGTATCCTAGTCTGTACAATTCCGTAAACTCTCGCGATCCTCCCGATCGAATTCCGGCAACCCGCGACCTGTAATTGGCGTTTGTGTGTGACCCTAAGTCGTATCCAATAGATCTAAGTCAGCTCGACCCGAGACTTGTACCCTTATGACCGCGTCGTTGCCGTGGTTTTAACGCCGCGTCTCACACACTGATGCGATACCTAGGCCAAGAGTTGTGGGCCCGCGTTTATTTTGAGAAAATATTGTGCGTTGCGAATTCTGAAAAGAGAATCTCTATATAATCTATCAAATCAATCTCATCAATCAATCAAGTAAAACACCCAGCCCTCTCTTACCAACAGGGCATGACAACTTATACCTTTCTCATCCTAAGTCAGCTCTCTCTCTCTGTCTCCACACATCCCTTAAACCCATCACCATCCCTCTCTCTCATCCATCACTCTCTCTCTCTTCACTCCCAAGCAACCTAAGAGTGTGGACGTCCAAGCTAAGGAGAGAAAAGAGAGGAGCCTAGTGTAGCCCACTTCCTACCACACAATCTCCCATCCTAGCCATCCAACCTTCGTCAACTTCCATCAACTTCCATTAAAGGGAAAGCTAAGGAGTTTAGGAGTCCAAGGAGCCAAGAAGGAGCAAAATTGGTAGGTGTTTTATAGGCTTAGATTTATGTTTTGATGATCGGTTAAGTGGGGCCTATCGATTGATGGTATGGACCCTATTTGAGACCCATTTTGATGTATGTATTGTGATCATAGGAGGGCCCATAGTGGCGAGTCCCTCCATCACTGTCGTTTCTCTCTCTCTCTCTCTCTCTCTCTCTTCTTTTTCCCATATTTTATGGCCCACCAAACACAAGTGCATCCAAGCCATCCGTCCAACCCTTGGACATGGCCCACATGCTGTGCGTGTTCCATCCAGGCCGTCCGTTCGCTGGACATCCAGCCAGCCTGGATAGATGGGAGAAAACATATATATCAACTTTATTTAAATCTGGTGGGTCCCACGCGTGTGGACCCACCTAACGCATGTCTTTCATCCATGTCAAACTGGACAGTGGGGCCTATCCAACGTGATGTACGTGTTTATATCTACAGCGTCCATATCTAGGCCTGGCCCTAGACTGAGGCAAGTTCAAATCTCTAGTGGGCCACGCGTGTGGGCCCCATGTGAGGCATGTGTTACATCCAACCATCCATCTGTTGGACGAGCAGCCTCAGCTACTGTTCAACGTCAGCAAGTTCTGGGCCCACATGATGTAGTGTTGTATTCACACCGTCCAAATTTGGATCGTGCTATGTGGGACGCATTGGGATGTATGGGTTTGAATCACACCGTCCAGCACTCTAGACGGTGGGGCCCACCTTAGGTAAGTATTGTATATCAGTGCCGTCCATCTGGATGAGCTGAGTAGGGTCGACTGTGATGCATGGATCTTATCCACGCCATCCAACTGATGGGCGTGGGTCCACCGTGATGTAAATGTTTTATCCACTCTATCCAGTCCATGGACGTGGACCACACCATGATGTATGTATTTCGTATCCACACCGTGCATCCGTGGGACCCTTGATGCATGAGTTCTATCTGCACCGTCCATTTGCTAGATCACAGGCCCACCTTGAGGACCGGCTATCCAAATCGTCCATCTGGGTCCCACATGACGTATGTGTTCTTCCAGCCATCCATCACGTGGACCCATGGTATGTGTGTTTTAACCATACCGTCCAGCCATTTGTAGAGATTGTTTTGTGGCAGAGAATGAGATAGATATAAATTTCAAGTGGGACCCACCTTTATGTGTTTCATCCACTGTCCAGCCCATAGACGGTGGGTCCCAACTTGATGTAAGTGTTTTATCTACACTATCCATATGACGGTGGGCCCTACTGTGATATATGTGTTTTAACTGCACCGTCCATCTGGATGTACTGCACCGTCCATCTGGATGTGGGGACCCACCGTGATATATGTGTTTTAACTGCACCGTCCATCTAGACGTGGGCACCCACCGTGATATAAGTGATTTAATCCATGTCGTTACATCTAGATGTAGGGCTGACCATGATGTATGTTTAAATCCACGTTGTCCAATAGCTCGATCCGGACAATAGGGATTAACACCCACCGTTGTAACCTCCCAGGCCCCACTATGGTATTTATGGGAGGCCTAAAAGCAGGGTCCACTTGCCGTATGTATTTGAGGCCCATTGTGGCCGTATGTGAGGCCCATTGAGATTGTATGTGTGAGGCCCACTTTATTATGAATTTGAGGCCCATGGATGTGGTCCAATGTAATGTATTTGAGGCCAAGATATCAGGCCCATTGTGATGCATGTTAGACCCATGTGATGCGGCCCATTGTGATTATATGAGGCCCATTGTTGTGGCCCATCTTGATGTACATGAGGCCCATTGTTGCGGCCCATGTGATGCGGCCCACTTGATGTATGAGACCCTTGTGTAAGGTCCATTATAATATATATTAGGCCTGAGTGAGGGACCCATTGTGATGTATATTAGGCCCGAGTGAGGGACCCATTGTGATGTATATTAGACCCATGTGATGCGGCCCACTTGATGTATGAGACCCTTGCGTAAGGCCCATTGTGATGTATGAAACTCTTGTGTAAGGCCCATTGTGATTGTATAAGGCCCATTGTAATTGTATGAGGCCCATTGAGATTGTATGTGGCCATTGAGATATGTGAGGCCCAGTGTGATGTATGTGAGGCCTACATGATGAGGCCCATTGTGATTGCATGAGACCCATTGTGATTGTCTCATTAGGCCCATATGATGTTGCCCATTGTAATGTGTATTAGGCACATATGATGCAGCCCATTGTGATATATTTAAGGCCCAAGTATGAGGCCTAATGCGATGTATATAAAGCCCTTGGGTGAGACCCAAGGTGATGTATATGAGGCCCGTTGTGATGTGTGATTCCACAAGGATGTATGTAATGATGTTTATGATGCCCATCCCTGTTCTTAGTTGATATTAAATGAGCTATGCTTTAGGAGCAATGATAGTTTAATGTCCACATTGTATGAGCAGTAATGGTTAAATGTCCACATTGTAATTCTCCCTAGGGCTCGTTGTTAAGCCCATTCTCATCTCCCCTTAATAGGCCAAATCGTTGGGCCCCCCATTGATGATTATATTACCCATCTTTCCCTTGATTAGGCTATCCCAATCTGTTGGGCCCCCATTTGATGATGATGCTTTCCACTATACCCTGTAGGACCACCCAAGCCTTGGAGCCCGTCTTGTGTTCATACCGAGCCTTCCATAGGAAATGTGGCTCACCTTGTGCTTATTCAGCTGTTAGGAAGCCTAGATTGCTATGTGATGGAACGAGCAAGGAAGCCCACTCTTTGTTCTTAGGCCCATTCTTGATATGAGTAGGCCATCTGGGCCCATCGTTGAAATGAGGAGAGTACATCGTTAGTATCAGGTTTGGTATATCCACTGTTAAGGACCGATCCTCATGTTATAGATTAGATCTGCTGTCCTTTTATGAACCCCGCTATATATATAGGCTGATTATTTATTACAAGTATGATTGGTATACGCACTGAGTATGTGTTAGCATAACATTGTGATTGTATAGGGCCCATTGTGTCATTGTACGAGGCCAATTGTGATTATATGAGGCCCATTGTGATTGTGTGAAGCCCCTTGTATGTGCGAGGCCCAATTGTGATGTGTGAGACCCACCGTGTATGTGATTGTGTGCATGCCACTTTTTCATTATTATGGTCAATGGGCCGCCTTATACAAGCCCACCATGATATATGTGATTATAATAATGCTTAGTATACTTCATGATATATGCCCATGTGCATCATTCGCATGCTTGTTATAAGGAGTGATTGAGTATGGCATGTGTCGTTGGGCTGATTGTTTATGGGACTCCCTGAGAGACGGAGTTACCCCACATGAGTGCACGTTACACACAGGTTTGATGCATGACTGGATGGTATGGCTCATGTGTCTCGCATTTTATGACATGATCATTTGATGCCCTAGCGACATCAAGGCTGCGGCTTCCACTGGCATATCGTGGATGACTAGATGGGACACTGAAAATGTTTAGTTTGAGTATATGGGCACTTTGGATGTCCGTGGGTGAAAGTCCCTAAACTCCCGTGGTTAGGGGATGCTCCAATGTCTAGACCGAGTGGAAGACATGAGTGCCAATGCCGAATACTAGAAGGTCGTGCTTCCCACTGTGTCGTGGTCGGTTGAGAGGGGGTGTGGCCTTACCCGCCTGAGGGAGTAGGAAATGTTAGGCTGAGTCTAACTAGCTTGAGGAATGGGTCTGTTATCGACGAGCGGACTGATATTGACAGGCCGATGACGAGGTCTCTTCCACTTACCCAGTTGTGCGCTTGATGGGGCGATAGGTGGCGTAGAGTATACTAGACCCCGGTGATGATCCCAAAGAAGTAGGTACTGATGTGTGGACTTATTGAGTAGGAGTTGCATACTTAGTATTTTACTTATTCATTCATTCACTATCCACTCGAGCTAGTGGTGTGCAACTAATTGTTATGTGTACCTTTCCAATGGCCAAGATTTTGGTTAGGGCGCGCAACCAACCTGAGATCAGGAGTTTACCACATTGAGTCTGACTATCTAAATTTAGGTATGAGACTGGTTTGGATAGAAGTTCCTTGTGATGGACCCCATAGTCTGCGATACTACGTACCATCATCTCGACTTCACACTCCAGCTTAGTCATTTCATTCGCACCGCATATTGCATTACATCCACAATATATGACATTTTTGGTTGCTATGTTTCTGCATTTATATGGCCTAGATGAGGTTAACGGTATTCGTGGACTCGTAAGGATTTGCATATTGCATTGCATCCTCGGTATCTAATATTTGGCTTACTATGTCTCCACCTTGCATAGCTGATCTATATTGCTTCCTCAGTATATGATATTGGCTTATTATGTTTTTGCATCGCATATCTTGGATAAGGCTAATGGTATTTATGGACTTACCAATATGTTTCCGCATTGTTCTGATATTACACACTTGACATTTAACTTGAGCACACACTTTCACCACCCTCTAAGCTTTCTATAAGCTTATGCACGATAGATGCGTATAGGTGGCATTAAGTCGCAGTAGCGTTGAGCTTGGAGTGTGCAGCTGTCTTCTGGAGCTTTAATTTTTGATATATGTATTTCCCTTTTAGCACTATATTTAACTGTTTATATTAATGGATATGTGATGATGATGTTGCCTTTGTGATTTGGGTAAACTTGTGGTTATGCTTCTTATGAGATAAATGTACGTAAAAAAAAATCCTCCTTATAGGATCCCAGGATCGGAATTTGGCGTATGTGCGCTGAGAGCCGAGAATGGAGTACTACGGAGGTTGTCGTCATCGGATTCGGCGATCAAAAATTTTGTGAGCCTAAGTTCTGAGTTTGGGGCGTGACACAACATCTGAAGATAAGTACTGTATTTACTTTTATTACTTTTGAGTTTTTATGAGATAGCCTGGAAATCTCAGCGGGTTGTTTTGTGGTGAGTTCGTGAAAATCACAAATTGGATTTTGTTGTATAGCTCGTGAAAATCACAACAACTATATAAGGTTGTTACGGTGAACATGTGAAAACCTTGAAATAGTGAAAGCCAAAATTACAAGGGTAGTAATTTTGGGAGTGGAGTAGGTGTCAGGTTAAGCACAGAACCACTACAACTCCTTATGCATTGGTGGTGATTGATTATTTTTTTTATTGCTTTCCTTGTTATTAATTGTTTCTTACTAAGTTTGATATTTTTTATCTCAAAGATGTCGTGAAATAAGATTGTCCTACCTAAATCTTTTAGGTGAAGGTTATCGTACAAACTATTTGGAATCAAGAATTCAATACTTTAAGAAATTGAGAGTATTTGTTTTATTATTCTGCATTATGTCGAAATATTTTGTATTGTCCAATTCACCCCCCATCTAGGACATCTATAGCTCGTCCTTTAAAAAATTCTTTCCTAAGTCGCTGGATTAAAAATACAAACAAACTGTTAGAGTTAAATTAGTTCTAGGTCGTGTTCCTCATTGTCTATGGATTTGACCTTGGTCTCATCGAGTTATTACTGCATCGCAGCCCTACACTTGGGGTTCATGAACATATGTCAATGCCGAGAACCCTTTTTACAGCCCCCGGATCTTTCACCTCAAATTTCCTTAATAAACGAGCTTTCAGTATGTCGATCTTAGACATGCTATGATTAACGATAAGCATGTCATCAACATACAATACCAAGATAATGAACTTTTCATCACTTAGTTTTTTGTAAAAGACATAATGATCATACTCACTCCTGGTAAACTTTTGAATCATCATGAAAACATCAAATTTATTATACTACAGCCTAAGCGAATGTTTCAGTTGTACAACAACCTCTTTAACCTACAAACCTTGTTCTTTGCCTTGGTTGCTTCATGTAAATTTGATAGATACTTGTTTCACCACAAGTGTGAAGATCTCAGTGAAGTTGACACATTCTCTTTGACATATCCTTCACTACCAACCTTGCCTTGTACCTATCATGTTTCTTTCTGAAGATCCATTTATGCCCGATTACTTTACGGCCGATAAGAAGCTCTACCAGCTCCCACATCTCATTCTTGTACAAGGAGTCCATCTTGTCATGCATTGCCACTTTTTACTTTTTGACGTATATGTCATTAAGAGCCTCATGAAAAGTAGATGGATCCCCCTCATCTGTAATTCTGTGTATCTCGCTGTAACATATGATCCCTTGGTGGATAATCCTTCTTACAGGTGGTTGCACCACTTACTCCTATACCCCTGTCTGCGTTTCAGTATTAACCCATGTCTCATCTCTTTCCATCTGAATATCCACAACTGACTTTTCCACTTCCTTATGGAACAAGGATACCTCGTCAAATTTGATGTCATGACTAAGGATGATTTTCTGTGTGATCCAGTCACATACCCTGTATCCCTTCAGATTATCACCATAGCCAACAAAGATATACTTTTAGGCCATTTGGTCCAACTTATCTCTCTCAATTGACAGTGTGTAAGAGTAAACATCACAACCAAATACTTGCAGCCCTTAGTAGTCTACCTACTGACCACTTCACACTTCCTATGAAATTTTACAATTAATAGCTGTAAAAGGGATCCTATCCACTAGGTAACAATGCGTCTTAACTACCTCAATCCACATTTCCTTGCCTAACTCAACACTACTCATCATGCATGGGCCCTTTCTAAAAAAGTCTGATTTATCCACTCAGCCGCACCATTCTACTCTGGCATGTGGCACACCGTGTTGTGCCCTATTATCCCTTCATCTATACAAAAATGATTGAATTCCTCATAAGTGAATTTCTTGCTGTTATTTATCTGCAACACTTTAACCTTTCACCCTAACTGTTTTTCTACTATTGCCTTCCAATATTTGAAGTTTGCGAAAACCTCATTTATTTTTCAGAAAATAAATCCACACCCTTCTAGAATAATCGTCAATAAATGTAACGAATCATGACAACCCTCCACCAGAAACTACGGGTAACAACCCCCATACATCAAAATTCACAAAATCCAAACTCCCCTTACAAACATGTTTCCTAGACATAGAAGATAATATTAACTATTTACCATATATACATGCTCGCATATATTAAAATCAATGCTTTTAAAATCTAGGATCAAACAACGATCAGAAAGTATCTTTATGCCCCACTCGCTCATATGGGCTAGGCACGTATGCCACATACATACATATGTGGAATCCGTTACAGACATTGCGGCTCCACCCCGATGAAGTGCTTTCGATCAACTTATAAAGTTTACCATTCCTCCATGCTTTCATGACTACGAGTACCCTATTTGAAACCTTAAGGATACGATCGAAGCTGGTGAATTTGTACCCAAGTGCCTCGAGTGCACCTAACGATATTAGACTCTTCCTCAACTCATGAACGTGTCTTATATCAGTTAAGATTTGTTCCATGTCATCAAACATCTTGATGCTTACTGATCCAACACCAACCATGTTACAAACATTGTTAGTGCTCATAAACCTTGTACTCACTGTAATTGGTGAACCAACTCTTATCAGGGGTAATGTAATCTGAAGCCCCCATTTCCAAAATTCATTCATCGTCGAAATACTCGAATTTTGATACGGTCATCATGTCACTACCACTCGCGTCCTCACTAGATTCTGCAGTGTTGGCGCTCTAAAATAACCTTCTGATTTCTCCTTCCTAGACTTAGGATTTTAACAATCCTTTTTCATGTGCCTTGTCATGCCACAACTCTAGTACTTCAACTTGTCATTGCCATTGCCCTTGGATTTGGATCTTGATGATGGAGATCCTCTATACCACTTAAAATCTCTCCCTCTCGTATTGAGTGCATCTGTAGAAACACCTATGTCACTGCTTTTCTTTCTCATTACCTTTGACTGAAGAGCTGACATAACAGTCTCAAAGCTAATGGCCTTCTTACTAGTGCACAAAGAGTTTTTGAACCATTTATACGATTCTGGAAGAGAATTCAATAGAACACATGTTCGATTTTCATTCTTCATCTCCTCATCCGCATCTAACAATTTACAAATAAGCCTATTGAAGTTAATAATTTAGGTCTCAATTCAGCCCCCTTAGCTATCTTCAGATTAAATAATTGTAGCTTCAGATACAAATGATTCTCAAGATACTCTTTCGCATAGATGTTCTCTAATTCGCCCATGTATTAGCCGCAGTCTTCTCTCTTATAACATTGTAGAGGACCTCATCTATTAGATACAACTAGATTAAGATATTAGCATTTTAATTTAACTTGTTCAATTTTTCTTCTTTTATAGTTTCCAGTATCATTCTAAGGAATGCGTCTTCTGATCCTTGTTAAATAGAAGGCCCTTCATCTTCGCATTTCATAGCTCAAAGTTATCTTTTCTGGAATACTTCTGTACATCAAACTTCATGTTAGATGTCATAGATACCTTGTCTTCAAATTTGATTTGCTTCTCAACTTTAGCTTTGATACCATTTGTTCAGACTTGTGGAAGCACACAGAGAGGAATCAAACAAAGTAATCACAATCACACAAGAAAATCCAATAGAGAACGCTCCGAATTTACGTGGAAAACCCATTGCGGGAAAAAACTACAGCATAAAGCGATAAATGCACTATGAATAACAAAGTTACAAGAGATAAAAACTTACTAATTTAAAGCCCTAAGAGAATCCTTAGTTTTTTCTCTTTTCAAGGCCCTTTCAAACCCTTAAGCACATATAGTATTAACCCTAATCTCAATTACACTCATATATTTAAGATCAAACAGAAATATAAACAAATCACGTAAAAACGTGCAAAACCGCGCAATCTGTCGATATGTCAAGTTGATCGGTTGAGACGCTTTGATCAATTAGGTCGACCTATTGACCAGAGTTTTTCAAAAACTATCCAAAGAGTCTTGCAAAAATAATAATAATAATAATAGTAATAAAATAAATTATATCCTTCTACCCATTGGTCTAACTGTCAACTGGCCAATGACTCCCGTTCCATGATAAATTTAAAGCTTCCGATGTTCAACAAGCTCAACTTAAGTCGTAATATGTATTTATTTATGCTCGGAAACCAATAAACATTAAGAGAAAACTTGATAGAACTAGTTTATCACAAAACGTTAAAAAATTAACATCAAAATGGAATATTAAAATCCTAGATTTTTGTAAACGAAGTCAATTTTCAAATATTTTTATATAAGACCTTCAAAATATGCAAATTTTATTTTTTATTTCACCTATATCTAAATTTGAATGTTGCAAGCCAAGAAGTTGGGCTCATAGCAAAGAATTTAAAAAAAAAAAAAAAAGGTTTATGTGTTGAAAATAAATAATAATTATCTTTAATTAAAGAAATGAGTATGCAGATAATTGAAATTACAAAGAAAATATTAGTAAGATAACTAAAAAATGAAAATAACCAGTTAAAGAATGTTTCTCTCATCCAAGTCACACAAAACCCAGCAAGTTTCATATAAAATTGAGTCATACAACAAATTAACCAGTTTTTAAGCCTCTCCAAGTTGTTTGAGTGATATATAACCGTGAAGATGTTGTGATTCGAATGTTAGACGACTGGCCACCATATTAGAAATAATTGGGAAAATAGAAATATTCAGTCATTTTCTTTTTATGAACTTTGCTTACACAAAATGTGGCACACCTGATTAGTGGGCCAACCTGATTCTTAAGCCAAGACATCAACATATTGTGACACTCTTGGTGGATGGATTGGAACCGTACTTTTGTGCCCTCCTAGCACATCGTAGCATGTGAATAGGCTGCCTTGTGCATGCGTACGGGCTCAGCACAGCTCATGGAAATGTTGCGTATGAGATGAAGGTGATACACGAGCAAATATTTGAGTACAGCTATCCATGCCTTGTGGGTCGACATGGAAACATATGGGTACGAAATTCGTATAACCCATGTGATAAACAAGAAAAAAATATTTTGAGTACAGCTATCTCTGTTTTGTCATGCTTGAAATGATTATTATTATTTATTATTATTTTTTTTTGCAAGGTTATGGTACAAAAAATGCCTAATTAATATAGAATTTATATCAAAAAAGGTTTTCGATGAGCTAAGTCACTGTTAGATTTCTTAAGGGCAGCTTGGGTGGCCGGGTGAGGCTAATGGTTGACAGCACAGGTGGGGCCCACTTTGATGCTTATGTGAATTTACGGAGATAACTAGGTATGCCACCACTTGGCAGGCGGAGGTCCCAAAACTCGGCTCCATCCGTGAATCAGATGGACCACATGATTGGAAATAGTGTGCAGGTAACGCTTACCCTTCTAATTGTTTCCTTGTATGGCCCACCTGAATCACAGTTGGGTCTGATTTTTGGGCACTAGGTCTAAATGTTGGTGTGGCGTATAAGGTTGAGGTGTATTTCACATAATCATCATGGTGAGCCCTCTAAAAGCAAGGGTGGATGTCTATCTCCCAAATGTTTCCTTTGCTGCTGTCCACCTGAATCATTGGTTAGTTTGATCTCTTGGTACTGGACCTAATGTGCGGTTATACATCTAATGGTTCGAGTGGATTTCACGTACACAACATGGTGAGTCCCGTAGAAAAAATCAAAAGAAGACTCCTAGCAACAGTTTAAAAAAATTATTTTCTTGATATTAAAAAAAGGAATTGCATGGGATCTCCCACCCTTAATGGGGCCACGGTGTTTATGTGAGATCCACTCTTACTATTAGATATGTAATGCTACGTTAGGCGCCCGGTTCAACCTGACTTGTGATTTAATTGGGCCATACTAAAGGAAATAATCAGGAGAGCATGACTGTCCTTGATTTTTACAAGGCCTATCATGATGATTATATAAAATTTACTCTAACTAAAAAATGTCATGCCAAAATTAAGTCACGAAGCCCAAAAATCAAGCTAATCCGTAACTCCAGCGGGCTGCACCAAGTGGCCCTATGCATTGTTTTCAATTGCGTGGTCCACCTAAATTATGGATGGAGCTGAGTTTTGGGCCCTGAGCCTAATAGGGGATGATGCGCCTGGTGGCCGTGGGGAATTTCACATAAACATCAGGGTGGGGCACACCTAAGCCACACCTTTACTTGCAAAGCCACTGTTAGATGAGAGGTAAACTAATGATAATTGAGGTGCCCGAATGTAAATTCTATATTAAATAGGTAGTTTTCAATAAAATTTCCTTTCTAGAATTAATAATTATACTCGAACGACACCCAAATGCAATGCCTAGCTACCATTTTTGTTCTTTATTCTCCTTTGACGTGCATTCCATAACCAAAAAAAATAAGAAGATAAAGTGGATTGCGGATTGATTTTCAAGTTTCATTTCGAAGTTCAATTATTTTGAATCAATTTTCTCTAATAGGAGCATCTGCAACAAGCTGCACCTCTTGGGTGAATGCTCAATGGTTAAAATTCATTCTACTGCTAGAGTGCACTAGGGGTCGTTCATACAAACCTCAAAATCAGCATTTCACACTTAAAAATTATTTTGAGCTAAATCTCAGTTTGCATTTTATACATTTAAATATACTTTTGCTAACCTTATATGATTGTCTCCTCATCTAAATAAATAACACAAAGCCTACTCATCAAAAACCAATCGGTATGATTGATTTTGTTAATGCGGAGATGAAAATCTAATGCCATTATGCTGGTGATCACTGAATTTATCAAGTTTTCCACCTGAATAGGTTTCTCCAAGTTAATTTCAACTTAATACGAATCAGAATCAGCTCATAGGACTGCATTCATAATCCTTCCATGATTGGATTGCTTGCCACAAACAGAGAGAAATGGTTGGTGATATATCCCTCAACAGGATGAGAAGATAGGATACATGTTGTGTCGCTTCCAATCGTCTTGAATAAATTATGTAGATGGGTCACACATTCACACATGTGGGGAAGGAATGTAGATTAGATTTGAATTCATTTTGGGGCAGCACCCAAATGGGCCCTAAATGGTTTTTTCCAACACATAATCAATGAACCATGATAGCTTAACTATGCCTAGCCATGAGGGAGCGGATTAAGCGCTGCCGCAACCTCACCTAAGACGATGCAGCCCTTACCATGGAGCCCACCATATATTCTATTTCCATACCATCCATCCGTTTTGCTAGCTCATTTTACTGCATGAGTCTAAAAATGAAACAGATCAAAATCTCAAGAGAACCATAATATAAGGAATGGTTGTGATAGAATAACCTCCTAATAAAAATTTCCTATGCCCTTCCTAATGTTTCCCTAATGTTTATTTGCCATCCAACTGGTTGATAAGGTCACACAAACCTAATTAATTAAATGGAAAATAAAGAAATATTAGCTTGATCCAAAACTTTTATACAAGAAGTATTTAATGATCAATCACCACTCTTTCCTATGATATTGTCTACCTGAGATTTGGATATTAGATGTATTTTATTTTTGGGCTCATGCACTTAAATGATATGGAAAAATGGTTAGATAGGGTGGATAAAAATACATACATCAAGGTGGGCCCCACGGTAAGGGCTGCACTGTCTTGGGTGAGGCCGGGCCCCATCTAATCTGCTCCTGACCATGTGGGGGCAAGCTGACAAGTCACTGAGCACCATGTGGCGAGATCATGAATCAGATCCATGCAGTATATAACGTGCTAATGAGATAAGCATTTTTTTAATATAATCAATGGTTCAAAATGCATATCAAAGTGAGCCTAGTTGGATAAATCAACGGTGGAAAAAAAATAAAAAAAAAAAATCTTCTATTCCATTTTAATTTGGGTTGCATGATAAAGATGGGCTAACCACCAGTAACAGTCAACATGATTACATTTGGATGCTTGTTCCTACAGTTTCAATCATTGTATAATGATACGTGAACCGGGTTGAGTCTGTACATCCAATGGACTCGGTTTCTTCTTGGAATTCAGAAAGGCCCATCACATCGTGATCAGGACCGTTTTCTTCAGTAGGCCCCACCAGGGATGGCCCACAAGGCAAAAATCTAATTGATTAGAGATCCTTGCTTTATGTACATGCCTTGAAATCCGGACCATTTATATGGTCGGTGAGGATTTTTTATCACTGATATTGTTACATTTGGATCGTCCAACCTTGCAGATCAACGGCCTTGATCAGTTGAGTAAGTGGTAGGGAAGAAGGGAAGCGCACACGCGTGTGCAATTAACGTCATGTACAAGCCACACATGTGCCATGCTGGTACATGAGTGCGAGATCCAATCCATCCATCACGTTGGTCCGACCTTGTACATGTTTCTCAAAAATAAATCTGGTCCACTCAACATGTAAGCCCCAATGTTGGAAATAGGGGATGGGTTCGAAACTTCGGAAAAGTTGACATCCGTACATTTGTTTCGCAAAGCTGTGGTCCACCTGACCCGTGGATCAAGATGATTCTTTGGCCAGGGCATTAATATAGTGCTGCGGTTCAAATAGATAGATTGGATCTCAGACCTATGAACCCACGCTGGCACTCGTGTGGAGTGTACATGAGCTTGATTGCACACGCGTGTGGGCTCAGGCGTTTAACGAAGCTCATATTTGGAATACAAAAGCCTGACTAAAGTTTTCTTTAGCCCAACAAGCTATAAATCTGGGCCAACTTTCTGGCGATCCAATCCGTTCATATGGTGGCCCTTTCCAGTTGACGGACACCCAAAAAAACAAATCCCCCATCCGATGATCCTAGCCATCCAATTTCTCCCCACAAAATGTGAACCAGTGGTTGCAAAACAACTTTCGGTTGTACTTTTTTTACTGTGGAGAGATAAAAACTTTGTGCCATGTCATCGTCGGCCACACGAGGTCAACATCTTAGGTCATGAAGAAGTGGGTCCCACCTATACAAGGACCGAATTCTCTGGATTGAGAATCAAAATGATGCTTTCATGTGTTTATTTGTCTTATTATCCCACCTTTGGAATCATCTCCTTTCGATTGGAGTTCCTTCTTCAGCTTACCAAGTCAAGATCACTCTCCTTTTTTGGAGTAAGGTAGAATCATGTGCAACTAAAACAGTGCACATCTCTACAATAATCTGAGTTGGCCTTGAGTTTTGATCATTCCACACACGTGTGGAGCACGTTGTCAAACGTGCCCGAGATCTGAGCCTTCCATCTGGTTTGAAACAATGCTTGGATCTTCTCCCACAAAAAATTCTCAAGCGGGCGATGATGTACAAAATAAATGGACGGTTGATATAATTCTTTCTAGCTGTCCATTTCTTCTATAAGCTGTGGCCCACCTCATTTTTGAAATAATCTGACTTTTACGCTAAAAGATCTAAATACTATAGACCACTTGATGGAAAACTCAGATTTTGTACACATGTTACAAATTAGCACGTGTGGCTGTGTGGAATGATAGGACTACAACACGCGTGTTTCTCTTTTTCATGTGGTTTTGCTTGTTCGATGCTTGTTTCACAAGCAATCCATGCCAATCCTCTGAAATGGTTAGGTTTGTGATTATTTATTTATTTTTTTCAACCGACCATCCACCTACAGGAAATGTACCACAACTTGGGGTACCATACACTGCAAAAATGCTACTTGTTAAATCAGTACCATGGAAAAGGTAGACCCCACCGTTTAGATCATTCTTCTCGAAAATCAGAATGATCTGATAACTAGGTGGGCCACAACTGTATGTTGGGCTAGGCCGTTGGTTGTCCATTGATTCCAACAGTGTGCCTCACCTAATAAGTGGACGGCCTGATTTTTTGTACCAGGTGATATTCATGCTTGGGCCAACCATTTCTATGGTTCTGATGTCTTACATATATGGAATTTGACTGAAAAGATGTAACGGTACCACAAGTTGTGGTACTTTCCCCTGTCGGTGGTCAATTCTCTTACCATTTCTAGATATGGATATGTCGTTTGTTGAGCAACGCTCACCAACCCGTCGGCAAGGTGATTGTGGTGATGTGGATAGTTGCCATGTGTTTGAGATCTGGACCGTTTATTAGATTGGCCTACCTAGCATGTATTTTGGCCTAAAAATAGGCCGGTCTGGTTGTTAGGTGGGCCATAGTTTGGCGGACTACGTGATTAGTACATCCATGGGACTCGGTTCTACGGCATATAGACCCGGAACTCAATGAATCACCGCTATTTGATCGAATCACTTGAAAAGTGTATCTCCGTCAAATGTAAAGTTTTTAATGAATGCCTGTTGTAATTTTGGTTTAAAATAAAGTTAAAAAAATTTATTTTACCTCCAAAATGATTTTTTGAAAAAATAAATAAAATTTTTTTTTTTCATTAATCTCACATCGGATGGTAGGAAAAAGTTTTTGTTTATAGGTGCAAGGGTAGGGAATATTCTTATTTGCGAAAATGGAATAAGAGATACTCAGTTTGCGTGTTCCAGTGAGTACACGCATGTGCGCTCGTAGTCATGTGGATGGGCAGTGTAGTTGTAATGGCATTGGATAATGCACTTTGCAATATGCGCCTACGCATTGTTGCAAATTGCAAAACGGTCATATCGTTGATCCAATGTGTTACATACGTAATTCAGTCTAATGTTAATTTTATTTTTATTTTCAGTTTTCCAATATAATTTCTCCAACATTTTTAATGCTTGATTATGGATACCGAAAGTGTTGCATCAGTCAAACTGATGAACAAGGATTTGATCAGACTAGACTGATTTGATGGTACAAACTTTACCAGATGACAAGACAAGTTGAAGTTTCTTTTCACTGCCTTGAAGATATTCTACATTATAAACCCAATCTTCAACTTCTACCGAAAGCAACTGACAATAACACTCAAGAACAGATCACTGCTAGAATTAAACGATAAGAAAATAAACTACTGTGTCGTCGTCATATTCTCCATGCTCTTTTTGATCGAATGTACGATCTGTACACATGAACAACTTTAGCAAAAGAAATTTGGAATGCATCGAAATTCAAGTACAAGACCGAAGAAGAAGGAACATAAAAATTTCTAATTGCCAGGCACTTCGATTTCACAATGGTAGATAATAAGCCTCTACTGGCCCAAATTCATGAATTACAGTTGATCATAAACAATATAAATGCACTAAAAATCAAGTAACCTAAATCTTTTCAAGTCAGAGTTATTATAGCCAAACTACCTCCGAATTGGAAAGACCACAGGAAGAAGCTATTGCATAAATTAGAAGAGTTTACCCTGTAACAAATCCAAAAATATATTCGTATTAAGGAAGAATCTCACAACCGAGATAAGAAGGATGACACCAATGGCGCATCCTCATCCATGGTGGATGCAGTAGAAAAACCATCACAGAATAATAATTCTGAGAAGAACGAATCCTTAAAACCCAACAAAGATCAATAAAAATTCAATAAAATCCAAAAGAAGAAAAAGGTAAACCCGAGTGTCCTTTCTATGTCTGTGGTAAGACTGGATATTTTGTCTGAGTCTATAGGGACAGTAAAAATCCTAAGAAAGAGGCTAATTGTAACTTCCCGAATATTCGTGGCCTGAGTACATACTCATGCCCAAGAATTTCGGGTGTTAATAATATAAAAATTGGATGCTTCAAAATCGCACCTTTTTTTTTTTAAAAAAAAAAAAAATCACATCTAATTACATTTACGAAGGTAACCATTCATGAGAATAAATTTGACTGTATTTATTATTCCATTAGAATAAAAGGTGTATAAATAATTCTTTAATGCCCTATCAATGGGAGCTTATTATATCATTAAAGTTTACAGCGTAAAATAAATAAAATAATTCATGGTATTATCCTTGTTCTTTTCTTTTCGAAAGAATCTTCCATAGAATGATTATTGGCCGAATCATTAACCTGTAATTCACCTGCAATATCTGCATGGTTGGAGAGGGTCAATGCTCTACTCATAGTGATGGTTATCCTTTAAGATTAAAAATAATTCAAGAGATTCATGCGAATAATGTGAGGGTTTTAATACGTCTCGTACTCCACCACTACGAGTGGTATCAGTATACACAACCAATATATATATATATATATATATATATATATGCATGCCTAGTAAAGTGTGTGCGGTCCATCATACGTAGTGATCATTACAACATGGAATATTATTCATAAAAAATTCAGCTCGCACCACATTCTCACACTACGGAGATTTGCTGACGTATCCGACGTTAACGTGAATTCATGCGAATATCTCAAGGCGACACAACAATGCGATTAATGGATTTACATGACACGATGTGTTCATGAAGTGATTATTTGTGACATCCAATCCCGAGGAGTGATTTAACACACATGATGATTTACTTACATCAATTGTGCACCACTAACCAACCCACAGGATTACGTGCCAACTAAGAGGTTCGCTACTCGAAACGTATTACGTCCACGATAATATATATGAACCACTATATATGAGGCTTATAACACATCACTTGTGTCAATAGAGAAATAAGTCGAACCATGAAAGTTTTGGAACTCTAAGACATGCCCAAGCCATAAAGGGAGGTAGCACAAGGCTGACCTAATAAAGGAAAAGGGTAGCATTAAGCTATCTCAATAAAAGAGAAGAGTAGTAAGTAGGGTAACTCCACAAAATAAGAGGAGAGGAGCAAGAGGTCAACTTAATATAGAGTAGAAGTATGCATTGCTCTCGAAATTGGCAAATGCAAGGCTTGTATCCATAGTCTTACATAAATTTATAAAGATCACGCATAAATAAAATCATACCTTAACTATAATTTCTAAAGAATAAATAATTAATGATAGTAAATCAAATAATTGCAAGGAGGATTCACAATAACATGGAAGCTGTACAAGAGCGAGATAAATCATATCAACTCAAATTACTGTAAGTTTAAAAGAATGCCTCACCTTAGCCTTAGATCTAAACCCTAGGTAGATATCTATGTAGGAAAGCTTTTACATGAAAAACTTCCACATGAATCACGACATTGCTTGAGCAAGAAGGAAACACCATACATATGGGGAAGGAAGAGGGCGTTTAGGCTTCTCCTTCTCTCTCCCTTTCTCTCTCTTTCTCTCTCTCCTCCTTAGACGTTGGGGGTATTTGCGTGTGAGTGGAGAAGGGCACACACGCCCCCTTTATAAAAGGAGTGGGTGTATGAGAGGGGTGTGTTTCCCATCCCGCTTAGATTGAGTTTTTCCAATTTGACCTTTTCTGGCGATATTTCTTTAAATCTAATTAGTCTAGTGTGTCGGGGTCGTCAAATAGGGCCGAGGTATATGATTTTCTTGGTGATCCGAAATTTAGATTGACATATCTTAAAAAATTTCCTAATGGGTTGCAAAACAAACTTGTTCTCAATTAACAGTCCATATTTAATGACCAAGGCCCAATTTTGAGAGTAATATGTAGTCAAGATAGGCAAACAATTGGATAAAATTTGGTGGTTGATCGATAGTGGAAAAAGCCTAAATCTAAAATTTCATACTTGCTTCAATATTCAACGATGTAGGATCATAGATTGGGGTCTAAATTTTGTATAACCTCGTAATCATATGAAACCAAAATGTTATCCAAATTTGAGTTGTGATTGACGGTAAAAAGTGGTTAAATCAAAAGATCCAGATTTATAAGGAGTTAGTAAGCCTCGACAGGATAACTTCGCTCCTAAGGAAAAGCCTACCAAAGTGGGGTCTTCATATTTCACACTTGGTGTATATTATGAGCAATCCAAGTTTTTCATATGAAGGGAAATATCCTACTATAACTACCCATGGGGTTTCTTCACTTGATGGACACCAAAATCAATGGTTAAGGGGCTGATTTGTCAATTGGGTCACTTTTACAATGATCTAAGGACTGAAATTTGACATGTATGGTTAATTTATAAATGGTATAAAATTTCACAACAAGCGGATCGTGAGAACCATGTGATTTAGAAATCAAGGGTCTAGGTTAATGACAATTTTGTAATTATTGATCTAATGGTTCTACATGGTTATAGGCACGTTTCTAAGTATTTATTAAAAAAGAACTTATATCTAAATCATTATGAATAAAGAATTATTCACCAAATTAATTAAGGAATGTACATATAGCAACTAACATAATGGATGGTCAGTGACATGTTAAAAATAGAAAATTTTGATGGTTAGTACTCTGATCGTATATATAAGTAGGTGTATGGTCAGTTTTGTAAACAGATGATCATAAGTGAGTTTTTAAAGTGATTCAAAAGCAGAACATATATACCATTAGATTCAAGTGACTTATTCACATCTGTAAGTTTCTTATATTGTAATTTTGATGGTGGGTTAAGCATATTTATAGGTGGTGAACAAGATGAACGGATCAACATTCTAATTTGATATGTATATGAGCGGATGCCGATATCAAGTAGTTAGTTTACTATGATCAAGTGGTCGAAACTCAAAGTGGACGGTCGGATATCTTTATCTATCGATGGGTGGTTGGCTGAACGGTTAGTTATGATAGAAAAGTGGAAATACTTGGACATACGATGATCTTATATTATAATCAACGGTCGGATGGCTTGATATATGGATGCAGATCATTCTTAATTGTCAGATTCATGTTAGAAAATAGGTGTAAGGTTATGATAGCTGGATTGGTATCGTACACATGTACATATTAAGTTAAATTTTATGGTAACACTCGAGAACTTTCAAATTTTTTTATTGAAAAGTTCGAGATGTTACACTAATGCAGTAAACGATGATATTGTAGCAATGGCTACGAAAGTGAACATAGTTTAAGAGAAAGTCCCCAGTTGGTAGTATAATACAAGTGCCAAAGTCTATGTATGCAATGACATATTTGCCTTCAAAACCTATAGAGACATGACCAACGGTCAGAGGTTAAAATGAGAAATGAAGGTCATTAGTAAAGGAACCGTGGAACTAATATTTATCTTGACAAAGAAGGTAATTGTAATGTCCAAGATTTTCACTATTTTGGATTTCTAAAACTCTTGAAACTTTTCGCTATAATTAGCTTATGTTGTTGTTTACTGACCCTTAACGCTCAAGGTGAGCCTATATGTGGGTGGTACCAGTAAAGATCCACACAAATCTAATTAATCAACCGTAATAAGCCAACGAATTTGCCCAATTACGTAAACCTCAAGTCTAGCCTCTTGATTTATTTATCTATGACCCAAATTTAATTGACCTATCACTGACTAATCAAGACAACTGTAACTAAATAAAGACCCACCAAAAACTGAGACAACTAGGGGTTAGATCTTAATTAACAAACCAAATTAACTTACTCCTTTAGCCTAAGAACCAACAACTTAGGATTATGAGGATCAAGTCGTAATTCTGCTTGTTGCGAATAAGCCATACTATTAACTTAGTTAACTGTTAAAACTCAAATATTGCATAATTTTTTCCATTTATATCTTGATTTTATGAACATAAATCATCTTAATATTTTATTTTACTCATGTATGTGGTGCAAGGTGAATTTAAGAGCTTGGATTGAAAAGTGGTGCTAAAAAATAAGAATTTGATGCTAAAAAATCACCAAGGCAAGGGATGGATCTTAGGAAATAAAGATTGAAGAATTCACATGCCAAAGATCTAAGAAAACCAAGTGAGGATTGAAAAGAATCGAAGATTTGAAGTGAAGAATCCCGAAGTCTATTTTGGAAAACTAACGTAGCAGAAAGTCTGTTTTAAATGAACTATGCAGTGAGAAGTCTATTTTGAAAAAATACTTATATTTTAGACGGTTTCTAGGGTTTTTCAACTTTATACGAAAATTGGAGTTCCCTACTTATAAATAGGGCTTCCTAGGATATTCATAAACATCACTAGAAGCATTCAAGAGCAATATTTATGATTTTTAAAGAGTTTTTAGTTTTATTAAAGCTTTATAAGTTGTTTTTTTTTTATTTTAGATCTTTTCTATTTGCATTTTTTTCTTCTTTCTTTCTTGTTGTTTTTTATTTCTGCAATTTAATTATGTTTTTCTAAGTTCCTTCTAGCCCAAGCTAGAAGGGAAGCACATAGGTTTATTATTTCTTTAAGATTATAATGATTGATTGTTTTAATGATGAGAAGAATGGTGTATGCATGTAATCTATTATTTAGGTTTTGTTTTTTTATCTTCTTGTGAGATCCATATGTTTCCATCATATGAGATCCACATTGATGGATAAGCTTACCCTAGATCAATCAAATTTCCTAGATAGGAGATGTTCTCAACCTGTTATATTTCTTTGATATTCATTATCATATAAATATTGAATACTTAAAATCACTGGCGCTTGAGAATATATGTCAATGGTGCAAATCCATCACTTTCTAATCTTTTATATCATTTATTAAAATATTTAAACTGTTTAATTTTTCGATTAGGCTGACCATAGTGCTCAGATCCTAGTTGTGTTATCCAAGTCATCATGATTTTGGAACATTAACCTATGTGTGGAACTTTGAAGCTTGAGTGTTATTTTATTCAGTTGAATTATATCCATTTAAAAATCCCAAAATCAAATCATTAGATTATTTTTTATTACTTAGTTTGTTTTACATTTGATTTTTTTTTCTCACAATTCATCTCCCTGTGGGATCGACCCTGTATTCACGGGATACTACTTACGAACCTCTGCACTTGGAGGCAAGCAATCATTAACCTAAACCTAATCATCGCGCCTAAGAAATTTCGCTACCTATCACATTCCAGAAATGCCTTGATTATTTGAACAAGATCTATATCGCTCGTTAGTATGCCACTAAATTCGAGACTATAGAAAGATGTTTGTCTTAGTGGGCTTGACGTCTACCATGGGACATCGAGCCAAGATTGCGTCTCAAATCGCTCAACTTAGACTCACAAGGTTAGTGCAAGAGATGCATGAATATTCCTAAAATTAATCAAGAACTTAAATTAGTTGTTTGTATCTGGTCTTGATCAAATTTGTGTCTTTCAGACCGTTAGATCGTGACCAAATTTAGGATAATAACTCAAGTTAGTACCCTGCACATATCTGTATAGTTGTAGCGCCAATCGACCATCAATGATCGTGGAACTGACTTCTGATCATACCCATCGATTGATGCATCCTTGGCAGGCTGATCATATTCATACACAGATCATCACTAGGGCCAATTATCTTATGGTGTATATCAACCCCTACATCCCATAGTGGACCCTAAAGTCAGAAACATACTCCCCGAAGGCTAGTGTAATAAAAGCCTAGCCCTTAGAGCCATTTGCATTAAATCTGGTGCTATAAATAGGGATTTTGGGGGAAACGATCCAATTTTTCCCTAGAACAAGAGAAAAAATGAAAGAGAGAAGAGAAGGATGAGAAAGGAGAAGAGAGAAAGCTTGGAAGAGTGAGTGTTAGTGCTATTGTTATACACGAGCCAAGTTAGCTCGAAAAGTTCACTCGGCTTGGCTCAATCTAGTTTAGCTTGACTCGGCTTGAACGACGACCCAAGGCCAGCCAAGCTTCATATGACCTAGCTAATTTTGAAAATGAGCCAAGTTAAATCATAGTGGACCTTGACTTCACTCGAACTCGGCTTAGCTCGAAGCTCAAGCTCGGCTTGGCTTGGCTCGACTCAAATATATATAATATCTAAAAATGGAAAAAGTTAAAACTTAAACCCTACCCTACTCATCTGTCCCTTCCTTACCTAACTCGCCGTGCCCGAGCTCCTCTCTCTCTCTCTCTCTCTCTCTCTCTCTCCTTCTCCTCTCCCCACTTAGCCACTCGCACGAGCTCTCTCTCTCTCTCTCTCAACGTCAACAACAAGGTACCGCTATGACTTTATCTAATATTATAATATTATTAATTGAATATTTGATTTGAGATTTGGATCATGTGTGGGTTGGGTGGGATTGCTGGGTTGAGTCAGGTGTAAGTTGGGTGCTGGGTTGGGTTGAATTGGGAGCAGGCTCGACTCGACTTAAGGTAAGGTCGTCTCGACTCAATCCACTAGCTTGACTTGAAAGGTTTAGAAAACAAGCCAAGCTCCAATGGTAAGCTCGAGGAGAGCACAGACCAGTCAAGCCAAGCTTGGCCCACATCGACTTGAGTTAGCTCGATGTACAGTCCTAATTGGTGCACCTCCACCTTCTCATCTCCTCTCTAGCCGCCTCACTATAATTCGAGCCATCATCAGAGCTTTTTCAACAACATTTGGAAGTAAGTGTTGAATCTCACTTGTAATATATGGTTTTAATAGTGGTTTGCGCCTAATCTCATAAGCTTGTATGCTTGTTTAGGTCTTTCAACAATTTTCTCTAAAATCCTAACCTTAGGAGTATTTTGAATTGGGCAAATCGTCACAAGGTACGGATTATTCTTCTAGGTTTTATT
Source organism: Magnolia sinica (assembly GCF_029962835.1). Taxonomy (NCBI): domain Eukaryota; kingdom Viridiplantae; phylum Streptophyta; class Magnoliopsida; order Magnoliales; family Magnoliaceae; genus Magnolia; species Magnolia sinica. Next base: position 23,340,510 of record NC_080589.1, on the reverse strand, counting down.
TTCTCAACCCTTGATAGTGTTAGATATTGGTTTTTGGTTGATTATAAAGATGTCATATGCTATTTGTGTTTGAAGTACTTTATTTTTGTAATCCTAATGTTACTTGTTGATGGTAGCCAACATGTTTGATGAAATATTTCAACAAGATAAAACTCCTTCTATTAAAAGTATTGTATGTAAATTGATAAGAGATGTTGAAATACATTAGATTGTATTGATATATATTAAATTGTACTGATTTGTACATATGTTCGGTTAATGCAACCTATTGTGGTATTAAGTTGTTTTATGATTATGCTTATGTATTTGATAATTTGATTTGTAGTCGTGTGAATTGAGCCATACAAAATGTTAAGTGGATGACCCTCTTTGGGTTGGCTATCTCGAACTTATACGGCCGACTGAGATTGAACACGGATGACTGACAGTAGTTGAAGTTACATGAGATGCTTTGCACCCAATGTCTATTTGGTTCGGGGTCTCCCATTGTCAATTAAATCAGTCCATTGTATGGCCTGATCATTCTTATATTAGATGGTTGTATGATATTTAAAGGAATCTAAGATACCACTATTACCATCGAATTAAGTCCATTCATAACCGTCACTGTATTACGATCCCACAAAAACTCATGAGTTGGGCATGGTGGTATGAGACATTATGTTCGATCTATCGGCCTACAATGGGGTTGCATGCTTGCCACATAAGAAAAATATTGAGTGATGAACCCACCATATTGGTAAAATATTGGGTGACAAGCCTCCCTATAGTGACCACCAAGCACCAATGAATATCGCAATCCTACCATATTGTTAATGATTTGGGTGGCATGCTGTAACACCCCGGGTTTTCGAAACCCTGTATATGACTCGTTTTCCAAAAACTCGAGTGTTAACCTTTAAAGATAGTCGAATTATATATATATATATATATATATATATATATATATATATATATATATATTTCTTTTCTTTTCCTTTCTCAGGGTTAGCAGCTTAGAGAAAGATGGACAAATCAAACATAAAGAAAAATTTACATTACATTAAAAATATATGAGCGGCTGCCCAAATGACTTATACAAACCAATGTCTCTATGTTAACAAATATAAGAAATACATAATTTAACAATGATAATTAATAAAATGCATATAAACTTGAGCCGCAAGATCGCGCAACTTCTCTTGACAGATACAGCCATGCATCCCTGATAGTTGTACTTTGCTCTACATCAATCTGGACATGGATATTATTTAAACCACCTGCGCTGCCTGTACGGTTATATATTCGATGAATGAGTGGCCAGCTTAGTGTGAATTCCTCTTAAGATTACACACTGCCGCATTAGTCAAGCATATTTTAAAGAAATAAGGCATCCAAAACAATACATGATGCAATCTTATTTAAATGCATGAATGCGTAAATGCACATTGACCTAGGGATGCTCATCTAGTCGGACTTGGGCTCGTCACCTATGCATATGATTGGTTACCAACAAAGCATATAACGTGCATACATCACGTACAAGCATAGTGACCAAGACATCGTACATCACATACGTGGGTCGATAGTCGATGGTCTAGGAGCTAGCAATCTGATACCAGGCTAAGGGAACGTGCTAAAGCATCCAGAATTAGCCACCCGTCATCATCCGTATGCTATGAATGCATGATTATCCCAATCGTTATTATTCTAATTACAACCAGCCAATTTAAGAAAGTTCAAAGGTCACTACGGGGGGCTCATCACCCAGTGTAGGCTGATAGCTCGGGCATAATGTCCCATACCACCATCACCGGCTCATGAGATTCCAACATTGGGATGTTTAATGGTAACCTCATCGACTAGTGGCCAATCATAGTGCCACAAGTGGATCTTATCATTGCATAGATATACAAATAGATATACAGAAATAATCCATCATGCCACTTAGAGCAAACATCAAATGAAAGTCACATAGAGAAAATATCATATCAAAAGTGCAAAGGGCAAATATCACATCAAAGCCACAGAGGGCACAAAGGTCTATAAGATGTGAAGTCCACAACGACTTAGGTAAAATGGCCACTAGGTCGGGGGCCCATTATAGTCTAATCAGTCAAGTTACATCCCAAGTCTAGATGCACATTTATAAGTGGGGTTTCCCAATGATAGATGTACCAGTTTAAGTTCCATAAGCAATCCACAAGCATGAGAAGGTATACAAGTGCAGCATACATATGTTTATACAAGATAAATGTCAAGCATATAAGTTAGAAGACAATCCAATAACTAGCACAAGTAATAATCAAATAGAGATAACAATTATCAACTGAAATTAAAGCAGAAACTATTACTTAAACTAATAAGAAAGTGGAAAGCTTAAGGGGAAGAAATCATCACCTTATGTGTTGAATTGCCTACAATGTCGCTATGGAGACCGTGCACCCTTGTAATCGAATCATTAGTCAGCTTGGTAGTTCGACCTGACTAGACTTGGTTAATATTGGCTTAACTCAATTGAACTAACCTCAGCCCGTCTCGCTAACTCAACAACGAGTCAGGTTTCAACTAGAAGAAACCCAACTTGATTCAACTAGATTGAATTGACCCGGCCAATGTTGGGCAGGTCAATAACTAGTTCTCCCTCACCCAATCTCTCCCTCTCTCTCTCTCTTCATCTTTTTTTCTCTCTCAACTACTAGGACCCACTAACAGTGACGTCCAGCCACCCTAGACTCTATCGGACTCAACCTAGACTTGACCAAACTCGGTTTGAGTTCGAACCGAGTTGACTCGGTGCCAATATGATGACAACCTCACTCTCACTCATCTCCTTCTCCTTCCTGTTTTTCTTTTCTTTCTTTCTTCTTTTCCTTGGATAACCTAGATCAGACCAGGCCTAACCTGACCCAGCACGGCTCAGTCTCAGCCGAGTTGACTCGGTAACAACCAAGGCTTAACCTCCTTTCTCTCTCTTATTTCTTTTTTTCCCTCTTCTTTCTTTCTCTCTCTCCTACTAGACCTGTTGTAAGACCCGTGTCCTAATCCGTACTGTTCCGTTAGTTTCCGCGGTCCTTCCGGTCAAATTCCGGCAACCTTCGCACCGTATTCGGTATTTACGCACGATCCTAAGCCAGGTCCCGCGCACCGACGTCGGCTTGGTCTGAAAGTTATATCATAGCGACCGCGTCGTCGCCGCGGTTCCAACGCCGTGACTTGCGCACTGAACCGATACCCAGGCAAGAAGATGCCGATCAGCGTTTATTCCGAAGAAACACCGCGCGTTGCGGATTTCGAGGGAATCTCTACTATTAGTCCCATCAATCAACCATTAAAGCATCCCATACCTCAAGTACATCAACCCATCCCCACCTTTTTCAAAAGTCCACCATTCTTTCCACCTCACCACTCCTCTTTTCCAAATTTCAACAACCATACACCTTTTCACAATTTTCAACCCAAACCATCCCCCATCACTCCATCACCCATCTCTTTCTCTCTCTCTCCCTCCCTTTACAACTATCTCTCTTATTCTTTTTTTCAAAAAAAAAATCCAAATCCAAGAGAGAGCACCATGAGTCCCCCATGGTGAGAAAACTTCATATGTGAGGTCCACCTTTCCCACCCCTTCATCTCTCATCTCAACCATCCATTTCCCATCTTCCTCCATCAAAGAGTAGCACAAGGAGCTAAGGAAGCCAAGGGAGCAAGAAGATCAAGTGGTGGGTGTTTGGATAGGATAGTTTTTGATGTTTTTAAGATGGGCCAAGTGAGGCCAACCGATCAATGGTTTGGATCTCGCTTTGGACCCTAAGGTGTGGCCGATGGCCCACTTGGATCATCATGATCATTCCATGACGGGGCCATCCTCCATGGACCCCATCATGATGTTTATCTTCTTGAATATTTAGGGTCATCTAGACCGTTTAATTTGGTGGAGAAGGGATCTCCACCGTTGGATTTAATTTTAATGGGCCACATAAAATGGGACCCACTTGATGTATGATTTAGTGCAAGGGAGGGCCCATAGTGTCGGGGTCCCTCCATCACACGGTCTCACTCTTTATCTCTCTCCCTTTTTATTTTTAATTGTTTTATTTTTATTTTTATTTTTATTTTTATGTTAATGAGGTTATGTGGCCCACTTGAATGGACCCCACCATAGGGTATGTATTCCATCCAACTCACCTACGAGTGGGGCCCACCTTGTGTGTAGTATACACACCATCCTCCATGAGGTGGCCCACATAAGCAAGGCCCACCTCTAGTATATTTGCAGAGTCCAGCGTCCAGGGACGCTGGACGTTTCATGGAAAATGTAAAAAAAAAAAAATATTTGCTTGGTTTGGGGATGGCCCACTTGTGTAGGCTCCACCTTGATGTATGTATTAAATCCATGCCGTCCATTCCTTTCCCAAATCTGTTTTAGGCGTTGAGCCAAAAGATGGGGTTAATCAGACCTTCGGGCGGACCGTACCATACCAAACGGTGGTTTTCACCGTTGAAACCTTCCCTGATTTCTTATCCGCCAAAATACATCCAATATTGGACTCGTTTTGCTCGCGCTGAGCCATGGAGAGCCATTGGACGGAGTGGATTTACAAGATGTGGACCCCACCTGCAAAATCCTTAAGAAACCCCAAAAATCAAAAAAAACAGCAGCGCTGCCTGCGCATTTCAGCGGGCGGACGGCTTGGCCGTCGTACAGCCAGTCACGGCTGCAGCCGTGGGCCCCACGTTGATGTTTACATGTCATCTAATCCGTTCAGCAGGTGGCCCACTCTCTGAAGTGGGCCCATCTCAAAAATCAGCCTGCTCCAAGACTCAGGTGGCCCACACCGCGTGAAACAGTGGAATTGAACATTTACCTTTGAAACCCTTTTTGGGGTCCACAGAAGTTTTGGATCAGGGTGAAAAATTTTGTCCCCCTTCATCTAAGTCTGCTTGACCTTATCAGTGGTTTGGATGAAATATAAACATTATGGTGGACCCCACATAGAGACCACAATGATGTATGTGCTTCACCGTCCGCTGGACAGTGGATGTGGAGCCCACTGGACGGTGGAGCCCAATGTGACAGTGGATGTGGAGCCCACTGTGATAATTGTGTGGGCCCACTGTGATAATTGTGTGGGCCCACTGTGCTGCGTGCATATATATATATAGATATATGTATATATATATATAGGTATATATAATATTATAGTTCATGTAATATTATATGTATATTATATACTATATTATATATATACATATATATATATATGTATATAAATATTGTACTTATTTATGTTGAGGCCCATGATTGAGGCTCACTTTGACATATAGGTGAGGCCCATTTCAATTACTTATGGCCCATGACTGAGGCCCACTTTGATGTATTATGGGCCCATGGGTCAAGGCCCATTTGAGGTATTAAGGGCCCATGGTTTAAGGCCCATTAAGACATATTGGGGCCTATGGGTTGAGGCCCATTTGATGTGCATTTGGGGCCCATTGGTGTGGCCCATTTGATACACATAAGGCCCATAAGATTAGGCCCATTTGATACGTTCTAAAGCCCACAATTTATAGTCCATTGCAATGCACATAAGGCCCATTGGTGCGGTCCAATGATGTGGCCCACTTGATGAATACAAGGCCCATATGATATGGCCCATTTGACGTATTTAAGGCCCAATGGGACGTGCCTAAGGTCCATTGCAATGTACGATCCCAGCATGATTTATGTAATGATGTTTACGTCAGGGCTATGCCTTGGGAGCAATGGTGGTTTGACGTCCACATTGCAAGTATAGTGTGGTTAAATGTCCGCATTATGACATTCCCTAAGGCCCATTGTTAGGCTCGTGCGTGTTATGTGTAGGCCGTCTAGGCCCACATTCGTTATGTACATCATCCATCCTATATAGCATGTTTAATTTCATGATTCATGATCATATGCATCATACGCATGCTTGATATGAGAAATGACTGATCATAGCATATGCCTTTGGGCAGATTGTTTAAGGGCTCCCGTACAGGGGGTGTTACCCTATATGAGCGCATGACACGCGCAGGATTGCTGTATGACTGGATAGTGTGATTCATGCATTCGCATTGTGTGATATGGTTACTATACGCCCTAGCGACATCAGGGTCGTAGCCTCCACAGACGTATCGTGGTTGGCAGGATTGGATACCGGAAATACTGTTCTACATGGGGTGCGATAGATATCCCTGGGTGAAAGTCCCTAAACCCTTATGGTATCAGGAGGTTGCTCCAACTTCTAGACCGAGTGGGTGCATGAGCGCTGGGTGCCGATTACCAGACGGTTGCGCTTTCCACTGTGTCGTGGTCGGTTGGAAGGGGGTGCGGCCTTACCCGCCCGAGAGTAGGGGGCAATGCTAGGCTGAGTCTGACCAGCTCGAGGAATGTGTCCGCTTTTTACGAGGTAAGACCGATTTTGGTCGGCGGATAGTGAGGTATTTTCCTCTCTCCTTATTGAGCGCGATGGGGCGGCAATCGGCTTGGAGTGTACTAGACCCCGATATTCCCGATTTGAGCCGTATTGACATGTGGACTTAGATGAGGATTTGTATGCTTGACTTGCATTTTGCATGGCCTTGGTATGGCCGACATCATTCTTTGCACCGCATGGCCTTGGTACGGCTAATGGGATTCTTAGCATTCATCAGCATGTTCCGCATTACTCTGATACTGCATAACTACATTATCACCTTGAGCATACACTTTCACCACCCTCTAAGCTTTCTATAAGCTTATGCACGACCGTTGCGTGCAGGTGACGTTGGATCGCAGCAGCGCTGAGGCTTGGACGCGTGGCTGATCTTCTTTTGGAGTTTTGGTCTATCTTCATTGTATTTCCCTTATGCTCATTGTACCTGTAAAGTTTTTGATTATAGTGGAAATGTGATGGAGTTTTTGGTCGTTGTTTGTGGGTTATGCCTTTGGTTATGCTTATTACGAATCAAACTGAAGTTAAAAATCCTCCTTGTAGCATCCCAGGATCGGAACCTGGCGAATGGGCGCTGGGAGCCGAGAATGGGGTTCTACGGAGGCTGTCGGCGCCAGATTCGGCGATCGGGAATTTTGTGAGCCCGGTTTCCGAGTTTGGGGCGTGACACCTGTAACGCCCCGTGTTTTCAGGACCCGAGTATATGACTCGTTTCCCAAAAACCCGAGTGTTAACCTTAAAGGATGGTCAAATTCGAGTGTATATTTTTTTTCCTTTATCAGAGTAAGCAGATGAGCGTAGAGTGAACAAACCAACATAGGGGAAATTTCATTATCATTTGAATATACAAATAGCCCATAATGACTTATACAAACTAATGTCTCGATATTAACGATTACAAGATTTGCATACATAAGAAATAACAGAAAGCATAAAAATGTAAGCTGCATGACTACACAACTCCTCTTAGAAATACAGTCGTGCATCCATGACACCTGCACAGCTCCTCATCAAGCTTGAACATATACATCATCTGGGCCACTTGTTTTACCTGTACGGTTGTATATTTGATGGATGAGTGGCCAGCTCAGTATGAATTCCCCTCAAGGTTACACACCGCTACATTAGGTAAGTATAGTTATAAAACAACAAAACAATCAGAACAATACATGATGCAATCTTTTTAAATGCATGGATGCATGAATGCACATTGGCCTGGGGATGCACATCCAGCCGGACTTGGGCTCGTCACTCATGTAAATCATCGATCTGGGAAAATCATCCAGTCGGACAGGGGTCGATAGTTGGTGGTCTGGGAGCTAGCGAAACGATATCCCGAAGATCCTAAGGGCACGTGCTACAGCATCCAGATTAGCCACCCATCATCGCCAACATGCTATGGATTTATGATTAGCTAAACCGTTATTAGTCCAGTTACAATCAGCCAATTTAGGTAAGCTCAAGGTCACTGTAAGCCCCGTATTCTAGCCCGTACCGTCCCGTAGGCTTCCGTGGTCCTCTCAGTGGAATTTCGGTGACCGGTGATCTTTCATTGACAGTTGCGCGCGACCCCGAGTGGTATCCTGTATTCCAGAGTCAGCTCGACCCGAGACCTATACCCTTGCGACGGCGCAGTCGCTGCGATTCCGACGCCGCGTCTCGCTCGCCGAGGCGATACTCAGGCCAGGAAATGTGGGCCCGCGTTCGGTTCGAGAAAACACCGCGCGTCGCGATTTTCAAGAGAATCTCTAGCCTAAATGTCACATCAATCCATTAATCAAGTCTAAGTATACAACCTTACTTAGCCATTCCCTTTCCACCAACAAGGCATGACACCCATTCCTTTTTCACCCAAAAGTCAACATGCACCATCCCTCTCTACCATCACCCATCTCTTTCTCACTCCTCTCTCTCTCTCATCTCTCTCATTCTCCAAACAACCCCAAGAGCTCCAACGTCCATGGCTTCCATGGGGGAGCTTGGTGTGGCCCACTCTCTACCACCTAATCCCACTCTCCAAAATCAATCTCCACCGTTCAAATGCACCCTTTGGAGCTCTAGGATGCATTGATGGAAGAAGAGGTCCAAGCAGATTAAAGGTGGGTGCTCCTTTCTTTTCCTCTCATTTTTTTTTGTGATGTATGGCCCACTTGGATGAATCCCATCTTGAGGTATGTTTTATCCCAACCGTACAAGTCATGTGGACCCTACTTTATAGTGGTGGAAACACACAAATATCAAGTTGATTTAAATATGGTGGGCCACGTTCATGTGGGACCCACCTTGGTGACAAATGGGCCACCTACACGTAGGACCCACCATGATGATTGTGTTATATCTATGCTGTCCAACGTCCAGGGGACGCTGGACAGGGAGTGGCTAAAGTGGTGTGCGTGCACTGACATGGTGGTGTACTAATAAGCAAAGGAGAGGAAGAAGAATAGTGTTTGGAGGTGGGCTGCTCATGCAGGCCCCACCTTGATGTATGTATAAAATCCACGCCGCCCATTTCACTTCTCATCTCATTTTAGGCGTTGAGCCAAAAGATGAGGCTGATCTGACAATCAAGCGGGCCATACCATAGGAAATGGTAATTTTTACCGTTGAAAACTCACCCGACGATTCTACACGCTGAAAAATACTCAATATTGGTCTTTTTTGGTCACTATTGAGCCGTGAGATGCAATGGTCAGGATAGATTTTCCTGATGAGGGCCCCACCTAAGAAATTCCCTAGAAAAACGGATTTAGAAAAAAAAAAAACACAAAATCAAGAGGCAGTAGCGCTGCTGCTGTCAGAAGACGCAGGCAGCGCCTGCAGCTGCATGGGGGGGCGGACGGCCTGGCTGGACCTCACGGCTCCAGCTGTGGGCCCCACGTGATGCGTTTTGAACATCGAAACCGTGCATTTGATGGGTCCCCATGGACCAGCCGTCCATCCCAAAAATTAGCTGTATACGGAACTCAGGTGAGCCATACCATTTAAAATCATGTGAAGACATGCTAGAACATATAAAATCAGTAGGTGGGGCCTACCTGAAATTTGGATGTAGTTGAAACTTGGTTTGAACGGTAAGCCAAGTGGGACCCGCATAATGGGCGGGCTGGATCAGTGGATCACATCACAGTAGGCCCCCAAACCATGACCCATGAATGGTCTAGATGGCAAGTAAACATCCCACCGTGGATGTAAATAAACGTTATGGTGGACCGTGGTCCACGTGACCTTAAGAATGGATGAGTGGCAAATAAACATCACCGTGGGCCCATGGTCCACATGACCCCTGTCAGTTTGGGCGGCAACAAACATCACTATGGGCCCTATCCTCCTATGGTCCACGTGACCTTATGAATGGTTGGATGGCAAGTAAACATTACATTGGGCTCAGGTCGGGTGGAAAATAAACATTATTGTAGGCCCCACTTGGGACCCACTTAAGTATATATATTGTGATCTACACCCTCCATTAGTGTGGGTCCTACCATGATGCATATGTTTTATCCAACCGTCCAATCATTTTAGAAAATATTTTAAGGCCGTGTGATAAGGCCCATCTTGGTGTGTTTGTGAGCGGTCTGTTGAGGCCCACCTTGATGTATTGGTGGTCCTTGTTGAGGCCCACTTTGATTTGTATAAGGCCCATATTATGGGGTCCATTGTGATGTATTCAAAGCCCATGTGACTAGGCCCATCTTGATGCATTTGTGGCCCGTCGTTGAGGCCCACCTTGATATATATATATATATATATATATATATACGAGACCCATGCATGAGGCCTATTTGATGTACTGGAGGCCCATGGGTTAAGGCCCGATGGGACGTACATAAGGCCCATTGTAGTGTGATCCCACCATGATGCATGTGTTTCATCCAACCATCCAACCATTTTTGGAAAATGATTTTAAGGTTTGGGACGAAATAAGGCAGATTTATTTATCAAGTGGACCATAGTGCACGGTGAGGATTGAACGGCTACCTTTGAAATTCTTGAGATCTTATGATTAGATTGGATGAGAAATAAATGTTATGGCGGGCTTTGGGAATTTTAGTAGTGGAGATCATTATCACCACTTATATTTGAGTGTGGCTCATTTGATATACATGTGGCCCATGTGGTGTGGCCCACTTACCATGTTTATGACCCATTATTAAGGCCCACCCTATTATATATGAGGTCCTTGTGATGTGGTCCATTAGATGTATTTGGGGCCCATGGGTTGAGGCCCAATATGATGTATATAAGGCCTATTTCAATGTGTGATTCTGCCATGATAAATGTATTGTATATCCGTACCATTTAGCCCGCTGGATGGTGAGACTCTCCCCCTGATGTATGTATTTTATATCCGCACTGTCTACCCATCTTCATGGCGCAGGGCCCGCTTGCTGCATGTGCTGGGCCTGCCTACAGGTACAGGCCCACCATGCTGTGTGTACTTCACCATACCGTCCACTTGTGCGGCCCGCCTAGATGTACGTATTTTGTATCCACACCGTCCATAATGTTGGGATAGTGTTGGACAATGTTTGGTTGGCGCCGATTTACATGGATATGTTGGACTGTGCTGATCATCATACGTGGGCCATGGGTGTAATAATACACATATTATACCTACAACTATTGAAATGATTTTTTTGGTGCGGCCCATAAAATGAGGCCCACCTTGATGTATTAGTGTGGCCCATTGTGACGCATGTAGCCCACTATGATGTGTTTGGCTCATGTGCGGGCCATCTGTTTGTCTTGTTAGGTCCATGAGACGTGGCCCACTGTGATATATCCGAGGCCAATGGGCGAGGCCCATTAGTGTAGCAGATATAATGCAACCCACTTGATGTGTATGAGGCCCATTGATGTGGTCCACTTACTGTATTTGAGGCCAACGGGTTGCGGCCCATTATGATGTAATGGGGCCCATGAGTCATGGCCCATTGAGATGTATACTTGGCCCATACATTGTGGCCCATTGTGATATGTATTAAGCCTATGATGCATGGTCCATTTGATGTATTCAAGACCCATGTGTAGGGCCCACATGTCCTATATTTGAGGCCCATGGGCAAGGCCCATTATGATGTATTCATGGCCCATGGGCAAGGCCCATTGTGATGTATTCATGGCCCATGGACAAGGCCCATTGCGATATGTATTAGACCCATGAGTAGGGTCCACCTGTTGTGCATATGTGGCCCTTGAGTAAGACCCATTGTATTGTATATTAGGCCCTTGTGTGAGGCCGTGGGCCCATTATATGTTTGACTCTATGTAGGCCATTCCTTGGGGGCAATGTTGGTTAAGTGTCCACATGGTCGAGGTCGATTATCGATACTGGTTGTGGATACCGGTTATGAGTATGTGACAGCATAGCATCATGATACATGCCCATACGCATCATCTGCATGTTTGTTATGAGAGGTGGTTGATCATTGCATATATCATCGAGCATGTTGTTATGAGACTCCCTGATAGGTGGAGGTTATCTCACATGAGCACACGGTGTGTGCAGGACTGATGCATGACTGGATTGTATGACTCATGCATCTTGCATTATGATTACTATACGCCCTAGCGACATCAGGGTCGTAGTCTCCACAGGCATATCGTGGATGGCCAAATAGGACACCGAAAATGTTTGGTTCTAGCATACGGGCGCCATAGATGTCCCTGGGTGAAAATTCCTAAATCTCCGTAGCCAGGAGACGCCCCAACGTCGAGACCGAGTGGATACATGATCGCCCGAGTGCCGAATACCAGGAGGCCGGGTCTCCCACTGTGTCGTGGTCGGTTGGGAGGGGGTGTGGCCTTACTCGCCGGAGGGTAGGGGGCAATACTAGGCTGAGTTTGACCAGCTCGTGAATGGGTCCGCTATCGACGTGCCAGATAGGTATTGGCAGACTATTGGCAAGGCGGATAGTGAGGTTTCTTATGCTCACTTGGACTATGCGGCTGGGAGAGCGGCAGTGCCATTTGGAGTGTACTAAACCCCGGTAATGATCTTAGAGATGAACTGTACTGATATGTGAATTTAGTGAGTAGGAGTTGCATACTCATTCATGCATTCATTCATTCACTATCCACTCGGGTTGGTGGTGCGCAACTATTTGTTACGAGTGCTTTCGCAATGGCCAGGATTTCGGTTGGGGCGCGCGACTAACCTGAGATCAGGAGTTTACCACATTGAGTCCAACTATCCAAATTTAGGTATGGGACTGGTTTGGATAGAAGTCCCTTGTGATAGACCCCATAGCTTGCGATACTACGTACCATCATCCCGACTTCACACTCCAGTATGGTCGTTCCATTCGCACCGCATATTGCAGAACATTCGCGGCATATGGCCTTTTGGGCTATTATGTCTCTGCATTTATATGGTTTAGGTACGACTGACGCTATTCGTGTTACTCATCAAGAATGTATATTGTATTGTATCCTCTGCATATGATATTGAGCTATCTATGATTCCTCATTTGCATAGTGGTTCTATATTGCGTATTCTGACATAGATTGACTCATCGACTTGTCTGTATTTTTGCTTACTCTAGTAATTCATGATCTTATCAATATTTCTGCTTATTCCGATATTGTATGATTTATGGATTACCGGTATTTTTGGAATTGTATGACCATGGCATTGTATTGAATACTTGACACCTACCTTGTGCACACACTTGCACCACCATCTAAACTTTCTATAAGCTTATGCACGATAGATGCGTGTAGGTGATGTTAGGTTGCAACAGTGTTAAGCTTGGAGCGTGCGGCAGTCTTCTGGAGCTTGATTTTTAATTATGTATTTCCTTTCAGCATTGTACCTAAATGATTATATTAGTGGATATGTGATGATGATGTTGCCTTTGTGAATTGGGTAATCTTGTGGTTATGCTTATTACGAGTTATATATATATATATATATATATAAACCTCCTTGTAGGACCCCAGGATCGGAATCTAGCGTATGGACGCTAGGAGCCGAGAATGGGGTACTACGGAGGCTGTCAGCACCGGATTCGGCAATCGGGATTCCTGTGAATCCGATTTCAGGGTTTGGGGCGTGACAGTCACTACGGGGAGCTCAGAGCCCAGCGTAGGCCGACAGCTCGGGCATAGTGTCCCATTACCACCATCCCCGGCTCGTGAGGCTACCACCTTAGGATGTTTAATGGAAAACCGTCGACTAGTGATCAAGCATAATACAACATATGGGGCTTGCCATTGCATGGTTGCACAGTATAAAAACATCAAGCCCATATAGGGAAAATACTAGGACAAAGACACATACGGCGATATCAAAGCAAGACACATAAGGTAAATATCAAAATAAACCACATAGGGTGAGTATCAAAATCATGCGATAAAAGACCATCCTTGAAAACCGTTGGACACAACAACTCTGGATGGTAGGCCCACATCACTGGTTAATTTAAACCATCATTCAATAACAACTAAGCCGAAGGTCCATTACTATCACAACCAGTTGGGTTACATCCCAAGTATGGGTGTACACATATAGGTGGGGGTTTCCCACTGGTGTACCAATTCAAGTTCCATAAGCAATCCACAAATAATCCATGAACAAATATACAAGATGAACATTAAGCAGGCAATATAGCAATTCAATTTCTACCAGCTAACACATGTGATTATAAGAGAGAGAGATATCAAATATGAATTTAAATAAAAACTATAACTTAAGTTAATGAGAAGATGGAAAGCTCAAGGGGAAGAATCATCACCTTATACTTTGAATCACCTACCAGTGTCGCTAAGTGCTTACGCCCTTAGAACCGAACCCTACCATGAATTATAAGGTTATACAATTAGATCCAAGCCTTATACATTGTTTATGGTTAGGATTTTAACCTAGGGTTGGGATCACTTAGGTTTAAGGTTTCGCCCTAAGGTTTAGGCTTAGGCTAGATTTGTAGGTTTTGTTTATAGGATTTGAACTCTTATTTTGTATGGTCATGGATGATATTATCAAAGGGAATAATAAGTGAATAAGATTAGTCAAATAAATTGGTTATTAATTTAGAAATATTAACCATGGCTACTATTATATTAAATTACCTAACAACAGCCACGATGGATCATATTGCTAATAATTCCAAAACTATTAGTAATATTAACAATATCCTTAACATTTAGCCAATGTGGCACTAATAGTCATTCTGATGAAAATAAATAGCGTGTCCTAGAGTTAATAATAATATTTTAAGAATGACAAGGTAAAATTTTAACATTTTAATAATGAAGGTTTTTATATGAATCAACCAATTCCCATATGAATAATCTTCTAATGGTAAGTCATATCTAATTTTAATAACCCAAAAAAATGGTAATAACAATAGCGATGATAATTAAAATAAATTAAATCTGGACAAAAAGATGTGGGCTCACCTAGTCAACTCAGTTCGAGTTGAGTTGACTCAGCTCGACACAACCGCCCATCTACTCTCCTTCTCTCTTTCTTTCTTCTTCCCATTTTCTTCTTCTTTTCTTTCTTTCTTCACCCTACTTTCCTTCAATGCTAGAAGGTCCAACAGCGGACACCCAGCTCGACAGGACTCGAGCCGGACATGGCTGACTTGACAGCGACGCAACTCGCAGTCGAACCCAACACTCTCTTATTTATTTATTTATTTTTTTCTCTTCTCTCTTTCTCTCCATCTCCTTCTTCTGTCTGTTTAGGGAGGTCAGACGCTCACAGGCACATTAGGCCCACCTCATGGTTCGGCCAGACTCGGCACCAGTGCAGCAGTCGTCTTGCACTCTTCTCGACTCGGTGCAACACTAAGCCACGCACCCACCTGCTGAGTCTAATGCCCTTCTTTCATCAGCTTCTCTTTCTCTATAAGCACCATGATTCCATGGGCCACACCTTGATGGTTTTGGATTCGAAATTCGTCACCTAACCAACACCAGTAACGGTGCAAGTTCAGCGGGGAAGACAACCCGGCTTCAATGGCGATTCTTTGACAGCAACTTATTTCTTCAAAACGATGCTACTAGGGGGTTTTAATCTTCTTCACAATGCTTGTAGGAGCTGAAAAATGAAGCTCCATCAGTGTTTTCCCAATGGGTTCGAGCTTGGAAGCTCTCGGCCCAACTCTCTCGGGCGGCTGCACTAACAAGATGGGAGGACGTTGTAGCTGAATCCCCTCTCTTCTACACTTTTCCCTTATCTGTCTAGGCCGTCAGATGAAAAATAAACGGCCAGGATTGAGTTGGCTTACAGCGGTTTCCAAATACAGCTGGCGGAACCAAACCGTTTGTGGTTTTCTTTGTTACTGTGGGTAGAAAAACCTAGGGCGGTTTGAAATGGGCGATAAGGATAGTCCTAAATGAATGGTTGAGATCGAGAGTCTCCACTTCACGTGGATTGCCAACCCGGCAGTTTCCATTTTTAAAAAATCTGGTTTTGTACAGCCCACTTGCGGCAATGATTGTGCCCACGCATGTATATATCAAGGTACGAGGTGAGATGGGTTTTGGTGGAACCCAAACCCTGGATATGATGGACGGTCCGAATTGTCCAGATGGATTGTGCAGGTGGGCCACTGATCAAGGGAAACGGACCGTCGTCCGCTGGCTGCTGCAAATGAGGAGAGAAGGAGACTTTTCTCCTTTTTCTTGGAAAAACACGAGTCAGAGCTCGTCTGACGGTGCAGGGAGTCTGGTGCACCTCGTGTGTAGACCAATTGTGCATATGTGCACCGCTATGTGGGGTCCGCCATGATGTTTGTGATAAATCCACCGGTCTACCCCACTTAGAGAGCCCAATCAGAGTCTTTTACCAAAGATGGGGCAGATCCAAGGTCCAGGTGGGCTATACACCAAATTTTCATTTGTTTTTAGCTCTAATTGAAGATTCCAGTTAGTTTGATGGTTGGATCACCTCAAAATTAAACATCGATGGTCAAAAGGATTCTAATGATCCTAAGGTGTGTTCGGGTGTGTTATAGGGGTTGATCTGTAACTCAGGTGGGCCACCCTTTAATCACCGTGGGACAGTGCTCACATTGAACCAGGAATTCATTCATGTAAAATCTGGACTTGCATGCACGGCTAGGGAAAAAAATCAAGTGGGGCCCATAGTGATGCTTGTTAAGAAATCCACTCCGTCCACCAGCTTTAAAAAATCATGTTTGGCCTAGGGCCAAAATATAAAGTAGATCGTAATCCAAGGTCGGCCACACATTTACAAGAATGAGTGAGTGAAATTCACACGCCAAAACCTCCTATGTGAAGCAAGAGAGGTTGCTGTATATACTAGTCTTCATTTATAATTTACAAATTTGCCCTTTTTCATGGTTATACCATCTACCACATGTAACTCCCAACTACACTGTCTAAATAATACGAAACTTCACTGTTGTTTGTTATTTTTCATGCTCTTTCATTTACCGCAGTTTGGGCTCCAATCTCTATAGAATGTCCAAGATGCTTTTTCGATGGCTAAGTCTTTCCCAAATTCAAAATAACATTTGTACATATTTAATTGACAAGTAACTCGGTAGTATAAACTTAAATCCGAAGATCTTCATAATGACTACTTTACCCTAATATTCAGATGGCCCATTTGGCGGATCCAAACCTGATAGATAGCCAGATGACTTGTTAAAAATAAAGAAACTTTACTGTTAGCACTTTGACCATGTATATAGGTGGATGTACGGTCCATTTTGTAAATGGATGGACATAAAACGAGTTTCTGTAGTGATTAAGGGTAGGACATATATACCGTTAGATTTGAGTGACTTATTCACATGTATAAGTTCCTCGGATTATAATTCTAATGGTGGGTTAAGCATATTCCTATGGGGTGAACAAGATGAACAGATTAAAATCTCGATCTGATAAACATACATACGGATGCAGAGGTCAAGTAGTTGATTTACTGTGATCTAAGGCCTGAAATTCGACGTGTATGGTTAATTTCTGGTAATTAGGCATAGTATAAAATTTTGCATTAAACGGATAGTGAAAACCACGTGATTTAGAATCAAGTGGCCTAGGCAATGGCATTTTTGTAATTATTACTGATATGAGGGTTTTGTGAAATCTAATGGCTCCACATGGTTTTAGGCGTGCTTCTAAGTAATTTTTAGAAAAGAATGTATATCTAAATTGTTATGGATAGGGAGTTATTTGTCAATTCCTTTAAGGGAAGACACGTACGTTAGATCTCATGACAAAGAGTCTTACTTTGAAGTCTACGGTCAGATGACTTCATCTGTGTAAGAAGATCATTCCCAATGGTTCAATTTTTATTGGGGAATGGATGTAGGGTTAGGATAGCTAAGTTGGTGCCGTACACATGTACGTATCAAGTTAAAGTTCTTGGTAACACTCGAGGACTTCCAATACTCGGGTATTGAAAAGTTCGAGGTGTTACAAGACCAGACAGGGCCAGGGCTCAACCCAAACCAAACCAAACCTGGCTGGCTTGACCTAACAACTCGGGCAGTTGCACCAGCGACTCAGTTGAGCCGAGTTTGGTGCAACATGTAGACACGCTCTCTCTCTCTTTCTCTATTTCTTCTTCTCCCCTCGTTTCCTCCTTCTCTCTTCTTCTTACATGCTCCGCTTCTATCCCTCGCCTTTTACAAGGTTTGGAATAGACCGAACCTGCACCCTGCATGAATAGATCCCGACTGATGAGGATCAAATATTGCATATTAGACCCCAGTTATCACATGATTTTATGTACATGATAATGTTTAATGCCCTATTTTAATCATGTTTGTGTTGCAAGGTGAATATAAGAGCTTGAAATGAAAAAGGGTACTAAAAGCATGGATTTAATGCTCAGAAATCACCAAGGCAAGGGACGGATCTTAGGGGACTGAGATCGAAGAATTGACATGCCAAAGATCTAAGAAAATCAAGTGATCAACGATAAAGAGGCCTGAAAGTCGTCCTGAATGCAAGATCATAGGGTTCCCACCATCCGTTTGGCTCAAAACTTTATATCTGGCTTGAGGACCCTAAATCAACCATACACGTCGAATTTCAGCCACTAGATCCTTGTGAAAGTATCCCAACAGACAGATCAGCCCATAAAATATTGATATAGGGCCCACCTGATATCTGGATATACTTCAATTTTGGTCTCAACGCCTTAAATAAGGTGAAAAAATGGATGAACGGAGAAGATTGATCAAAAACATCAAGTTGGGACCCACTTTACTTGAGTGAGAGTGCATAGTGGTTGTGCACTCACAGTGCACCGAGCCAACAAGAGTAGTCAAACTATGTTTGAATGAAAATTCCACGCGATTTCAAATCTCGCTCGAAAGACGGACGGATAACAGACTTCCGGTCTTCCCTTATGGGCCACCATCGTGATTCAACGGTCCAATCCGGACCGTCCATTGGAATCCCACAGGCCCTCTTACCAAGGCCTAGTGACAAAATTCTAAGAAACAACGAGGATGGGTTTCCATCTGTTCAAACGCAGGATGGACGGTAGCGAGAAAAATCTTGTGGGCCACACAGAAATCAATCCACAATAGTCCATTCCCGACTGGTTTTTCGAGGGGAGTTCAATGAACAGAGTGGATTCTTTTAAAAACATCACTGTGGGGCCCACTAATCATCACAGCGGCCCCTGTTTTCGCAGGCCTTGCATCCGTGAAAAATGGCTGCAGTGGGCCGTTCTGTAATCAAGATCATGGTTAGATGCATGATAACCACCTTTTGCTGCGAAAGTGGACTCGATTCTCCACTCCCTTGGTTATAAAAGGAAATAGAGAGAGAGCTTGAGAGGATCATCTAAGCACGGGCAGCCGTGGAGGCATCTTTTGGATGTGAGCACGAGGGAGAGAGAAAGCGTGGGCTAGCGACATCAGCATCTTCTTCTTCCTTCCTAAGTTTTTCCTTTCCTTTAATGCTTGTTGAGGTCTTAGTTTGATCATGTCTATGACAAGCTAAACCTCTTATAAAAAGCTTATATGGCGGTGTAAGTGTGTGCGCAATACAAACGTACTCAGACTGCAATGTCAGAATAATGTGGAATCATGCTGATGAGTATCTGAATGCAATCAGCCATTGCAAAGCTATGAGGTGTAAGATATGAATGCTATCAGCCATATAAGAATCCTACTTTAATACTCATATGAGTTAACTACTCACTTCCACCCTGGATAATATTTTAAAATACCAATTAGGCAATATTATCAATGCAAGTACTATCGAGATCTCAGACTAGTAGGCTTAGATTAACTTGTACCACTACCATTATGTTTTGGAGGTTTCGACTAAAACTAAAAACTTTACGCTTTAATCATTTTGGGCATGCGCATTGTGGTTTATATAATCCTCATTTGGACAAACACCACTATTGGAATTATAAATTTTAAATATTAGCCATCTATTTCTGGGCTCAGTTATCTCTACTTAAATTTTAATGCCGTTAATTTAAAACTACTCTGATTGGTGAATGTTAACTGGACTGTGTGGGCACATGGTAACTCGCCCACGTACATTTTTGTTATATTTATACTCGGAAACTCAGGATTGGAGTCTCTATACTTGGGTGCCGATTTTCAGGACGTGGCAATAATCCTAAACAACGTGTTGTATATCCTAGATATAACGAGGAACTTAGTTTCAAGGGATCATTTGAGCGAACACGGGATAAGGGTTGTATATGAATCTGACAAGTTGATCTTGTCCAAGAATGAGAACTTTGTAGAAAATGGATATGCTTGTAATGGGATGATTAAATTTTCTTTGAATGAAAAGAATTATTTTACTTATATGGTTGAGTCTGTAACTTTATGGAATGGTGGTTTAGCACATATAGGATATAATATCATAAGACTCATGTTTAAGAATGACTTAATCTCATATAATGATAGTAAATGTGAAGTATACATATGGTCTAAAATGACTAAGAAACTGTTCTCTGGTGTTAAGAGATCGTATTAGACGTTAGACCTAATGCATACTAACATACATGAGTTAAATGACATTCTTATTGGATGAGGCAAGATGTACTTCATAACGTTCATAAATGATTGTTTAAGATATGTGTGTGTACCTGCTAAAATCTAATGATAGGGCATTTAATGCATTCAAGGTCTATAAATCCAAAGTAGAAAATCAAGTAGTTAATAAGAATAAAATCATCCATAGTGACAGAAGAGGAGAATACTTTTCTAATGAATTTTCTAACTATTGTGAAGAGCACGACATAGTACACCAGTGCATAACACCCTACACACCGCAAAAAATGGTGTTGGGAGAGAGAAAAAATAGGACTTTAGTTGAAATGGTCAACTCAATGCTAATACAAGCAAAGTTGTCATTAAGCCTATGGGGAGAAGCACTATTAGCATCATGCCACGTCCTGAATAAAATCTCATCTAAGAAAACTAAGACCTCTCCATATAAAATATGAAAATAAAGATAACCAAACATACAATATCTTAGAGTGTAGGGGTGTATCGTGTACTATAGAATTCCTAAGCTTAGAAGAACCAAGCTAGGACTAAGAGTTGTAAAGTGCATCTTTGTAGGGTATACACAAAATAATAAAACCTATAGACTTTTAGACTTAGAATCCAATGTGATCATAGAATCTAGAGATGTAGAGTTTTTTAAGGACTCATTATCCATGGAGGAAAAGGATATTGAGATTCAATCTCCTAATAAGACTATAGAAGGAACTAAACAAGAAGTTGAAACTCCCAGCAAATCTCATAGGAGCCAAAGAATAAAAGTAGAGAAGAGTCTCGATCCTTATCAAATAGACTCTCAGCACCTGTAACGCCCTGAAAATCGGGGGTCAAGCAGAAGCTTAACTCCCGAGTTTTAACGCATCACTTATGTAACATAGATAATGATGATTAAATATTATCTGTATTAATGCATTAAACATGAATGGGATTATACTAAATCAACATATCATACTCGAGAGAATTAGATTTCGCAAGTGGAAGACTGTGATAAGTATATAAAGCATATAAAGCATATAAGTAATCGTACGTCCCCAGAGTATGAACGTCACTAGGTTAAATAATTACATGTATAATTCTAAATTTTACAAAATGACAAGGTGTAATGTTTAACTAGTCTGTAACCATGTAGCCCTGCTGACGCAACTCCAGGTCTACATAGACCCGCCAAAGAGTTACATGAAGGAGAACTCCTCGTTGTCATAGAAGGCAGGCTCCATCTCATAAGCCTCGTCGTCATTTGAAACTACAATAGAGTCTGGTTGGTGTTTTAAAACACCATCCCAGAGTGGGAGTGAGTGATCAACTCAGTGGAGCTATAAGGCAAAGGTTAACATGTTATCAATTCAATCAAGCAGTAATGATAAAGCAGTACAACAATCATGCCCTAAGTACTCTTGTTAATGCAAGGATAGGATGCGATAATGATGTATGCCCTTGCCTGCACTCCCTCTGTGACATCATCTCACGGTCGCGCATGCAACACTCCCGCTGTGCTCAACTCCAACGCTGAAGGCACATGCAATGCGGTGCATGTGCGTGATTAGCCAAGTTCTTAATTAGACTTATTCATACAACAAGTTTGAGAAGCTAAGGTACCTTTCTTTATATCATTGACCCAAATAATGATCCATCTAGAGTTGTCAATCCTATTTAATCACATACGATAGGCAAGTTCACGAGTTTACACTTTAAGTTACTACAGGAGGCTCGTCACCTCAGCGTAGGGTTAAATCATACTCGAGGTCACTACGAGAGGCTTGTCACCTGATCGTAGGCATATTTTATACTCGATGTCACTATGGAAAGGCTAGTTACCTTAGCGTAGGCTGACAACTCGAATACAGTGTCCCATACCACCGTATTCAGCTCACGAGTTCAGGTTGCTCATTGGTCACTACGGGGAGGCTTGTCACCCCAGCGTAGGCCGATAGCTCGACCACGGTGTCCCATACCACCATGCCTAGCTCATGAGTTTCGGTAGATCGTGGTACCAAGGTTAAACGGGCTTTTCACTAGTAAGTCGGTACCTTAGATTCAAGCAGTAATGTCCATATATGGCGAACATACATTAGACCAATCGGGTTACTAGACAATCTCGATTGGTATGAGCGCAAGTTGAATTAATCGACATGGAGTGCATATGCATTCCTTATGGCCTAACCACTTTCGATAATCACCGTATGACTCGGATTCATCGAACGTGTCCATGGTGGTTAAACTGATTCAGCCACTTAATCGAAAGTCGTTACCGATTGGTTGGACTACATTGTAGCCCCAATCACACTAAAAAATAATTGCATTCACATGTGATAGTCAAAGATAGCATGTGACAACCAATATAAATATAAATCTCATTTGAGCATTTCAACAAATAAATAGAGCACATGTTATTATACATAGGCATTTCATCCATAAATCACGTAGTAGTAAGATATGTTACATAAAGGAAACTGTAACTATAGATAAGGGAATTGAGAATTCTATCTCAACACCCTTATTAAATACATTTCAACAAGCATTTTCTCATTCAGGCATTTTATCAAACACTTAGACTACACATATCACATGCATGTAATAAATTAGTTAAAACATATATTATAGAAAATCCTTTCACAAGGGAGTTGCCACACGTACAACAATCATGGCAAGCACAGATCATGATTTCATATTCATACAAACATTTAAACAAACACATGGAATGCATTATTTTCTACATAGTTCATATATATGTAATACGCGGAAAACATTACATCTAAGCATTTGGGATAGCAATCAAGTCAATCATAAATTATTAACTGACATTGAAAGCCTTGAAAACCATAACCTAAATATTTATAGTCCATACCTTCCATCGGTAAACTCGTATCAAACTCAGTTCGAACACCATGCCTTCATCTACGACACAATGGCTACCTGAATCACGAAATAGGTTAGCTATTTCATTGATCATTCTACTTGGATACCTAAAACATATTAGGGTTAGGGTTTCTTACGCAAAAATGGAATTGAAATCGCTGGTATAGCGGTGCAGGCAGGATGATTTGATACGTTGAGCGACGGGAATGAATCCCAGCAACTATCTCCGACTCACTCTTTCTTCTCCTCACTCTTTCCTTCTCTTTTTTTCTCTTCTCTCTTAGGGTTTGAAAATTTGTATGGAATGAGAGAGGGGTGGGTTAAGGCCCTTATATAGGCCAAGAACTGATGTCAATGGCCCTATAGCCATGGTATACTTAAGTTATAGCCAAAAGTCGTTTGTTTCGGACAAACGGAGCTCATCTGGAGGTCCATTGCTCACCTATGGTATGAAAAAAGTTCCCTGACAATGGATCTATGTCAATTTAAAGTTTCGGTCTGATCAAATTTATAGATCCACCGTGGAGGACCAGTTTCAATTCAACGACCATCGTCACTCGATCAGGGCCACAAGTGCACTGACATGTGTAGGGAAATTTCCCTGATCCAAGGGTGTAGTTGGGTTAGAATCAGATGGTCTGAAACCTTAAATTTGACCTACAAGCGAACGGCCCAATTCACTTAAGTTTGAGTCTATTTTCTAAAGATATTCGCGTTTCTCACACACTTCGCTCCAAGTTCAAGTTGTGTGTTTTTAGATACTATTTAGACTTGATTTCCGAGATGGTAGTCAAGCCTAGTAAGGCGGTCATAACCGTAATGTTTCATGGTAATCGGACTTTTGACGCGCAGTCCAGGTCTGATACGGAGTTTCAAGATACTCCCAAGAGTAATTGGGTTTTGAAATTGATCTTAGGTTTTTAGATAATGTAGAGTTAACAATTCTACTAGTTTTGGGTCTTGCAGTTTATATAGAAAGTAGTTCAAGCTAATCTACTAATTAATTCAGTTTAATACTTAATTAATTTTTGTCTAATTTCTAAAGGATTCGGTCCTTAGTGATTTCTGCCTGAGGTGGTACTCGGGTCTTTGTACGGATTTTTCTGAAATGTTAAAGCACTTCTCTTTTTCATCTAGTAAATGGTGATAGAGAGAATGTCATTAAGAAAATACATATAATTTTGAGTATGAAAGATTAACCTAAAACTTAAGCTATGACTTCAAGAGACTCCACTTTTTGGAAAGAGGTCATTAATGATAAAATGGATTTGATTGTGTCAAATTAAACATGGAAATGGGTAGACCTACATTTAGGTTGTAAACCTATAGGGTGTAAGTAGATATTTAAGAAGAAATACCACATTGATGGTACAATACAAACATTTAATGTTAGGTTAATAGCCAAAGGATTCTGTAAAAAAAATAAAATAAAAATGAATCGATTATTTTAACACATATTCTCTAGTGGATAGAATAATATTGATTAAAATTTTATTCACTTTAGCATTCACACATAATCTTCATATTCATTAAATGGACATGAAGATAACATTACTAAATGGTGACCTTGATGAGAAGGTATATATAGAGCAACCGAAAGGATTTGTTCTACCTGAAAATAAAAGAAAAGTATGTAAACTCATTTAATCTTTATATGGATTAAAATAAGCAACTAAAGAGTGGCGTGATGAGTTTGATTCAAATGTGTTATCTCATAGTTTCATACATAACATAGTTGATAAGTGCATATACTTTAAAATTTGTAATGATTATATTGATTAATTATATGTCTATGTACAGATGACATGTTAATTATCAGCAACAGAATGAAAGGTGTAATTGAAATAAAGAGGTTTTTCTCCTCCGTTTTCAAAATAAAGGATCTTAGACAAGTGGATACTATATTATGTTAGTTATGAATTTTAAAAAATTCAGGTTATGAATTATGTTAGTCTTATTACATTGTAAAGATATTAAATAAGTTTAACCACTTGAAAATTAAAGAGGCAAAACCCCCATTTGATCCAAGTATCAAATTAAAAGAAAATAATGGAAGAGTAGTTGCACAACTAGATTATGCTAGTGTTATAGGTAGTCTAATGTATGTTATGTAATGTATAAAATTAGATATATCATATACGAGTAAACTAAGTAGGTTTTCTAGTAATCATAGTGCAGAACACTGAAAAGTTATAAGTAGAGTTTTAGGTTATCTAAAAGAAACCAAAGAAATATGGTTATTCTATTCAGAATTTTCAATTGTATTGGAACGTATACTGATGCGAGTTGGATATTGAGTACAATGGACAACAAATCCACAACTGGGTGGATGTTTACCTTAGGAGGTGTACCTGTCTCTCGGGGATACAAGAAATAAACTTGCATAATGCATTCGATAATGGAGTCAGAGTTTATAACATTAGTTGCAACTGGCAAAGAATTTGAGTGGTTAAGAGATCTTCTACTAGAAATCTGATTATGTGCGAAGCCTATACTAGTTATTTCACTTCATTGTGATTATGAATTCACTCTAGCGAGAGCCTACAATGGTACATATAATGGAAAGTATAAACACATAAGTTTGAGACATGATTATATAAGGCAATTGATTTAAGATAAAATCATTGTTATCTCATTTATGAAGTCAAGTAATAACGTGGATGATTCTTTTATTAAACCTCTAAGAAAATAGGTAGTAGGGACAATATTTAGAGGGATGGGATTGAAACTCTTTAACCAAAGTTATCAGTGATAGAATTATAATCCAAAATGAGAAAATCTCTAAAGTTCGAGTTCAATGGGTAAAAAAATCACTGATATGTGAAAAGCTTCAATACTAAAATTATAAATAGTCTTATTCAATATAAAGAGTGTTGGTCATTATAACTAGATGGCTAAGTCTTGGAACTCTTAACAAAATATAGTCTATAAGACAAGTGTTTAAAGTAGTAATGGAAACATTTGAAATATTTTACCTATATAAACATAAAAGTGGTGCCACTTCTTATGAGAGTTAGAGTTTTCTTGGAATCATTAATGAAATAGGATAAGAATATAGCCATTAAAAGTGCTAAGTGACTAATATAGGGAAACTCGCATAACACAAATGTTATTATGTACGTAGTATCTTCGGTTGTGTCATTTAAGAATAACTGGTTCAAAGCCGCAGCTACCAAGATTTCGACAAAACTTTAAAATACTTACACTAAAGAAAAATTCAAATCATAAAGATATCTTTCTCTATGCATAAGAGTTGTCTTTTATCTCTCGTAGAATTTTATAGTATTTATTTTAAAAACCAAGTGGGAGATTGTTGAAATTTTGGTTTAAAAATAAACTTTGAAAAAATTTATTTTTCGTCTAAAACTATTTTTTGAAAAAAATAACAAAAACAAAGAAAAAGTGGGGTTTTTTATTCTCACATCAGATAGAGTAGGGAAAAGTTTTTGTTTATAAGTGTTTGAGTGGGGAGTATTCTTACTTGAAGAAATGGAGGAAGAGATGCTCAGTTTAAATGTTCTATTGCCACGCACACACACACAAGCGCTTAGGCTTAAGCACGGGCACAAGCATTGGAAAGGGCATGGGCAGTGTGGCTGTAGTGGTGCTAAATAGTGCACTTTTCATGTGCGCATCGTGTAGCAAAGTGGTCACTCCCTTGCGACCTTTCGTGAACTGTCGCGAGACAGTTTGAAAAGAGAAATGCAAAGTGGTCTGGGTTTTATCGGTTGTTGGAAACAATCGGACAAATGGATCCAAAACCATCGACTGTTTTGAGAACGATTAGTAGCCTTAACAACCAAAATAGTAAAAAAAAATGGAAGGGCCTTGATGATCCAACAATGATCTGAAATATTCAGAAATTAGTGTTAATGGTCATAAATGTTTCACAAATGTTTTGAACCATTGATGACCACCTAACAATGGTCTACACCCCATATACTATATAAACTGGACCATCCAGGTTAAGAATCATCCAAGTCTAACATATTCAATCAGAATTGAATCTGATCTCTCTATACAGTTTTTCCTTTTAAGAAATTGTTCGGTCATTGAGTTTGACCACTCAACAAATCTGGCATATTTTTTAACTACGTTAACTGAGTTCTTGTGTAGGTCCCTTCGTGATTGTTGCACTCGTGACCTTAAGAAAAGGTTTGTCTTATCTTGAAAGCAATTCATTTGTAACCCATCAGCAATCTCAATTTCAATTGAGAAGGGGACAAATCAAGCTTTAAGGATAGTGTATTACATACATGTTTAGCTTAGTGTTAATTTTAATTTTAATTTTAATTTTTTAATATAATTTCTATAACAATGTGATCATACCAACACTGATGCCCCTAATGCCACCAAAATTATGGAGTAAAGCTTACAGCTTACATCTCTAACGAGCACCAAAGTGTTGTTAGCTTGTTATTTCTTCAAATTTTCTTTTTTCCTTTTTTAATATTTTATCTTATGTATTTATGTAAAAATTATAAAATTAAAGGTTTTGTTAATGCCTCCACTTTCATCAAAATGTTAATGACATCCCCAAACCTTTTAAATGCCATATGTGGTGATTTATTGAAAGGTTGTAATCCTAGGAGACTTATCTAAAAGGGTCTTCTAGAGTGTTTAAACATGGATTTAACTATAGGCATAGTGTCTAATCTGTAGAAAGGTGAGACTTCATCCACATCTTTGAATATGAGCATAAAATGCTCATTAGAGTGAAAGATCATAAGAAAATTGTCATGAAACTCTTTAGATAGAGGTATGGGATGTGTGGTATGAGTGTAAAAAACAACTAGCCTCTATTTGCATTAAAAACTATTCTGAATGCCCAAATATCAAATGCTCCATATATAGGAACCAAGTTCCAACTGTTAAAAAAGGGACAGAAAATGGCCGGTTAATCGATTAAGTAATGCCTTCGATCAATCAAACTCTCCTTCAATTAGCTTGAAGGCTGGTTCAATGGCATCGAGAAATTCCAAAAAAATATGAATTTTATTACCGGACATTTTTGGGCACCTTCAATTGATTAAGACCGATCGAGAACTTCTTTTAGCCTTATTATGTTCACACAAAAACTCTTATTTTAGACATACGATTTCACATCAGATTCACACTTCTTCTAGCCTTATTATGTCCAACTAAGCTTCTAAGGCTAAAAGATGATCAATAAAGTATACCTATTAAGGTTATTTAGTTGTTATGGGGTTGTTTTGGGTCAAGGTTTAGGTTATCAAGGTACCTCATTTACATATTCTTTGCTCCTTAATACTTATGTCCTCTTGTGTCTTCAATCGACTACATGACACATGGACTCACGTCATTAATAAAGAAGATACAAAAACTAGTGCACTAATATTGAGTTCTTAGTTAGGATATCAAACCTTTTGGTCACATCCTACTGACCATCTGCCTAGATTATTTTTACATTCGAGCAGATTAGGTATTTATCTCTTTATTTTCTCTAGTTATTTTTTACTTTGTCAATTGTAGTGAGCATCATCTACAAAGTAATAAAATTAGTATTGTTTTAGCATTCTTTCATCTATTTGTTCATCTTTGTTCTATTGAGAAATACATTAATTGTAATTAATGGTGATAGAAAAGTCCTAAATGTAATGTCGAAAGAATCCATCAACAATGACTAACCCATACCTATATGTAAATCATCTAATTGTTGTTACAATTGATGGTTGAGAGAGTGCATGGATTTTCGAATCTGACTTAAATTAGGCCATCTCAACACGGGGAGCACCAACATTCAATCAAGCATTGAGTCAAGTATGACTTTCGCATGCCCACAATTCCTAATCACACATGAAAATTGAATATAAGCCCTCATTCACACATGTAGCCAACTGTTTGATTAAATTGCACAAACATATTATTGGCATGCCCAGTGGGACCCAGTAAACTACTTTTAGTATTTCTCAATTGAATAAGATACTTCCTAAAATTTAAAAAAAAAAAATTGTGCGGGGGGGGGTGAAAGAGTTATTTTACATGGACGCAGGACTGTGAAAGAGTTATTTTACATGGACGCAGGATACTCTTCCTTGCCGACTGTCATTATGGCTAACATAAAACTCTGACACTTGCAGAGAGAATGGAGACCGATCGTAGAAGACAACAGGGTCAAAGTAGATAAATTCGCCAGGTTATATAAACCTACTACAAAAGATTTTTGTTACTAACGAACCACTAGTCTACTAGCAAGCCCCCAACGGAATTACAAGTAGAGAGATTGTTTGATCTTCCAATAAGATTTGACTAGGCAAAACCATAAGGCCGTCCTCTCCTACCTCAGGTGATTGTGAGAAGAAACTGCTAGAATGGTCATCGCTATGGTCAATAGGATGGAGACTCCCAAAATATCCATACGCTTAGGTGGCAACTCATGCAGGCATTGATCAGCTCGAGGGGCAATCGGCCATTCCACAGGCACTACAAGCATATTATGCTAGAGTCAATCAGCTTGGGGGCAACTGCTGGCGTTACTAATAAAACCACAATAATATACAAGGGCCAATTCACTTGGAGGCAACCTCCGATGACTCAAGCCCCATCAGTTGTAAATACAATAGCTCACCTCTACTTGCGGCACAACCACGTTAAACGTAAAAGGTAGCTCACCAATCTCATGACTGGAGGGTTACCAAATATTCAACAAATGTTAATGTTGTCAAGGCTGATCCAGAAAAATCAAAACAGCTAAAGACAACAAGTAGATCGACATCTGAAGGATGTCTTGAGAAATGATAGAATAAAACTAATCAGTCGAATCCAGAGAAGCCCAGGGGGCAAGGAGGAAAACTGATCTCTTGTGAAGAAAATTCACCAAAAGATGTGTCGTCAATATATTTGCTATGCGAGAACGATGCTTCCAATAAGTCTAACTGACTGACTGACATAATGCTCTAGACAAACCAAGTAATGAACTGTAATGTTTGCATCAAAAGTTAATTCTTTAAGAATACAACCCGCCAAAAGATGTGCTACCTAAGCACATGCTATTGAACAATATTGTCACAAGATGTATGCAGTACATAGATGCATAGCTCCAAGCAAACCACAATAGTTGTATGGAAAATCATCACGACCATAATGACTGACAAGAAAATTTCAATGGATGTGGCCAACCATATGGCTAACATAACTAGCATGACCTCCCAAAACTCAATCCTGGGGGTAGTATTGTGTTGGTGCCAACCAACTTAGGTAAGGGGCAACCTCTTATACCTCTCATGTCACACCTTTACTCTACATATGTTGAATAGCCCAAGGGGCAACCCCCCATATCATTGACACCTCAAAAAGAAAAAGGTAAAAGTTGGCCATGAATAGTGTCGGCCATGTAAATAGTGTCAGCTGGATGAATAGTGAAATCAACCAGATGAATAATGCCATCTCAGGTGAATAGTGTCAGTCAGCTGAATAGTGTCAGCCGGATGAATAGTACCAGCCCGAGTGAATAGTACACGAAAGAATAATACCTGAGTGAATAGTGTCGATCGGGTGATTAGTGAAATCGGTCGGGTGAATAGTGTCGACTAGATGAATAATGTTGGCCTGATGAAGTGTCAGCTAGATGAATAATAAAATGATAGGGTGAATAGTGTCAGCCATGAATAGTGATGTTTAGGAAATAGTAAAAAAACAGAGAGAAAAAAGGAGCCGACAAAACAATGACTGATAATGACTAATACAGCCAACTTGAATGGAAGAAACGACTGACTGAAGGATGAATTTAACAAAGGACAACCAAAGTCATTCAACATTTATTCGTATTCTCCAAGTAAATTCTCTGAATGCAAAGTCACATGGGGGTGTTGTTTACACCTGATTTTGGCACACTTATGTGGACTAAGAAGAAACCGCCACGTGTCGACGCTACTTATTAAATGATCGACGAAATCCTACTTGCGTATCGAGAACATTGTTTAGAATTGACCTTACGTGGCCAGATCGAATGATTCAAAAGGTGTCACGTGGCAACCGTGCTACATGTGGGAGAATTAAATGCTAAAATTCTATCAAAAGCATTCTCTACAAGCATTAAATGCTAAGAGTCATATTAATGCAAGTCTCTCTACAAGCAGTAAATGCTAGAGTCTTGTCAAAAGTAATTCTTTGTGGATGCCAAAGCCAAATGACGTGGGGACTCTAGTAACTTTTTAATACAAGAGTCTAGTGATGTAAGGACTCTAGTTAATGCATGTGAGGGTATCTGTCTTATACAATAACTATATGCAATAAGCTACACTTACATGGAGAATTAGGGAGATTCGCACAAACAACTATTCAAATCTCTCACGATATGGAAATACATACACAACCACCACCTCCTAAAAGCCTATAAAAGTAGCAAACGATGAAGAGATCTACTCTCACGCCAAACACAACATATCTTCTTTATATTTACCTTTGTGTTTATCTTAGCATAACCTAGTTTAGCTTTAGTCTTAGAATAGATTGCTATTATCCAGCGCCACTGTTGCAATATCGTAAGATTAGCAAAATCATCCGCAACCTTTAGTTGTTGGATTCTGATAAACTGAGTTCTCACTTAGGAGATCAAACCTTTTGGTCACATCCGGCTGACCACATCCTACTGACCATCTGCCTAGATCGTTGGCACATGCGAACATATTAGGTATTTATCTCTTTATTTTTTCTAGTTATTTTTTACTTTGTCGATTGTAGTAAGCATCATCTACAAAGTAATAAAATTGGCATTGTTTTAACTTTCTTCCGTTTATTTGTTTATCTTCATTCTTTTAAGAAATATGTTGACTACAATTAATGGTAAAAGAAA
Organism: Magnolia sinica; assembly: GCF_029962835.1. NCBI lineage: Eukaryota > Viridiplantae > Streptophyta > Magnoliopsida > Magnoliales > Magnoliaceae > Magnolia > Magnolia sinica. Next base: position 23,308,435 of record NC_080589.1, on the reverse strand, counting down.
AGTCTTAAACATAAGCTAAAAGAATCCATCAAGAATGACTAACCTCTACCCTTCTACAAATCACTTGATTGTTGCTACAATCAGTGGTTGAGAGGATGGCTAGATTTCTGAATCTAGTTTTAATCAATCGGTCTCAACTCGGGGCATCAGTATTTAATCCGACATTAAGTCGAGTATGACTCTTACACACCTGCAGTTCTTAATAGTACATAAAAACTGAATATAGGCCCTCATTCACACGTGCCAAGTGTTTAGTTGAATTGTGCAAACACCAACACTCATGGTAGGCAAACAATTCCTATTTCCAACCATCATTTTATCATGTTTCCCTTATAGTATGTGCTGTTCAAATTCCTATGTTGTTAGTGAGATAGATTTGTGGCACTCATGTCAAGATATCACTTATCATCATAGAGAAATGAAATGTTCATGGCAACAAAGCATTGTAAAGTGTCATCAACTTCATATTTTTTATTAAACCATCCAAAACAACTAAGTGTTGTATGATTTTTCTGATCACATATCTGGCCCAATCTGGCCCATGGATGGAGTATGGGAGTGATTTTAAATCTGGTGAGAAATGAGTGGACACAGTCCAAGGTTCTATAAAATTTTCAACTGAGACCCAACTCAAGCCTAAGAACATATCCATGTCTGATATTAATGGCCGGTCTTGGGTGTAAAATCAAAGACCCAAGTAAATAAAAGAAGTGTGAGAAGAACCAGTCACATGACTTGAAAGTAAGGTTTTAAGACTCGGCAACTCGGACTGACTTGTGTCATCTTGAGTGGACTCATGACTCAGCTAAGTCAGGAATGACTGGGCTGATTGTCTATATTTTCATTTCCCACTAGTGGGGCCCAAGGAAGTTATTTGATCGTCTGGCAGGGTGTAATGGTTGATACTCTGACACTCTGAAATTGTACACGTGTCATTAATTAACTTAACAAACTGCCCAAGTAGCTGGATACATCCAAAATTATTTGATTAATAAGCATTCATTTATTTGAATATGGACAATTGGATGCATTCATTTCAATCGTCCATTGAATACATATCAATAAGTCAGATGGGAGATCAAATTGAAGTAATTTTATATTTAAGAGCCATCCAAATCAAGGACCATATTTTGTACAGTTTATTTTGAATTTATAATATCTAGGTTTACAATTTATTAATGCCTTCACATAAACATATAATACTCTAGAAGATTTATAAGGACCACTCATCATAAATCACTTTCACTACATAGCATTTAAGCCCCACCAGGGATATAGTGGTAATTCGCAGCACATGTGCCTATCCGGCGCACACATTCGAGATTTGGGCTATTCATCAGATGGTGCTACCGAATGGGCCACAACTAGTATGTGAAAATGGACGGTTAGAAATATACACACACACACACACACACACACACACACACACACACACACACACACATATATATATATATATATATATATATATATATATATATATATATATATATAAAACTTATTATCTTTTCTGTGTGGGCCCTTAGCCAACCCAGGGAGTCCGCGAGCATGATGTTTGGACTGGTCATGATCAAAGTGGGCACCACATGGTGAATGGTTTGATTTTGGATATGTGTGCTGTGAATAGCCTCTTGAATCCATGAAGTTTGTAGCAATATGTCAGTTTTAGATGCATTGCCTCTGAACTTTGCACTTGGGCCAAGGTATGGGCCTAACAAGTGGGCCCAACATAAGCCCACAACAAACGCAAAGATCTAAACATGCCTTTTTTGGTTGTTCTTACTACCTGAACTCATCGTTCCAAAACTCACTCATCTCGAAACTCGGTTGAGTTAACTCATTGAGATTTCAACCAAAGTTGGTAAGAAACTCGATTAACATGACTTGTCTGGCACAGAAGCAACCTTAAACAAAAATCACACAACATAATAGCGAAAGAAAAATTCAACCAACTACAAAGAACACACGAATTTTATATAAAAAAAATCTCTTCCAGAATAAAAACCATGGCACCAAGTAATAAATAATCTACTATGAACAGAAAGTTATAAGAGATGGAACAAGAAACCCTAACTTCTCCCTCAAAAAAAACCCTTGAAAATTGCTATGCTCTTTTCATTTTACCCTAATTACATAATTAGAAGCCTATTTATACACTTCTGCATAAAAGTAGAAATAAAAAACTACATTTATGCATTCCGCTCAAATGTATCTTCGGTCAACTGAGACATCAATAAAGTCCATCGATCCACTGAAATAGATCTCAGTCGATTGGAAACATCACAACATGCTTCGGTTGACCGAAGAATTCATCGGTTGACTAAACAACACTGCACCAGATTAAAGGCACTCTATCAACACTATTCATCACGGCTTTAATCATCCATCTCTAGTGTTCCGAGTTGTTATCACCATGTCTAAAACTTCTTCATAGAAGCACCATCATTGTCACTTATTGTGTATACTTCGTGTTCATTCCTTCTTTGTCAAGCCTAGAGAAGTCGAGCAAAATTTAAACTTCTCTGCAGGAACCACCTTTGTTAGCATGTCCACCGGATTTTCACTAGTGTGAATCTTCTCAAGAGTAACACTACCTTCCTTTAGCATCTGTTGGATAAAATGATGACAAATATTAATGTGTTTAGTTTGGGAATGGTACACCGAGTTCTCCACCAAGTTGATCACACTTTCATTGTCACAATGCACAAGCATGGCTTCCTATTGAAGCCTCAACTCATATATCATTCCTTTTAACCAAAAAACTTCCTTGAATGCTTCCATCACTACCATATATTCAGCTTCGATTGTAGAAAGAGCAACCACAAACTGAAGTTTTGACATCCAACTAATCAGTCCACATGCTAATATAAGCGAATAACTAAAAGTCAACCTTCCATTGTCCATGTTACCAACATAATCCACATCCATAAAGCTTACTAGTCTCTCATCTTATTTTTTTAAATGTTAAGATGCAGTCCATCATACCTCATATGTAACGAAATAGCTATTTCACTGCCTCCTAGTGTTCCTTACTAGGGTTTGATATGTATCTACTCACAACACCCACCGTATATTAAATATGTGGTCTAGTACAGTCCATAACATACATAAGACTACCACTGTGCTCGAGTAAGGCACATGAGACATATAGCGCTTTTCTTCATCTGACACGAGACATTGTTCTGAAGAAATCCGAAAGTAAGCATTGTGGGGTGTGCTAACCGATTTAGCCTTATCAAGTCTAAATTTAAACAAGACCTTCTCAAGATACTTTTCTTAAGACAACCATATCCTACTCATTTCTCTGTCTCTGTGTAAGTCGAGGCCGAGAACCATTTTTACTACCCCAAGATCTTTCATCTTGAATGTCCTAGATAATTGAGCCTTCAATAAGTTGATTTTAGACAAGTTATGGTTGGCGATAAGCATATCATCAACATACAATATCATAATAATGAATTCTTCATGACTCGGTGATATAAAATAGGCACAATAATCAAACTCACTATTGATAAACTGCTATCTCAATATAAAATAATCAAACTTTTTGTATCACTACCTAGGCAACAGTTTCAGGCCATACAACGACTTCTTTAACCTACAAACCTTATTATTTGTTCCATGTTCCTCAAACCCTTCAGGTTGCTTCATGTAAATCTATTCTTGTAGTTCCCCATATACACTACAAGAAAGAGGGTTTTTAGCGACGAAACACATTTTCGTCGCCAAAAGTGTACTTTTAGCGATGAGACTTTTAGCGACGAAAATTTTCGCAGCTAAAAATCATGGATGAGACTTTTAGCGACGAAAATTTTCATCGCTAAAGGCTGCAAACAACTTTTCCAAAAAATCGAATGGATTACTTTTAGCTACGAAAATTTTCGTAGCTACAAATCGTGGATGAGACTTTTAGCGACGAAAATTTTCGCTGTGAAAGGGTGCAAATGATTTACTTTTAGCTACGAAAATTTTCGTAGCTAAATATCGTAGATGAGATTTTTAGCGACGAAAATTTTCGTCGCCAAAGGCTACAAACAATTTCTCAATTTAATCGAATTGATTACTTTTAGCTACGAAACTTTTCGTAGCTAAAAATCATGGAACAGACTTTTAGGGACGAAACTTTCGTCGCCAAAAGCTGCAAACAATTTTTGAAGCCGCTCGAATGGATTACTTTTTGCTACGAAACTTTTCGTAGCTAAAATTTGTGAATGAGATTTTTAGCGACGAAAATTTTCGTTGCCAAAGGCTGCAAACAATTTTTTAAAAAATTGAATGGATTACTTTTAGCTACGCAACTATTTGTATCAAAAAATCATGGTATAGACTTTTAGCGACGAAAACCTTCGTCGCTAAAAGCTGCAACAAGCATTTAAACAGTTAAGATTACTTTTAGCTACGAAACGTTTCGTAGCTTAAAAACCTGGATGTGACTTTTAACGACGAAAATTTTCGTCGCTAAAGGCTGCAACAATTTTAAAAACATGGATAAGACTTTTAGCGAGGAAAATATTCGTTGCTAAAGACTTTTACCTACGAAATATTTCACAGGTAAAAGTCTCTCTCTCTCTCTTTTTTTTTTATATACACCTGTTAGAATATAATTCATCATATTCTTCCTGATATACACCTGTTATATAATATATTTCATCATATTCACATTCACATCCATCTAAACCTAAACTATGTAAATTCATCCAAACATAAACTGCATTCATCCAAACATAAACTGCATCCATCCAAACACAAACAATCTTATGGAAAACAACAAATGAAAAGAGAGAGAACATATGAGCGGTGATCAAGAAAAATGAAAAGAAATCAGGTTTAGGTTATAGGTTATAGGTTATAGCTTTAGGAAATTAAGAATAGGTTAAGGTTTAGGTTTAAGAAATCAGGTTCTGGTTCGGGTTCGGTATCGGGTTTAGGTTTGGGTTTTCAAGTTTAGGTTTAGGTTTAAGTTTAGGTTAGGGAGTTGAGATTAGAATTAGGTGTAGGCTTAGGTTTAAGGATTTGAGATTACATTTAGGTTTTAGGTTTAGGTTATATGTTTAGGTTTAGGTTATAAGTATAGGTTATAGGTTTAGGTTTAAGTTAGGTTATAGGTTAAGGTTTAGGGAATTGAGAATAGGTTAAGGTTTAGGTTTAATTAAGTTAGGTTATAGGTTAAAGTTTAGGGAATTGAGAATAAGTTAAGGTTTAGGTTTAGGAAATCGGGTTCGGGTTTGGGTTCGGGTTTAGGTTTAGGGTTTCAAGTTTAGGTTTAAGTTAAGGAGTTGAGATTAGGATTAAGTGTAGGTGTAGGTTTAGGAATTTGAGAATACATTTAGGTTATAGGTTTAGGTTTAGGTTATAAGTGTTGGTTATAGGTTTAGGTTATAAGTGTCAGTTATAGGTTATAGCTTTAGGGATTTGAGAATAGGTTAAGGTCTAGGTTTAGGAAATCGGGTTCAGGTTCAGGATCAGGTTTAGGTTTGGGTTTTCAAGTTTAGGTTTAGGTTTAGGTTAGGGAGTTGAGATTAGGATTAGGTATAGGTTTAGGTTTGGGGATTTAAGAATACATTTAGGTTTTAGGTTTAGGTTTAGGTTTTAGGTTTTAAGTTTAGGTTAAGGTTATAGGTTTAGGTAATAGGTTATAGGTTATAGGTTATAACTTTAGGGAATTGAGAATATGTTAAGGTTTAGGTTTAGTTTTAGGAAATCAGGTTCGGGATTGGGTTTAGGTTTGGGTTTTGAAGTCTAGGTTTATGTTTAGGTCAGGGATTTGAGATTAGGATTAGGTGTAGGTTTAGGTTTAGGGATTTGAGAATACATTTAAGTTTTAAGTTTAGGTTTTGGTTTAGGTTATAGGTTTAGGTTTTGGTTTTAGGTTTAGGTTAAGGTTATAAGTTTAGGTTATTGGGTTATAGGTTATAGGTTAAGGTTTAGGTTATAGGTTAAGGTTTAGGTTAAGGTTATATATTTTGGTTTAGGTTTAGGTTTAGGTTTAGGTTTTAGGTTTAGGTTAAGGTTATAGGTTTAGGTTAAGGTTATAGGTTTAGGTTATAAGTTATAGGTTGTAGGTTTTGGGAATTGAGAATAGGTTAAGGTTTAGGTTTAGGAAATTGGGTTCGGGTTTGGGTTTAGGTCTGAATTTTGAAGTTTATATTTAGGCTAAGGAGTTGAGATTATGATTGGGTGTAGCTTTAGGTTTAACGATTTGAGAATACATTTAGGTTTTAGGTTTAGGTTTATGTTTTAGTTTATAGGTTTAGGTTTAGGTTTAGGTTTTAGGTTTAGGTTAAGGTTAAGGTTAGGTTATAGGTTATAAGTTTAGGTTATAGGTTTAGGTTTAGGTTATAGGTTATAGCTTTAGGGATTTGAGAATACATTTAGGTTTAGGGATTTGAGAATATATTTAGGTTTTAGGTTGTAAGTGTAGGTTATAGGTTTAGGTTTAAGTTAGGTTATAGGTTAAGGTTTAGGGAATTGAGAATATGTTAAGGTTTAGGTTTAGGGATTTGAGAATACATTTAGGTTTTAGGTTTAGGTTTAGGTTTTAGGCTTAGGTTTAGGTATAGGTTATAGGTTATAGGTTATAGCTTTAGGGAATTGAGAATAGGTTAAGGTTTAGGTTTAGGTTTAGGTTATAGGTTTTGGTTTAGGTTTAAGTTTAGGTTATAGGTTATAGGTTTTGGTTTAGTTTAAGGTTATAGGTTTTGGTTTAGGTTTAAGTCTAGGTTAAGGTTATAGGTTTAAGTTATAGGTTTTAGTTTAGGTTATAGGTTTTGGTTTAGGTTAAGGTTATAGGTTTTGCTTTAGGTTATAGGTTTAAGTTATAGGTTTAGGTTATGTTTAGGTTTAGGTTATAGGTTGTAGCTTTAGGGAATTGAGAATAGGTTAAGGTTTAGGTTTAGGACATCGGGTTGGGGTTCGGGATCGGATTTAGGTTTTGGTTTTCAAGTTTAGGTTTAGGTTTAGGTTAGGGAGTTAAGATTAGGATTAGGTGTAGGTTTACGTTTAGGGATTTGAGAATACATTTAGGTTTTAGGTTTTGGTTTAGGTTTTAGTTTATAGGTTTAGGTTTAGGTTTTAGGTTTAGGTTAAGGTTAGGTTTGAGGTTATAAGTTTAGGTTACAGGTTATAGGTTATAGGTTAAGGTTTAGGTTATAGGTCTTGGTTTAGGTTAAGGTTATAGGTTTTGCTTTAGGTTTAGGTTTAGGTTTTAAGTTTAAGTTAAGGTTATAGGTTTAGGTTAGGTTTAGGTTTAGGTTTAGGTTATAGGTTATAGCTTTAGGGAATTGAGAATAGGTCAAGGTTTAGGTTTAGGAAATCAGGTTCGGGTTCAGGATCGGGTATAGGTTTGGGTTTTTAAGTTTAGGTTTAGGTTAGGGAGTTGAGATTAGGATTAGATGTAGGTTTAAGTTTAGGGATTTGAGAATACATTTAGGTTTTAGGTTTTAGTTTATAGGTTTAGGATATATGTTTAGGTTTAGGTTTAGGTTTAGGTTTAGGTTTAGGTTAAGGTTTAGGTTTAGGTTTAGGTTTTAAGCTTTAGGTTTAGGTTTAGGTTTGAGGTTATAGGTTTAGGTTATAGGTTATAGGTTAAGGTTTAGGTTATAGGTTAACGTTTAGGTTATAGGTTTTGGTTAAGGTTTATGTTTAGGTTATATGTTATAGGTTATAGCTTTAGGGAATTGAGAATAGGTTAAGATTTAGGTTTAGGAAATTGGGTTCGGGTTCAGGATTAGATCTAGGTTTGGGTTTTCAAGTTTAGGTTTAGGTTTAGGTTAGGGAGTTGAGATTAGGATTAGGTGTAGGTTTAGGTTTAGGGATTTGAGAATACATTTAGGTTTTATGTTTAAGTTTAGGTTTAGGTTTTAGTTTATAAGTTTAGGTTATAGGTTTAGGTTTTGGTTTTAGGTTTAGGTTATGCGTTATAGGTTTTGGTTTAGGTTAAGGTTATAGGTTTTGGTTTAGGTTTAGGTTTAGGTTTAGGTTTTAGGTTTAGGTTAAGGTTAAGGTTATAGATTTAGGTTATAGGTTTTCGTTAGGTTTAGGTTTAGGTTATAGGTTATGGTTATAGGCTATATAGCTTTAAGGAATTTAGAATAGGTTAAGGTTTAGGTTTAGGAAATCAGGTTCGGGTTCGGGATCGGGTTTAGGTTTGGGTTTTCAAGTTTAGGTGTATGTTAAGTAGTTGAGATTAGGATTAGGTGTAGGTTTAGGTTTAGGGATTTGAGAATACATTTAGGTTTTAGGTTATAAGTTTAGGTTTTAGGTTTAGGTTTAAGTTAGGTTATAGGTTAAGGTTTAGGGAATTGAGAATACATTTAGGTTTTAGGTTATAAGTGTAGGTTATAGGTTAAGGTTTAGGGAATTGAGAATACATTTAGGTTTTAGGTTATAAGTGTAGGTTATAGGTTTAGGTTTAAGTTAGGTTATAGGTTAAGGTTTAGGGAATTGAGAATAGGTTAAGGTTTCAGTTTAGGAAATCGGGTTCGAGTTTAGGTTTGGGTTTTCAAGTTTATGTTTAGGCTAAGGAGTTGAGATTAGGATGAGGTGTAGGTTTAGGTTTAGGGATTTGAGAGTAGATTTAGGCTTTAGGTTTAGGTTTTAGTTTATAGGTTTAGTTTATAGGTTTAGGTTTAGGTTAAGGTTAGGTTATAGGTTATATATTATAGGTTAAGGTTTAGGTTATAGGTTTAGGTTATAGGTTTATGTTATAGGTCATAGCTTTAGGGAATTGAGAATAGGTCAAGGTTTAGGTTTAGGAAATCGGGTTCAGGTTCGGGATCGGGTTTAAGTTTGGGTTTTCAAGTTTAGGTTTAGGTTCAGGCTAGGGAATTGAGATTAGGATTAGGTGTAGATTTAAGTTTAGGGATTTCAGAACACATTTGGGTTTTAGGTTTAGGTTATAGGATATAAGTTTAGGTTAAGGTTTAGCTCATAGGTTTTGGTTTAGATTAAGGTTATAGATTTAGGTTTGGGAAATCGGGTTCGGTTTCGGGTTTGGGATCGGGTTTAGGTTTGGGTTTTCAAGTTTAGGTTTAGGTTTAGGTTTAGGTTAAGGACTTGAGAATACATTTAGGTTTTAAGTTATAACTTTAGGGAATTGAGAATAGGTTAAGGTTAAGGTTATAAGTCTAGGTTTAGGTTATAGGTTAAGGTTAAGGTTTAAGTTATAGGTATAGGTTTAGGTTATAGGTTAAGGTTTAGGTTTAAGAAATTAGGTTCGGATTCGGAATCGGGTTTAGGTTTGGGTTATAGGTATAGGTATTGGGATTTGAAAATAGGTTTAGGTTATGGTTATGAGTCTAGGTTTAGGTTATAGGTTAAGGTTTAGGTTTAGGCTATAGGTATAGGTTTAGGTTATAGGTTAAGGTTTAGGTTTAGGAAATCAGGTTCGAGTTTGAGATCGGGTTTAGGTTTGGGATATAGGTATAGGTTTTGGGATTTGAGAATAGGTTTAGGTTAAGGTTGTAAATATAGGCTATAGGTAAAGGTTAAGGTTTAGGTTTCGGCTATAAGTATAGGTTTTGAGATTTGAGAATAGGTTTAGGTTAAGGTTATGAGTCTAGATTTAAGTTATATGTTAAGGTTTAGGCTTAGGTTATAGGTTAAGGTTTAAGTTTAGAAAATCGAGTTCGGGTTCGGGATCGGGTTTAGGTTTGGGTTATAGGTATCGGTTTTGGGATTTGAGAATAGGTTTAGGTTAAGGTTGTAAGTATAAGTTATAGGTTAAGGTTAAGGTTTAGGTTTCGGCTATAAGTATAAGTTTTGGGATTTGAGAATATATTTAAGTTAAGGTTATAAGTCTAGGTTTAGGTTATAGGTTAAGGTTTAGGTTTAGGAAATCTGGTTCGGGTTCGGGTTCGGGATCGGGTTTAGGTTTGGGTTATAGGTATAGGTTTTGCGATTTGAGAATAGGTTTAGGTTAAGGTTACGAGTCTAGGTTTAAGTTATAGGTTAAGGTTTAGGTTTAGGCTATAAGTATAGGTATAGGTTATAGGTTAAGGTTTAGGTTTAGGTTTAGGAAATCGGGTTCGGGTTTAGGTTTGGGTTATAGGCATAGGTTTTGGGATTTGAGAATAGGTTTAGGTTAAGGTTGTAAGTATAAGTTATAGGTTAATGTTAAGGATTAGGTTTCGGCTATAAGTATAAGTTTTGGGATTTGAGAATAGGTTTAGGTTAAGGTTATAAGTCTAGGTTTAGGTTATAGGTTAAGGTATAGGTTTAGGTTATAGGTATAGGTTTAGGTTATACGTTAAGGTTTAGGTTTAGGAAATCGGGTTCGAGATCAGGTTTAGGTTTGGGTTATAGGCATAGGTTTTGGGATTTGAGAATAGGTTTAGGTTAAGGTTGTAAATATAGGTTATAAGTTAAGGTTAAGGTTTAGGTTTCGGCTATAAGTATAGGTTTTGGGATTTGAGAATAGGTTTAGGTTAATGTTATAAGTCTAGTTTTAGGTTATAGGTTAAGGTTTAGGTTTAGGTTATAAGTATAGGTTTAGGTTATAGGTATAGGTTTAGGTTATACATTAACGTTTAGGTTTAGAAAATCGGGTTCGGGTTCGGGATCGGGTTTAGGTTTGGGTTATATGTATAGGTATTGGGATTTGAGAATAGGTTTAGGTTAAGGTTATGAGTTTAGGTTTAGGTTATAGGTTATGGTTTAGGTTTAGGCTATAGGTATAAGTTTAGGTTATAGGTTAAGGTTTAGTTTTAGGAAATCGAGTTCGGGTTCGGGATCGGGTTTAGGTTTGGGTTATATGTATAGGTTATAGGTTATGAGAATAGGTTTAGTTAAGGTTATGAGTCTAGGTTTAGGTTATAGGTTTTGTTTTAGGTTTAGGCTATAGGTATAGGTTTAGGTTATAGGTTTAGGGAATGGTTTAGGAAATCAGGTTTGGGTTTGAGATTGGGTTTAGGTTTGGATTATAGGTATATGTTTTGGGATTTGAGAATAGGTTTAGGTTAAGGTTCTAAGTATAGGTTATAGGTTAAGGTTAAGGTTTATGTTTCGGCTATAAGTATAGGTTTTAGGATTTGAGAATAGGTTTAGGTTAAGGTTATAAGTCTAGGTTTAGGTTATAGGTTAAGGTTTAGGTTTAGGTTATACGTTAAGGTTTAGGTTTTGGAAATCGGGTTAGGGTTTGGGATCGGGTTTAGGTTTGGGTTATAGGTATAGGTTTTAGAATTTGAGAATAGGTTTAGGTTAAGGTTATGAGTCTAGGTTTAGGTTATATGTTAAGGTTTAGGTTTAGGCTATAGGTATAGGTTAAGGTTTAGGTTTAGAAAATCAGGTTCGGGTTCGGGATCGGGTTTAGGTTTGGGTTATAGGTATGGGTTTTGAGATTTGAGAATAGGTTTAGGTTAAGGTTGTTAGTATAGGATATAGGTTAAGCTTAAGGTTTAGGTGTCGGCTATAAGTATAGGTTTTGGGATTTGAGAATAGGTTTAGGTTAAGATTGTGAGTCTAGGTTTAGGTTATAGGTTAAGGTTAAGGTTTAGGCTATAGGTATAGGTTTAGATTATAGGTTAAGGTTTAAGTTTAGGAAATCGGGTTCGGTTTCGGGATTGGGTTTAGGTTTGGGTTATAAGTATAAGTTTTGGGATTTGAGAATAGGTTTAGGTTAAGGTTGTAAGTATAGGTTATAGGTTAAGGTTAAGGTTTATGTTTCAGCTATAAGTATAGGTTTTGGGATTTGAGAATAGGTTTAGGTTAACGTTATAAGTCTAGGTTTAGGTTATAGGTTTAGGTTATCGGTATAGGTTTAGGTTATAGGTTAGGGTTTAGGTTTAGGAAATCGGGTTAGGGTTCGGGATCGGGTTTACGTTTGGATTATAGGTATAGGTATCGGGATTTGAGAATATAGGTTAAGGTTTAGGTCTAGGCTATAGGTATAGGTGTTGGGATTTGAGAATAGGTTTATGTTAAGGTTATGAGTCTAGGTTTAGGTTATTGGTTAAGGTTTAGGTTTAGGCTATAGGTATAGATTTAGGTTATAGGTATAGGTTTTGGGATTTGAGAATACATTTAGGTTTTAGGTTTAGGTTTAGGTTTTAGGTTTTAGGTTAAGGTTAAGGTTTAGATTTAAGTTAAGGTTGAGGTTTAGGTTATAGGTTAAGGTTTTAGGTCATAGGTTTTGGTTTAGGTTAAAATTATAGGTATAGGTTAAGGTTTAGGTTTAGGTTTAGGTTTAGGTTATAAGATATAGGTTTAGGGAATTGAGAATAAGTTAAGGTTTAGGTTTAGGAAATCGGGTTCGGGTTCGGGATCGGGTTTGTGTTTGGGTTTTCAAGTTTAGGTATAGGTTTAGGTTAGGGAGTTAAGATTTGGATTAGTTGTAGGTTTAGGTTTAGGGATTTGAGAATACATTTAGGTTTTAGGTTTAGGTTTAGGTTTTAAGTTTTAGGTCAAGGTTTAGGATTAGGTTAAGGTTGAGGTTTAGGTTATAGGTTAAGGTTTTAGGTCATAGGTTTTGGTTTAGGTTAAGGGTATGGTCCCTGCAAATACAGATATAAACACGGCCATTCGGCGCAAATGGCCAGGCCCTTCCAATGCTGTCCATAAAAAATGGACAGCTTCATCATGGTCATAATAGCGGTTCCCTCTTTCCAGGGAACCCCGCTCTTCCGAATAGCTCCGACGCACATCCGGGTCTGCTCAATTAATTTCGATCAAATACATAAACACAGCCTATCCAAATGGCCAGGCCCCTCCAATGCTGTCCATAGGAAATAGACAGTTTCATCATGGTCATAACAGTAGTTCTCACCTTCCATGGACCCCCTCTCATCCGGATAGCTTCGACGCACATCCAGGTCTGCTCCATTAATTTTGAGCAAATACATAAACACGGCCTGTCCAAATGGCCAGGCCACTCCAATGGTTTAGGCTTTCCTTACCTTCCATTGTATGCTTTCAAGGTGCAATGGCCATTAAAACACACATACATCTTGGGAATCGCTTCTCAAAACCACAGACTGTTTTGTTTTGAAACTCGTTCATCTCACCTGAAAACCTGTCACATAATGAATAACTGTAACCACAATGATAACTATTGTGAATGCACTATAATGAACGAATTATTATTATTATTATAGATAACTGTAATTACAACATGGATGTTGGAGTCACTTATGAATGGGTAGAATGGCATATAAAGATTATAATCGACCTTAGAAATATAAATGCCATTATAGATAACTATAATTATAACATGGATGCTGTGTATGTCTATTTCATATGCACCTCAACATATATGTCTGCGTGCATGTGCAGGTGTGTGTGTCCATATATATATATATATATATTGTATTAAAGAAGGGAAGGGATTATTTAAATCATTAACAAAAGAAATATATGAATATTAAAAGATGTTGACTTCTTCATAAAATGCTCAGGCCTATAAAGAAATGGAACCAATGTCCACACCACCTGATTGATTTGCATATAAAACAAGTATATTACAACGAACTATTTCAATCTCAATCCAAACCATCCATGGAGGGATGTGGATGATCACATATTTAATAGCGACCCGTGTGGCTTTGAAGTGGATTGAATCAGACCTCTCTAAATACAAAAGCCTTGACATGGTGGGATTTGACTGGGTCATGTGTGGCTCCCTTAAGTAGTGGCACAAAACCATATTTGGAAGTGGTTGGTGAAATACCTATTTGACACACTTCTGAACCCCAAACACTAATCTGTTGCCACGTGGGGGATTGCCAAGAAATACACCATGTTTATCGGAAGCAGATTGCATGCTGAGGTTCACCATGATTTATGTATTTTATCCACTATGTCCATCCATTTCAATAGATAATTTTAGGGCTTGAGCTCAAAAATGAAGCATATCAAACGCTCAAATGGACTACACCATAGGAAAAAGTGTGAATTGAACATCTACTATAGAGAATTTCTTAAGGGCCATAAAAGTTTTACATCAATCTTATTTTAATGTTTCCCCTTTGCCCATGCCCGTATGATCTTATGAATAGGTTGCATGACAAATAAACATCACCAGGGAGCCTAGCAAGGTTTCAATAATGGAAAACCCATTAATTAATTACCATGTTACTAGAACAAAATTTTCAAGCTCAGGTGCATGTGAATGATTAATCTCAATCCAAACCATCCATTAGATTCCTTCTTTTTGAAGTGGGCCACCATGAACGTAACACCCTATCTAATGACACGATTCCTGATCTAAAGGCATAAAGCACGAGAGCTCAGCTAAAAAACTACAACATGATAAAGAAATCATTCCTAGAAAAACTAACCATTCAACCATATTACATGACTCATTTTCTAGAAATGATGATACAAAGTCATGGGACCTTTCTTACAGTTCCCTATGTAAGGTGAGAACAGTATAAAATAGAACACACAACACTAATGGTTCAGTTTTATCATGATATGCCACTCCTATTCATTAAAGGAAATAATAAAAAATAAATAAATAAAATGCTGCTCCTATTGGCAAGCTAGTTGTCTCATGACTCTCAACAAGGTTGAAGATCCATTTTTGCTCTCAAGGCCATTCAAGAAATGCATTGATTTGTCCCTAGGGATGAGGAGACCCATCAATACCATCCTATGGAGGTTAAACTCCAAAACCCTCAGACCTCTAGATGTTTAAACAAATTTAAATCAGCTAAAATAACCTGCAATTAGATGCCCTACATTGTTACTCCAATCATCATCATGTCCTTGTCCCAACTATTTGGAGTCACCTTTACAAATCATGTATTGCCAATCATTCCTATCTAAGGCCCTCTCCTTGAAAAGTGAATCCACCCATAAAGATATATTTTAATGAAGAAAAGATAATGTGGAATACAAATATAAGTACTTAGAAACATGGGCTACACCCCCAAGTTAGTTTCTGCACCATTTAAAAATGGGAGTGGCTCTTCTTCAACTGCATGCATGACATAGTTGTATGGCAATCCGAACTGTCCAAATTGCTGACCCAAGTACCAAAGGAGCATAACCAACAGATTGCACTGAGAAGATACTATTAACTAACAGATTGTATGGTGTGCGCTTTTCTCTTTAGCCAATGAAACAAGCCATGCAAAAGATTCATTAGCTCCACATACATGGATTGAAAATTGCTGGGTTCATCAAGGCAAAAAATTACAGAATTTAGAGATTATGGATTGAAAAATGCTATATGTTCAAGTTTAAGAAAAAACCCATCCATCCAAAATTGCAGAATTTAGATATTATGTGGGGGATGTTTTAAGGCCCGTTTGGATTAGTGGAATCTCGTTTTCTACTTTAAAAAGAAATTATTTTCCTCGAACACGGCTTCTCTTACTATTTGCAGAAATAAAATCAGTAGTGGAACTCTCCATTTCAACCGTCATCCTCAAAAATTGGTGATTTCCGTTTGTTGAAAAAAAAAAAAAAAAGAACTAAAGATATGGATTTTTAAATCTTTTTCGAGATGGGGCTCTCATTTTTCGATCATTGACCTATTAACATTAGCATGAAAAATATGAAATGCTAAAATAAATAGGTTATTTAGAATTCTTTTTTGTAAAATTCGTTTTCCACACAAATTTTATCCGATATGACAATTTCCTATTCAAATATATAGAAATGAGTTGGAATAAGCCCACATAAGTCATTTCCACTCTATTAAATTGAGTTATTTCAATTCAATCAATTGGGTTTCCAAACACATCGGCAATGAGTCACAAACGTGCAAAATTCTGTTTCTTTTTAACAAATTCAAGCAATTTCATGGACATGTAACAATTGTTGTAGGAGGAACGAAGCATGCCCACTAAAATAAACAACCAAATTACACTAATCTCAACATTCGATTTGAATTTATTTTTTTAAAGTATAAATCGTGAAAAAAAAATAGAAACTCCTAAATCCAAACATCCGAAATTTGGAAATAAACAACAAAAAATTGATTGAAAATTGTTTCTACATAAACTAACCTTTCCTTAAAGAGATTGTTTGGTGCTATGCCTGTGACTTCTGCAACAAGTAGCAGAGAGGGCTCTACTTTCAGATCCATCAGCGGAAAGGGGTTTTTTATTTTTCGTGAGTGGGAGTGAGAGAGGGTTTTTAGGTCTTTCAGCAAAGAGAGCTTTCAGATCTTTCGCCATCGGAGAGAGAGAGAGAGAGAGAGGAAGGAGAGGGTGCGAGAGAGAGAGAGAGAGAGGGTCGGGCGGGCGGCAGGTAGAGAGAGAGGAAGGGGAAAGGGGACTAAGGTTGGGTGGGGTCGGGTGGGGTTAGGAAAGGGTTCCATACGGTCGAGCTCATGGGAACTTCCCACGTGGTCGAGTTGTGTGGCCCCACTGTGATGCGTATCGATCATCAACACCGCGCATTTGATGGGCCCCCTTTAATTTATGGGATATCCCAAAAATCAGCCATATACGGAACCTAGGTGGGCCATACCATCTAAAATCATGTGAAGAAATGCCTAAAACATATAAAATCACTTGGTGGGGCCCACCTAAAATTTTGATGCATATGAAACTTGGTCTGACTACTCATCCAAGTGGGACACATATAACGGATGGGCTGGATTTGTGAACCACATCTTGTTGAGCCCAACAAATGATCATGAATATTTTAATGGAGGGTAACCCCTCTCAACTTTTGTACATGGTGTGGCCCAAAAAAAGCCACGGATTGACTTGATTTTTAAGCCCCAGGCCCAACATAGAATGGTGCATTTGACTGATTAGGTAGATGTTCGACACCCATCACAGTAACACAGTAGTAGGTGTTACCACTGTCATGGGCCCACCTTGATGATGTGTTATATATCCACTCTGCCCAACCATTTTTCCATCGGGATCTTAGACCACCATGTTTGTGTTGCCGAGTTTTTCACTGAAGAAGTTTATTCTTAATGTTTAAATTGAGTTATTTCTCCATATCATAGATATTTTGAATTTGTAAGCCTACTTTTATAGCCCACTTGATGATTGGTTTAGCTTAATAAATATCTTAAATATTCATCTTGATGGGCTTAACAAAATAACATAAATTGAGTTATTACTCCATACCTGTAAGTAACTTTCACTTGTAAGTGACTTTCGGGTAAGTCACTTACAACTTAAAAGAACTTACAGGCATCTAAACAGGTCCACCAATATTTATATACCTCTCATTTTTGGAATAAATCCCTTATTTCATGTATTTTTTACTTTTGGACAGGTTGGATTTCAAATAAACATTGCGATGGGCCTTAAGATAGTTTCAACGGTGGTAATCACTCTCGCCACTATTTTCTGTGGTGGGGTCCACTATATAGTGTTTATCTGCCTCATTCTTTGGCTCATGACTTAAAATGATATCTCAAAATGGATGGACGGTGTGGATATAACAAATACATTGTAGTGTTTCCACACCATAGGAAACAATGGACCACACCATAGGAAACAATGGACTTGAACTTATACCATTGAAAATTTCTTAGGGCCACGTAAGTTTTAGATCGAGCTTAAATTTTTGTCGGCCATGTCGGCCATCCATTTTTCCAGCTTATTTACAGAATTGAGACCAAAATTGAAGCAAATCCAGAGCTCAATTTGAACATACCACATGAAACAGTGGGAATATAATGATTACATTTGCATTGATGGAAATTTGCATTATTACTGGATAATGATTATATGTCTAGAAATACTATGGTTTCCCAAACTAGATGGCATTTTTTACCTGTTGATAGTAAATTTTGTGGGCCCTATCATGATGTGTGTCGAACATCAATACCGTGGTTTTGATGTGTCCCCTTTAGGTTATGAGATATCTCAAAAATCATCGGTAATTGAAACTCAAGTGGGCCATACCATTTAAAACTATGTGAAGACATCCTAAAAAATATAAAAGCACTTGATGGGGCCCACATGAGTTTTGGATGCGACTGAAACTTGGTCTGACCCCTCATCCAAGTGGGACACACATAATGAGTGGGTTGGATATGTGAATCACATTTAGGCAAGCCCAATATAATGAGTTGGAACTAATGCTTAAGTTGACCATAAAAGTGGGGATTGAACGCTCACCATTAAAAACTTGCTGGGACCTGTAGAAGTTTCTGATCAAGTTGATATTAGTGTTTTCATTTCATTCAGGTCTACATGACCTCATGAATAGGTTGGTGTGTTGAAAAAACCATCATGGTGGCCCTTCCAAAGGTCTTAACCGTGTGCATCATTATCACTGATGCTTCCTTTAGTGTGGCTTACTGGAGACGTGGACCTGCCTCAATTTTTGCATACTACTGTATATAGATGTAATAAAATGGATATCATTTGATGACTTGATCCCCTACCACCAGCCATTAGCTGGTGGTCGGTGCTCTGTGGGCCCCACCATTACAAGAAACAGTGTTTGATTTTCACATAATCTCTTTCAAGCTAGCAAGGGATACAATGTAAGTTTAATACATATAATAAAATACATATAAGTTTAACATCATAAATAAAATACAAAAAATTATTCATAGCGTTAGGGAATTGAGACTAGGTTTAGGTTTAGGAAATCAGATTCGGATTCGGGATCGGGTTTAGGTTTGAGTTTTTAAGTTTAGGTTTAGGTTAGAGAGTTGAGATTAGGATTAGGTGTAGGTTTAGGTTTAGGGATTTGAGAATACATTTAGGTTTTAGGTTTAGGTTTAGGTTATAGGTTAAGGTATAGGTTTTAGGTTTAGGTTAAGGTTAAAGTTAGGTTATAGGATATAAGTTTAGGTTATAGGATATTTTTGTGTTTTCTCTTCATTCATATCTTTTTGATAATATGAACACGTTAGATGTTAAATAAATATTACTATAGGCCCAAGGAAGGTATCAACGGTGGAAATCATTATTCCACACTGTTTCGTGTGGCATGGTCCATTTGAGTTCTGGATTTACCGAAAATTTGAGATTAACCCACATTGTTCATCCATTTTTCGAGATCATTTTAGAGATTTATCCCAAAAATGATTCATATCCAAAGATTAATTAAATGATCCACACCACAAATAAGGGGAACAATTAAGGAGGGTTTTAAACTTGGTGACGTCACCGTAGGGCGTCCAAGAGGGAAACGGAGTGGCTGGTGGTCAGTGCTCTGTGGGTCCCACCATGATGTATGTGTTCCATCCATGCCATCCATCCATTTTTACATATCATATTAGGGCTTGATACCAAAAATGAGAGGGATATAAATCTCAAGTGGACCACACCACATGAAAACAATAGTGATTGGATATCCATCATTAAAACCCTCCTAAGGCTCATTGTACTTTTTGTTTGACATACAATCTGTTGATTAGGTCATACAGGCCCAGATGATGGGAAAAAATAAAAACCAACATGATCCATTCATTAATGGTGGCAAATAAACCTTACATTGGACCCTAGGAAGTTTTTAATGGTGTGGTTGATCAGGGTCAAATATTGCATATCAGACCCCAGTAATTGCCTAAATTGATGTACATAATGAGGCTTAATGGAGTGTTTTACTCGTGTTTTTATTACAGGATGAAATCAGGAGTGTGTATTGAAAATTGATGTTAAGGGCATGGATTTTATGATCCAAAGTCTCCAGAGCATGGGATGGACTCCAGAAAACCAATAGTGAAGATTTTATACGCCTGGGATCTGAGGAAAGCACGACAAAGGGGCTCGAAAAGGGTTCAGAATGCAAGATCACATGTTTCCCGCCATCCGATCAACTCGAAACTTCATACACGTGATAGGGACCATAAATTAACTGTACATATTAAATTTCAGCCATTGACGATCTCGGGAAGTGGTCTAACAGCCAGATCAGCCCCTTAATTCATTAAGTGGGGCCCGCTGGATATCTGGATATACATCAATTTTGGTCCTGACGGTGGAAATAATATGAGAAAAAGGATGGACGGTGCAGATTTCTCAAAAACATTACAGTGGACCTATATCTATAGCGTGTGTGCATCGTGCACACTTGCACCGGCTGCGCACCGCACCGCTGGGACGGTCAGCGAGAGCGCTGACCCGTCTCTCTCTCTCGCCCATTGCCGAGGAACTGTTTCGGTCCAATTGGATTTAAGATTCTCTCTTATCATAATTCATAGTCTTAGGTTTTTTACTACCTTTAGGTTAAATTTTTTTAGAAACTAACCTATTTCCTGTTTTGTAGGGACCTGAAATAAACTACTAATTTGGTAATCTCTTTCCAAATTTTCTATTTTTTTCTAATTTCTATTTTTAGAATTAAGGTTTTATTTTTTTAGAAAGTTTCTATTTCTAGGCTCTTTTATTTTATTTTTAGAAATCTCCTATTTTCTAATTCTAGATTCTGATTCTTCTTTCAAGTAACTTTCTATTTTCTAGTTTTAGAAATTTTTTCCCTTTTTAGAAACTAACTTAGTTTTTATTTCTAAGATTACAAACTTTCTTTTTTAGAAATTAACCGTTGCTTAGGATTTTTTTTTTCTCTAGCATTATTTTAGTAAATTTAATTTATTTTTGTTTTCTTTTTGTTTACAGGAATTAAGGAAGGAAGCTGGTAAATAACATTGTCTTCAAAAGGAGGAGCTCTCGAATCTACAGACATTCATCATCTCCTTTTCTGGGTTCTTCTTTCCAATTTTCATTTACATAGCTTTTTCTTGATTTAGAATCTCATAGTTGCTAGGTCTAGTTTTATTTCTCTTAGGTTGCTTCTTAGTTTAGTTTTCTTTCGTACATTGCAATAACATAGTTTATGCTAGGACGTAGATCTCTGAATATAGAACTAGCACCGTTTGATCCTGAGATTGAAAGAACAATTCGTGAAAGATTGAGAAATAATCCTGTTGAAATGGCGAATGAGACTGAAGTTAAAGCTCTCAAAGATTATTCAGCTCCTGTCCAATTTAATGCGCCTTCATGCATAGTGTTGCCAACCACTACGGCAGCACACTTTGAACTTAAACCTGGAGTCATACAATTGTTGCCATCCTTTTATGGATTGGACAAGGAGGACCCATATCATCATGTGAAAGAATTCTTAAACATTTGCTCCACCTTTAAGTTCCAAAACTTCTCAGACGATTCGATCCGCCTACGCCTGTTTCCTTTTTCTTTGAAGGATAAGGCGAAAGCATGGTTGAATTCTCTAGAAGTTGGATCTATCACTACATGGGACCAACTGTCTAAGAAGTTCTTAAACAAGTTCTTCCCCGTTCACAAAACCAATGCCCTTCGTAGAGAAATTACTAACTTCACACAAAAAGAGGGCGAGCACTTTCATGAATGTTGGGAAAGATGGAAGGACTTCCTTCTTAAATGTCCTCACCATGGTTTTGAGAAGTGGCAACAAGTTCAATACTTCTATGACGGTCTGACACCACAGAACCGTCGCATGGTTGATGCCACCAGTGGAGGGTCATTCATGACCAAAAGTGATGTCGAAGCGTGGAACTTCTTTGAAACCTTGTGCGAAAATTCCCAGCAATGGGATTATTCAAATAGAGGTGACAGAAGTCCCCAACCACAAAAGAGAGGTGGTATATATGAGACAGGAGTCATGCCAGAGCTGAGCGCCAAGCTTGATAACCTGACAAAGAAAGTTGATGCTCTGGTATTAAATAATGGACCACCACAAACAGCTCAAGTCGAGGCATATGCCACATGTTCTAGTCCTGCCCATCCTATGCAGTCTTGTCCATCTGGTGCAGCATTCCTAGAACTTCTCTCTGAACAAGTTCATGCTATGAACACTTTTCAAAAATCTGGGAATGATCCTTACTCAAACACCTATAATCCAGGGTGGGCTAGACATCCAAATTTCTCTTGGGCAAAAGGACCACAACAAGGAGGACCATCTGGAAATCCTCCTATGCAACCTTACTCCCAAGTTGGCAGTCAACAACCTCAACAGTTTCCACAATATCAACAACTGCCTACACAATCAAGGAAACCATCTCTTAAGGATACACTCCATCTTTTCATGCAGAGTTCTCTCCAATTCCAAAAAGACACCCAACAAACCTTACTGGCCAACCAGCAAAGCATACATGCAAATGCACAATCCATTGCCAAGCTGGAAGTACAAATGGGTCAACTAGCTGCCACATTCAGTGAGAGAGAGAAGGGCAAGTTCCCTAGCCAACCTGAGGCTAATCCAAAGGGACAGTATGAGATTGGCTCTAATTCCAACCAAGGGCAATATCATGAACAGGCCAAATCGATCACTACCCTTAGGTCAGGCAAGCAGATTGATAACAGAATAGAGATGCCTGAGGATGAATCAAATTCTAAAACAGAAGATCAAGATGAAGCAGAGAGCCATACCAATGCATCCAAAGTCCAAAAGCTCTCTGACTCTCCAAGAGCCACTAATGTGCCACCTTATGTGCCCAAAGCACCCTTTCCTCAACATCTGACACTAATAAAGAAAAGAAATAACTTTGATGAAATCTTGGATGTGTTTCAAAAAGTGCAAGTCAACATCCCGTTGCTTGACGCTATCAAGCAAGTCCCTGCTTACGCTAAGTTTCTTAAAGATTTATGCACTCAAAAGCGTAAGCAAAATGTTCATAAGAAAGTCTTCCTTGCAGAGCAGCTCAACTCCATGATTCAACATAACACCCCTCCTAAATTTAGGGATCCAGGAGCTCCCACCATTTCTTGCGGCATAGGAGATCATAAGATCGGGAAGGCATTACTTGATTTAGGGGCGAGTGTCAATTTGTTACCATATTCGGTTTATGAGCAGCTAGGACTTGGTGAGTTGAAACCGACTAAGGTAACATTACAACTAGCCGATAGATTTGTCAAGGTGCCCCGGGGTATTATTGAAGATGTGTTAATCCAGGTTGATAAATTTTATTTTCCAGTGGATTTCATAGTCATAGATACTCAGCCTATCCAGAATCTTCATAGTCAGATCCCAGTCATTTTGGGTCGTCCATTTTTGGCCACATCTAATGTTATTATCAATTGCAGGAATGGAGTTATGAAATTGTCCTTTGGTAACATGAATATTAAACTCAATGTTTTTAATGCAGGACAACAACCCTCAGATTTGGATGACATATTTGAAGTGGACATGATCGAGAGCCTTGTGCAGGACTCCTTCCGTACATCTTTTGAAGATCCTCTTGAGACCTGCTTAGCACAATCGGGCATGGATTTTGACATTGATAGTCCCATCCATAAAGTCAATGCATTGCTCGACTCTACTCCTATATTGGAGACTGAAAAATGGAGAGCGAAAGTGGAACCTCTTCACCCCTCTGAGACTCTTCCTGACAGCACAGTTTGTACCTCTGAGAAGACAAAGGCCAGCAGGCTGCTTAATGTTCTTAGAGCATATAAGGCAGCAATTGAATGGAAGATAGAAAAAATCTAGGGAGTATGCCCCACTGTATGTATGGATCATGCTGTGGTAATATCGCATAACATGTAAAGGAAGCATGATCCTAACATAGAAGAAGTCGTTCGAGCAGAAGTCCTTAAATTATTTGACGACAGTGTCAGTTGCCTTATTTCAGATAGCACAGTTCATGGGAACTCACATCACTTGTCTGGGATCGGTCAATGAAAGTGTTGAGTTAGTTACTTCAATGTTTGTGGATAACATTACTGCAAACCCTCACGAGACTACAACTCGTCCACTAGGGGTAACCTAGGGGTTTAAAGGCTTGTTGCATGCGCTAAATGCAATCGAGAGCACCTGCGAAAGTGGTATAGGTAGGATCTTCTTTTGTTTTTCTTTTGGTTATTTTTGCTTATGTTGATTTCTCTCTTGTGCTAACTCGCTTGTACGTTGAAATTTTTCACGAATTTTGAGAAAGCTTCTTGATTCTCCATCCAGGTATTATCTTTTCATCACTCCTCTTTTATTCTCGTTGTCCCATGTGCCTTGCTTGTTTATTTCTTTTACATTGAGGGCAATGTAGATTTTAGGTTGGGGGTGGGAGATTAGGGTACCTAATCAATATTTTCTTGGTCTTGAGCAAAATTTGTGAAAATTTTAAAATTTTTTCTGAATTTCTATTGAATTCAAAGTGATTTTGAAGGATAGTTGTGATTTTAACATTATAAGATACATGATGTTGGTAACTAATGACTCTTGGATTCGGCCATCTGCTTGATTTCACAGTCAATTTTGAATTGATAATCCATGATTAGACGTTGTAAACATTGATTGAGTCATGATTTCACATATCACATCTCGCTTGCACATTAAGTTTTGGTTCGATAACTGAATGATTAACTTGGTAAAAAGAAGAATTAAAAGGCTAACTCTTCACCATAGGTTTGCTCCCTATAGGTGTAGATTTGATTTTCCATAGTTGACATATAAATAAATAAATAAATAAAAAATGAATGAAAAGTATGGCGACGAGTTTTCACCATAGGTTTGCTCCCTATAGATGAGGATTTGATTCCCTTCCTTGGCGTACTGTTCATAAAGAAAATCAAAAATATGAAGGCTGAAAGGTTAAGCTACAATGCTAGTGTTGGTTGTCAGGAATTCTGTTGTTAATTACCAATTTTAGCATGAAATTGATTATTGGAACTCTTAATGATTGTAAGCTGAGATTATACTATACACCTGTGGAACTCAATGTTTAGGAATGTTCTAATTAATGGATTAATATGTTGAACTTGATTATGAAGTTTACTGTGAGCTTGATTTCAGGAGAAAATTCTACTTACCATTCATGAATCTTAGAATTTTCACATCTCAGCTATCTGTTCACAAGTCACTTGAGTTTACAGGAATCGTCTTTTATTTCTAAAATTATTTTTCGCATGTTTTGCTCGGGACTAGCAAAATGCTGGTTGGGGGTTGTGATCAGGGTCAAATATTGCATATCAGACCCCAGTAATTGCCTAAATTGATGTACATAATGAGGCTTAATGGAGTGTGTTTACTCGTGTTTTTATTACAGGATGAAATCAGGAGTGTGTATTGAAAATTGATGTTAAAGGCATGGATTTTATGATCCAAAGTCTCCAGAGCATGGGATGGACTCCAGAAAACCAATAGTGAAGATTTTATACGCCTGGGATCTGAGGAAAGCACGACAAAGGGGCTCGAAAAGGGTTCAGAATGCAAGATCACATGTTTCCCGCCATCCGATCAACTCGAAACTTCATACACGTGATAGGGACCATAAATTAACCGTACATATTAAATTTCAGCCATTGACGATCTCGGGAAGTGGTCTAACGGCCAGATCAGCCCCTTAATTCATTAAGTGGGGCCCGCTGGATATCTGGATATACATCAATTTTGGTCCTGACGGTGGAAATAATATGAGAAAAAGGATGGACGGTGCAGATTTCTCAAAAACATTACAGTGGGCCCTGTATATGCAGAGTGTGCATCGTGCACACTTGCACCGGCTGCGCACCGCACCGCTGGGACGGTCAGCGAGAGCGCTAACCCTTCTCTCTCTCTCGCCGCTGCAGCGTCCGGGGAACCGAACCGCGGTCGTCGGTTGTGGGGCCCACCTAGTTTCCAAATGGACAATCCAAACCGTCCATCCACTTCCTGGGGCAGCCATTACCATTGCCTAGGTGGCAAAAATTCAAATGAACGCATAGATCAGAGCCCAGCCGTTCAAACGCAGGTTGGACGGCAAGACAGAAAGCCGCGTGGGCTGCACCGAATCCACCCCAAAACCAGTCAATTCCTACTGATTTTTCTAGCTGAAACCAATGGACGGTGTGGATTCCTGTGAAAAGTCCAATAATGGGTCCCACCATTGCCGCAGCAGCGGGTTTCGCGTCCGTGTAACGGACGGTCGCTGTCCGTTTTTGCGAAGGATTGTGGGCCCCGTACGTCACCCGTACGGCCTATCCGATCCGTCCATCGTGTAGAGGGCTTCGAGAGCTTCAAAACCATGTTGATATTCCTCGCCAATGCGTACACACGTGTGCGGTACAGATGCCAAAAGAACACTGACCCGGGACGTTCAAAACTGAGTTTTTTGAGATTTCTTCTGTGGGCCGCGCTAATGGACCTTCAAAACCACCCATTCTTGACTGAAATTTCGTTCTGAATCCAATGGAAGGGGTGGATTTTCCAGAAAATACCTCTATGGGGCCCACCAATCACGGCTGTGAAAATTTGTACTCCGAGTCCTTCTACGACTCTGCCACCGACCCCAGCCATCCAGCAGCTATAAAAGGGGAGTTTTGGACGTGGGAAAGGCATTAAGAACCAGGGGATTCCAGATCTGGAGCAAGGGAGAGAAGAAAGAGAAGAAAGAAGAGAGAGAGAGAGAGATTGTTTGGTTTGACGTTTCTTTTATGAATTTTATTTAATATTTTTTATGAATTTTATGGGTCACTAATCTCTCAGCTAGGGCTGAGATGAAGCCCCTAATTTGATTAGCTCTTGTATTGGTTGATTTACTTTGAATTTCAATTAATTTGTTTCTTTCTTTAAGTGGGCTTTATGGGTTTAAATTCTATACTTCTCCATCTATGAACTTGATTAAAGTATATATATGGATGTTGTTTGGATGCTTATTATAGGTGCTTGTGTCTGATCAAGAACAAGTTTCCTATAGAGGAAGAAACAGGGTGCTTTAATGAATGTACATTCCATGTACCCGACCAAGGATATGGGATATGTCATTCATGGCATTGCTTAAAGGAATTAGACAGTTTGTATGCCCGATTAAGGACACAGATTGTGCTTTCTCTGTATAAGTGGTATCAATCTAGATCAAGGTGAATCAACAGACAAAACAAGGGTTAGGATAATTAGGGGTGGATTCGAAAGTCCTAGTGCTCTCTCTCTGATTGAATTTTCTTCCCTGTTTTAATTAATTGTTTTTCATAAAATTGTGCTTAGTAATTCATTCCATTATTTGTTGGATTAGTTAAGGAGAATCATAGATTTGAATTGTGACGACCAGTCCTCGTGGGAACGATCTCGTAATACGTACCGTATCTGCATCTGATTCATATACTTGCGAGTTTAAAAATCATTTAAATCGTGTTGGTTTAAATAAAACATCAGTGGTCCACCTGAGATTTATATTGCCATGTGATATGTCCATACCTTACAAGATCCTCCAAATTTCCAAGAATATTTGATATTATTAGTCTTAATTTCATTTTTAAATCTCAATTAAATAATTTTATTTAGTATCATTTTTAAATCCTAATTTCATTTATTCTGTGGGGCCCACATGATGTATGTGTTTAATCCATGCCTTCCCCATGAGGTCAAGTTGTGTGGGCCCAACCATGACGTGTGTCAAACATCAACACCATGCATTTGATGGGTCCCCTTTAAATTATGGGATATCCCAAAAATCAGCCATATACGGAACTCCAGTGGGCCATACCATCTAAAATCATGTGAAGACATGCCTAAAACATATAAAAGCACTTGGTGGGCCCCACCTGAAATTTGGATGCATCTTAAACTTGGTATGACCCCTCGTCCAAGTGGCACACACATAATGGATGGGCTGGATTTGTGGACCACATATTTGTGGGCCCAAAAAATAATTATGAACGTTTTAATGGAGGGTAATCCCTCTCAACTTTTGTATGTGGTGTGGCCCACAAAAGTCATAGATTGATTTGATTTTTAATCCTTGGGCCCAACATAGGATGATGCATCTGACTGATGGGGTAGATGTTTGACATGCAACATGGTGGGGCCCACAGAGCCATACCAGACCCCGCCCCAAATTTGGGCGCGCTCTCAAAACAGAGGCCCGCCTAAAAAAAACCCCCAAATCTCTGTATCTCTCTCTCTCTCTCTCTCTCTCTCTCTCTCTCTCTCTCTCACCTGTGCGCGCACACTCTACGTTCCTTAACCCTATCTCTCTCTTGATCTTGCTCCAACTCTCTCATCTTCCTCCCTCTCTCTATTCAGTCCCCAATCTCTCTCTCTCTCTCTCTCTCTCTCTCTCTCTCTCTCAGATTCAGCACCTCAGAAAACCTCAGAGGACCCTTCATCATCTCGATTGGAGTTCCATCATTGACTTGTCTCGGTGCATCTGGAACTACTGGTTTCCCTCTTTGTTGCTAGATTGAGAGGCGCCATTGCAAGAACTCCAAGAAAAAAAAAGGTATATGCTTCTTTTCGACATTGGATTTTCTGTTTTAGATTCGTTTTCTTCATGAAATGCATGGATTTGGTTTCATTTGTGGTGGTTTCTGTCTCTATTGGCTATGAGATCTGGATGATTGGATTCATGTTGTGGTCCGATATGAGTGGATTTGATGTGATCTGGTATGAAATTTGTGATTTTCATTTGTTTTGAGGGAAAAATCTGAAATGTGCTTAAAAAATGCTGGACTTTGTATGGAAATATGAAATGAGCTGATGGAACTGAGTAGTGTTTTCTGTTTGGGTGGTAAATGTACTGGTGGGCCCACATTTCTGGATCTCAAGCTATTCTCTGAAAGAGGTTTCTGTCGGAGAATTGAATTGGAAAGGCTTTTTCTCAGTGTTGGTGTTTGTTACCAGCACTGAGGAGCTGCTATGAACACTATCAGCATATGAAAATTCTGATTTGTCAAAAAATTCCAAGCTAATTTCAAGTCTCTAAATGACCATCTTGAGAGGGTGAAATGACCCAAATACATTTCATCTGCTAGAGCTTCTTCTTCTTCTTCTTTTTATCCCACACTTGATTTCCTCGAATTTCCTTGAATTCATTTGGGCCAATGATTTAGGGCTATTGCTGTGTATGGTATTATGTGGATATATGACTCGTCCGAGTCAACTTGGACTCGGTAGAGTCCAATCCAGTTTGGCACTGCTAGTCAGTATTGAGAACAACAACAATATCATCAAAAGCAGATTGTTTGGCCTTTTTTCAATGTGAAGCATGAATTATTGCTGTATTATCTTTCTTAACAGGGTCTTTGGTTGCACCAAATATCATCAAAAGCATCCTTAACCTATTGAAGGATCATGATTTCATCTTCTCGTGTGAGAGACTTTAGGTGCATTGGCCACGGACAGTCGGCCAAACAATATCAATGACTTGGATCACTGAACCATGGGCTAGCACAATCGTGCAAACTGAAAGCCTGACATATGAACTTTCTTTGTTCTAGACTTCTTTATCTTGAATCTCTCTCAATTCAAGATTGAGGCAAGACGATACCCAAGGTGGGGCCAGGTCCGACAAACCTGGTGGACCATCCTATTATTTTTCATCCCTAATACTGCTTTTTTATTTTTAATTTTCTTTTCTAACGAAATTACATTTTCTTCATTTTAATGGGAAACAGAAGCAAAAGCTTGCGTTGGCAAAATAACTGAATCTAAGACCTAGGCAGGTGGAGGTTTGGTTCCAAAATAGAAGAGCAAGGTAAATTCATTTTCATGTGTGAATTCGAGTGTGTGCATTTTCCATACTCATTTCAGAAAAATAATCACATGCTTACTTTATTGTGGCAAATAATTTATAAACTAGTTAATGCATGACTTCTTACTTTATTGTGGCTGTATTTTGTTGGGTCACAATTTATGGATTTTGTTCATATTCAAAGCCATGTTAGTCTGCATTTATCATGGAAGCCATTACTTTCAAATCTCACAATTAAGGAGTAAGATTTATCCACACTACTTAGAACATTTTCAAATATGCTGCCAAAGGGTTTTTATGTAGAATCTAGGAACATGTGTTTATGATGCTTAAATCAATCCACTTGGATGTGTGGTAATGATGCAAATATCAGCCCACTAGAACATGTGTTTGTTTCTAATGCTTAAATGAGTCCACTTGTCCACTTGGAATATGACACCCATACACATATACTCCAATTGTACACGTGGCATAACATATAAACACAAATTAACCACAGACCGCTTAATAAAAAATTTAGTGTCATGCATGCATTGGATGTGCAAATATTGAATTCTTAATAACTAACTTAGCATTTGCGTTTGGCATGAGATATGTTTTCTAATACTTGTGACGTAGTTTGAAATTGATTGTTTAATTTGACTAATATGGATTTGCTTTGTATCTAAATTTGAATTTACATTAATTTTCATTCGGCTATTGTTGATATGAAGAATGTATTTCTTGTAGCAGAATATTTTTAGGATAAATTATTCATATATTATTTTCTTATCATAAATTATTCATATTACAGTTTATAGTTGTGACTTGTAATTTATAGATTTGTAAGTTAGATAATTAGTTACTCGTTTGAGGATTTCTATGTGGCCATACATAGATATCGTGTGTTTTTGGTGGCATAGAAATTGCTCAAATTGTCCCATTTTGGACAGTTCAATGTTAGATGGATAGTATGCTTTCATATAATCTATTTAAATGTTCATGCTTGATCCGCGGTTCATCTCCTCGTTTCTCTCTAGATATGTTTCTTCCGTTCTATATCCAATGCCAAATATCTTTACATTGTTTTAGATATTTGGCATCGGAATGTAACGTAAGATCAACTTATCTGGAGAGGCATGGGGATATGCTGCCGGATTTTCGATGTGGACGTTTAAGTGGGAATATGAAAGTATTACAATCTATCCAACTTTGGATGAGTAACTAATTTAGGATTTAATTGTATCATCTCGAAATTGATGGAGTAGACCTGGATGTGCGTCGGAGCTATCCGGAGGTTGAGCGGGGGTCCCTGAAAGATGAGAACCGCTGTTATGACCATGATGAAGCTGTCCATTTCCTATGGACAGCATTGGAGGGGCCTGACAAATTGGAGACGGCCGTGTTTATATATGTATTTGCTTGAAATTAATGGAGCAGACCCGGACGTGCGTCGAAGCTATCCGGATGTTGAGTGGGGTCCCTGAAAGATGGGAACCGTTGTTATGACTATGATGAAGCTGTCCATTTCCAATGGACAGCATTGGAAGGGCCTGGTAAATTGGAGATGGCCGTGTTTATATCTGTATTTGCTTAAAATTAATGGAGTAGACCCGGATGTGTGTCGGAGCTATCCGAATGTTGAGCGGGGGTCCATGGAAGATGTGAACCGCTGTTAAGACTATGATGAAGCTGTCCATTTCCTATGGACAGCATTGGAAGGGCCTGACAAATTGGAGACGGCCGTGTTTATATCTGTATTTGCTTGAAATTAATGGAGTAGACCCGGATGTACATCGGAGCTATCCGGATCCTGAGCGGGGGTCCCTGGAAGATGGGAACCGCTGTTATGACTATGATGAAGCTGTCCATTTTCTATGGACAGCATTAGAAGGGCCTGGTAAATTGGAGACGACCGCGTTTATATCTGTATTTGCAGGGACCACACGCTAAACCTATTCTCAAATCCGTAAACCTAAACCTACACCTACTCCTAATCTCAACTCCCTAGCCTAAACCTAGACCTAAACTTGAAAATCCAAACCTAAACCTGATCTCGAACCCGAACCTGATTTCCTAAACCTAAACCTTGACTTATTCTCAATTCCCGAAAGCTATAACCTATAACCTAACCTAAACCTATTCTCAAATCCCAAAACCTATAATTATAACCTAAACCTTAACCAAAAACCTATAACCTAACCTAACCTAAACCTATAAACTTCACCTAAACCTAAACCTATAACCTTAACATAAACCTAAACCTATAACCTAAACCTATTCTCAAGTCCCTATCCCTAAACCTAAACCTATAACCTAAACCTATTCTCAAATCCCAAAACCTATAACTATAACCTAAACCTAAACCCATAACCTATAACCTAACCTAAACCTAAACTTATAACTATAACCCAAACCTATTAAAAAATCCCTAAACCTAAACCTAAACCTATAACCTAAACCTATTCTCAAATCCCTAAACCTAAACCTAAACCTTAACGTATTCTCATATCTCTAAACCTAAACCTACACCTAATCCTAATCTCAACTCCCTAGCCTAAACCTAAACCTAAACTTGAAAACCGAAACCTAAACCTGGTCCCGAACACGAACCTGATTTCCTAAACCTAAACCTTGACCTATTCTCAATTCCCTATAGCTATAACCTATAACCTAACCTAAACCTATAACTATAACCTAAACCTAAACCTACACCTAATCCTAATCTCAACTCCCTAGCCTAAACCTAAACCTAAACTTGAAAACCCAAACCTAAACCCGATCCCGAACCCGAACCCGATTTCCTAAACCTAAACCTTGACCTATTCTCAATTCCCTCAAGCTATAACCTATAACCTAACCTAAACCTATTCTCAAATCCCAAAACCTATAACTATAACCTAAACCTTAACCAAAAACCTATAACCTAACCTAAACTAAACCTATTCTCAAATCCCAAAACCTATAACTATAACCTAAATCTTAACCAAAAACCTATAACCTAACCTAACCTAAACCTATAAACTTCACCTAAACCTAAACCTATAACCTTAACCTAAACCTAAACCTAAACCTATAACCTAAACCTATTCTCAACTCTCTATCCCTAAACCTAAACCTATAACCTAAACCTATTCTCAACTCTCTATCCCTAAACCTAAACCTATAACCTAAACCTATTCTCAAATCCCAAAACCTATAACTATAACCTAAACCTAAACCTATAACCTATAACCTAACCTAAACGTAAACCTATAACTATAACCCAAACCAATTCACAAATCCCTAAACCTATAACTTAAACCTAGTCTCAAATTCCTAAACCTAAACCTAAACCTTAACGTATTCTCATATCTCTAAACCTAAACCTACACCTAATCCTAATCTCAACTCCCTAGCCTAAACCTAAACCTAAACTTGAAAACCCAAACCTAAACCCGGTCCCGAACCCGATTTCCTAAACCTAATCCTTGACCTATTCTCAATTCCCTAAAGCTATAACTTATAACCTAACCTAAACATATTCTCAAATCCCAAAACCTATAACTATAACCTAAACCTTAACCAAAAACCTATAACCTAACCTAACCTAAGCCTATAAACTTCACCTAAACCTAAAGCTATAACCTTAACCTAAACCTAAACCTATAACCTAAACCTATTCTCAAGTCCCTATCCCTAAGCCTAAACCTATAACCTAAACCTATTCTCAAATCCCAAAACCTATAACTATACCCTAAACCTAAACCTATAACCTATAACATAACCTAAACCTAAACCTATAACTATAACCCAAACCTATTCACAAATCCCTAAACCTAAACCTATAACTATAACATAAACCTATTCTCGAATCCCTAAACCTAAACCTAAACCTTAACGTATTCTCATATCCCTAAACCTAAACCTACACCTAATCCTAATCTCAACTCCCTAGCCTAAACCTAAACATAAACTTGAAAACCCAAACCTAAACCCGATCCCGAACCCGAACCCGATTTCCTAAACCTAAACCTTGACCTATTCTCAATTCCTTAAAGCTATAACTTATAACCTAACCTAAACCTATTCTCAAATCCCAAAACCTATAACTATAACCTAAACCTTAACCAAAAACCTATAACCTAACCTAACCTAAACCTATAAACTTCACCTAAATCTAAACCTATAACCTTAACCTAAACCTAAACCTATAACCTAAACCTATTCTCAAATCCCTAAACCTAAACCTAAACCTATAACCTAAACCTATTCTCAAATCCCAAAACCTAAACCTAAACCTTAACGTATTCTCATATCTCTAAACATAAACCTAGACCTAATCCTAATCTCAACTCCCTAGCCTAAACCTAAACCTAAACCTGGTCCCGAACCCGAACCCGATTTCCTAAACATAAACCTTGACCTATTCTCATTTCCCTAAAGCTATAACCTATAACCTAACCTAAACCTATAACTATAACCTAAACCCTGTAACGCCCTGAAATTCGGGGGTCGAGCATAACTCAGCTCCTGAGTTCCAAAACATCACTTATGCAACATATTTAATGATGGATGTATGTTGTCTGTATTAGTGCATAAAACATGGAATAGATTAAGCCAAATAGCAAATATAATTCAAGGATAAGTGAAGAAAGCAAGCGGAAGACTTATAGAAATATATGTGTACCAGTGCAAATCCCTGAAGTACATATACATACCAGGTCGTTCTGACAAGTGTTACTATCAAAATTACAAGTATTAGATTACATCATTTAATTCCCAAAAATAATCCCAGAATCCCGTGCATCAGAACAAGGCTCGCTAGAACCTGTCTGAAAACTGCATATAAGAGAAAGCAGCCTCATCATCATCCATCTCCCGCTCTGCCTCGGAGGTCGCATCCACATCTGCAACATCAGCAGCTAAGACAGAGTCTGGTGGGTGTTAAACACCGCCGCAGAACGTGGGAGTGAGTGATCAACTCAGTGGAACAATAAAGCACAGGTTAACATGTTATCAGTTCAATCAAGCAGTAATGATAAAGCAGAACAAGTAAACAAGTCCTAAGTACTCTTGTTAATGCCAGGATGTATGCAAAATGATGCGTGCCCTCACGCGTACACCCTCAGCGTCTTCATCTTACGTTACGCATGACACCACCTCAAAGTGCGCCACGTCTACAAAGCACATGCAAATGCGGTGCATGAACATGATTACCAAGTTGTTATTAGTCCTTTTCATACAACAGGATTGGGAAGCTAAGATACCTTCCTCATATCACCATCCAAACAGTGATCCATTCTAGGGTCGTCAATCCTAGGCATCTCATACGATCATATGGTTTCAGGTCGTAGCAAAGGGCTTGTCACCAATCAATGCACGCCTATCATACCTTCATTACTACACCAAGGCTCGTCACCTCAAAGCAGTATCCAGGCATGCTCAAGGTCACTACAAAGGGCTCGTCACCAATCAATGTAGGCCGACAACACGAATATAGTGTCCCATACCACCATAATCGGCTCACGAGTTTGGTTGCTCACTGGTCATTACGGGGAGGCTCGTCGCCCCAGCGTAGGCCAACAGCTCGACCACGGTGTCCCATACCATCATGTCTGGCTCATGAGTCTTAGCGGATCAAGGTACCATGGTTAATAGGATTTCATCGGTAAGTTTGGTACCCTAGATTCAAACAGTAGCGTCCATACATGGTGAACATACATCAGACAATCGGGTTACTTGACGAACTCGACTAGTACGAGAGCACGTTGGGTTGAACGACATAGAGTGCGCAAACACTCCGCATGGTCAAACCACTGCCGCCAACTCTAATACGGCTCGGGTTCGTCTAATTACGTTCGTTGTGGTGAAAGCAATCTCAGCCACAACCTTAAGGCAGATTACCGATTTCCTGGACTATTCATAGTCCTAAACACATTACACTACAATAGATATTCGTATTGAATGTAGAACAGTAATGGAACAACAACTCAAATCATGTGGTACTCAAGCATTTGAAGAATATCAACTTAACATAAATGAAAACATAAGTAATGCTTGAACTTAAACAACAAGGAATGTAACTTACATGAAGGAAATCATACACACTAGTGGGAGAGTTGAGAATCGCTTCTCAATGCCCACAAATAGTATAATATATCACACTTTAGATCATTCAGGCATTTCTACAAACACTTAGAATACATAGCCCAACATACATGACGTATGTTGAAATACACACCTTTGGATAATTCCTCTTACCAAGGAGTTATCGCACATACATCTAGCATACATACATGACAAATAATCATGGCAATCACACGTTCATATTTTATACGCATACGGTACTTTATACATACACATAGAATACATAAATCTCAATATAACACATGCATATCAAGAACGCAACATAAACAAAACATTTGGCATGTGAAATCTCATCCATAACAAGAATAAATCATTAACTGGCATTGAAAGCCTTGAAAACTATAACCTATACACTTAAAGTCCGCACCTTAAGCCAGAAAAGAACACCAAACTGATTTCAGACGATGTGTCTTCGTCAACGGCGACAAGATAACCTAAAGTAAGGATAGAAATGAGATATAACAACACCAAGACTATTCTAAGCTCTAACACAGATTAGGGTTAGGTTAACTTACCCAAAGATGAACTCAGAATCGTCAGAATAACGATTCAAAGTGAAGGTTCAAGGATGCAGAAGAATAGGAAAGAATCTAAGATGATTCACCAACTTCTCTCTCACTTTCTCTCTCTTTTCCACTCTCTTTCTTAGCTAGGGTTAGAGAAAATTCGTATGGAAAAGAGAGCTAGGGTTTTAGGACTATAAATAGGCCTAAAATTGATGAAAATAACCCCAGGGCAAAGGTATACTTAGGGTATAACCAAAACCAGCCTCTCGCGATCCAACGAAGCACTTCTGGTGGGCCTATTACCACGAAAGGTTGGACGTAAGCTCACTGACCATGGATTTAGGTCGAGCTGAGTTTTTGTACCAACCAGATCTTCAGATCAGTCGTGGCGGACCACACTCAAATCAACGGTCACTGAATCTCGATCAGGTCCACAAGCACAAGGACATGCCTGGGCCACCTTCCCTGATCAGAGGGTGAAATTGGGTCAGAATCCAACGGTCAGATTGCTTAAAATCATCGCGCAAGCGACACGACTCAGATTTCATAAAATCACATTAAATATCCAACCGTTCTCACACTTTTCACTCCGAACTCAAACAAATCGACCTAGAACATCACATGGACTTGATTTTCGAGGTGATGGTCAAGCCCAACATGGTGACCGCAACAGCCTAAGATCATTGCTATCGGACTTTCGACGCGCGGTCCAGGTCCAATCCAGAACTTCCAAAAAAACCCAAGAACAACTAGATTTAGCGATGGATCCCAGATTTCAGAGTAACATAGCACTAACTAATCTACAGGTTTTGAGTCATGCAGATACAATTTAAAGTGATTGATGCAGATTTCACAAGCAATCGAGTATAGCGATAATTACACCAAAAACAACTACTAAGGAAAGATTAGTACAAAATTTCCAGGGTCATTACAAACCCAAACCTATAACCTTAAGCTTAACATATAACCAAAACCTAAACCTAAACCTATAACCTAAACATATTCTCAAATCCCTAAACCTAAACCTAAACCTATAACCTAAACCTATTCTCAAATCCCTAAACCTAAACCTAAACCTATAACCTAAACCTATTCTCAAATCCCAAAACCTATAACTATAACCTAAACCTAAACCTATAACCTATAACCTAACCTAAACCTAAACCTATAAACTTAACCTAAACCTAAACCTATAACCTTAACCTTAACATATAACCTTAACATATAACCTTAACCTAAACCTATAACTGTAACCCAAACCTATTCTCAAATCCCTAAACCTAAAACTAAACCTTAACGTATTCTCATATCCCTAAACTTAAACCTACACCTAATCCTAATCTCAACTCCCTAGCCTAAACCTAAACCTAAACTTGAAAACCCAAACCTAAACCCGATCCTGAACCCGAACCAGATTTCTTAAACCTAAACCTTGACCTATTCTCAATTCCCTAAAGCTATAACTTATAACCTAACCTAAACCTATTCTCAAATCCCAAAACCTATAACTATAACCTAAACCTTAACCAAAAACCTATAACCTAACCTAACCTAAACATATAAACTTTAGCTAAACCTAAACCTATAACCTTAACCTAAACCTATTCTCAAGTCCCTATCCCTAAACCTAAACCTATAACCTAAACCTATTCTCAAATCCCAAAACCTATAACTATAACCTAAACCTAAACATATAACCTATAACCTAACCTAAACCTAAAACTATACCTATAACCCAAACCTATTCACAAATCCCTAAACCTAAACCTATAACTATAACCCAAACCTATTCTCAAATCCCTAAACCTAAACCTAAACCTTAACGTATTCTCATATCCCTAAACCTAAACCTACACCTAATCCTAATCTCAACTCCCTAGCCTAAACCTAAACCTAAACTTGAAAACCCAAACCTAAACCCGATCCCGAACCCGAACCCGATTTCCTAAACCTAAACCTTGACCTATTCTCAATTCCCTAAAGCTATAACTTATAACCTAACCTAAACCTATTCTCAAATCCCAAAACCTATAACTATAACCTAAACCTTAACCAAAAACCTATAACCTAACCTAACCTAAACCTATAAACTTCACCTAAACCTAAACCTATTCTCAAATCCCTATCCCTAAACCTAAACCTATAACCTAAATCTATCCTCAAATCCCAAAACCTATAACTATAACCTAAACCTAAACCTATAACCTATAACCCAAACCTATTCACAAATCCCTAAACCTAAACCTATAACTATAACCCAAACCTATTCTCAAATCCCTAAACCTAAACCTAAACCTTAACGTATTCTCATATCCCTAAACCTAAACCTACACCTAATCCTAATCTCAACTCCCTAGCCTAAACCTAAACCTAAACTTGAAAACCCAAACCTAAACCCGATCCCGAACCCGAACCCGATTTCCTAAACCTAAACCTTGACCTATTCTCAATTCCCTAAAGCTATAACTTATAACCTAACCTAAACCTATTCTCAAATCCCAAAACCTATAACTAAAACCTAAACCTTAACCAAAAAACCTATAACCTAACCTAACCTAAACTTATAAACTTCAGCTAAACCTAAACCTATAACCTTAACCTAAACCTATTCTCAAGTCCCTATCCCTAAACCTAAACCTATTCTCAAATCCTAAAACCTACAACTATAACCTAAACCTAAACCTATAACCCATAACCTAACCTAAACCTAAACCTATAACCTTAACCCAAACCTATTCACAAATCCCTAAACCTAAACCTAAACCTATAACCTATACCTATTCTCAAATCCCTAAACCTAAACCTAAACCTTAATGTATTCTCAAATGCCTAAACCTAAACCTACACCTAATCCTAATCTCAACTCCCTAGCCTAAACCTAAACCTAAACTTGAAAACCCAAACCTAAACCCGATCCCGAACCCGAACCTGATTTCCTAAACCTAAACCTTGACCTATTCTCAATTCCCTAAAGCTATAACTTATAACATAACCTAAACCTATTCTCAAATCCCAAAACCTATAACTATAACCTAAACCTTAACCAAAAACCTATAACCTAACCTAACCTAAACATATAAACTTCACCTAAACCTAAACCTATAACCTTAACCTAAACCTATTCTCAAGTCCCTATCCCTAAACCTAAACCTATAACCTAAACCTATTCTCAAATCCCAAAACCTATATCCATAACCTAAACCTAAAACTATAACTATAACCCAAGACTATTCACAAATCCCTAAACCTAAACCTATACTATAACCCAAACCTATTCTCAAATCCCTAAACCTAAACCTAAACCTTAACGTATTCTCATATCCCTAAACCTAAACCTACACCTAATCCTAATCTCAACTCCCTAGCCTAAACCTAAACCTAAACTTGAAAACCCAAACCTAAACCCGATCCCGAACCCGAACCCGATTTCCTAAACCTAAACCTGGACCTATTCTCAATTCCCTAAAGCTATAACATATAACCTAACCTAAACCTATTCTCAAATCCCAAAACCTATAACTATAACCTAAACCTTAACCAAAAACCTATAACCTAACCTAACCTAAACCTATAAACTTCAGCTAAACCTAAACCTATAACCTTAACCTAAACCTAATCTCAAGTCCCTATCCCTAAACCTAAACCTATTCTCAAATCCCAAAACCTATAACTATAACCTAAACCTAAACCTATAACCTATAACCTAACCTAAACCTAAACCTATAACTATAACCCAAACCTATTCACAAATCCCTAAACCTAAACCTAAACCTATAACCTATACCTATTCTCAAATCCCTAAACCTAAACCTAAACCTTAATGTATTCTTAAATGCTTAAACATAAACCTACACTTAATCCTAATCTCAACTCCCTAGCCTAAACCTAAACCTAAACTTGAAAACCCAAACCTAAACCCGATCCCGAACCCGAACCCGATTTCCTAAACCTAAACCTTGACCTATTCTCAATTCCCTAAAGCTATAACCTATAACCTAACCTAAACCTATTCTCAAATCCCAAAACCTATAACTATAACCTAAACCTTAACCAAAAACCTATAACCTAACCTAACCTAAACCTATAAACTTCACCTAAACCTAAACCTATAACCTTAACCTAAACCTAAACCTATAACCTAAACCTATTCTCAAGTCCCTATCCCTAAACCTAAACCTATTCTCAAATCCCAAAACCTATAACTATAACCTCAACCTAAACCTATAACCTATAACCTAACCTAAACCTAAACTTATAACTATAACCCAAACTTATTCACAAATTCCTAAACCTAAATCTAAACTTATAACCTATACCTATTCTCAAATCCCTAAACCTAAACCTAACCCTTAATGTATTCTCAAATGCCTAAACCTAAACCTACACCTAATCCTAATCTCAACTCCCTAGCCTAAACATAAACCTAAACTTGAAAACCCAAACCTAAACCCGGTCCCGAACCCGAACCCGATTTCCTAAACCGAAACCTTGACCTATTCTCAATGCCCTAAAGCTATAACCTATAACCTAACCTAAACTTATACTTATAACCTAAACCTATTCTCAAATCCTAAAACCTATAACTATAACCTAAAACTATAAGTGCTATAGTTTATATCCCTGTCTGTTGTCAAATTTGTGGTGCCAAAATCACTGTTATATATAACTTGCATAAGTGAAGCTCTCTCAAGGATCAACATTCATAAACAAGCTAAGCTCACAACAAGCAAAGCTCACAAGTACAACGATCAATCTTGAATGCAAGAACTACTCACAAGACAAGACTCAAGCTGCCAAGAAGAGTACAAGGCAGTTTGTAAAGAACTCAAGACACTTTCAAGATTAAGCTACATCAAGATTTCAACTACATCAAGACTTCAAGGCTCATACTTCAAGGTCACTAGTTCCTAATGTTTCAATGTCCTTACTTCATGGTTGAGGTTTGACTGACCTTAGGTTGACCTTAGAAGTAGGTCATTTTGGATACATAAATTGAATGTTTATTTTACATAAGTTTGGTCTATTCTTCGACTAGTCCTAGGCCTTCTTCGACTAGTCCTAGAGTGCTTCGACCAGTCTAAGAAATTCCTCGATCAGTCATGAGTTTGTTACAAATTTCGGATAAAATCTGTTAGGCTTCGACTAGTCCAGGAATCTGTTCGACTAGTCGAAGGAACAGTGTCGACTACATCTTTGACTAGTCGAAAAACTTCGACTCAAAATCCAGCGATGTTTTTCAGGTTCTTCGACCAGTCGAAGGTGACCTACGACCAGTCGAAGGAGACCTTCGACCAGTCGTAGAACGGTCAAAGCTTATCGCGCCTGATTTTTCAAATATCTGTTATTGCTTCGACTAGTCGAAGAGCTCCCTAGACCAGTCCAAGATGCGATCTGCTCTCCTATAAATAGTGCATGAATCTCAGAAGAAATCATCGAATTAATTAATCCATTCAAGCCAATCTTCGTCGAACTTCTGAGAGATAATTCTGTGCTCCATCTAAGCTAAGTGTGCTTATTTAATATTCTCTTTCCTTAGCTTTATTTAATTAATTTTGTTTCTGCTATTCCAATCTAATTTGATAAGAGGAATTGTTATTCCCTTTCTTTGGAATCAAAATCAATTAAGGCAAGCCCTATTTGGTTTAATTTAAAATCTATTAGAATTAGAACCATTGTAATTGAGTACTGGACATTGAACTTGGACATTCAATCATCTACGCTGATTTGGTTCTACCGGGCTGCTACAACGAAGGAGATAATCAGGTATTTTACATTTAATTGTAAATTCCCTTTTGTTTTGGTTTCTTTCAAGATTTGCCAGAAAAATTTTGTTGTATTGGTTATCTGAGAAGAGCTAGGAAAACTTAGAAGTGATGTTTTTTAATTGTGTAAGCCCACAGACAAAGACACAATTGTAAAGGTTTGGGTGAACCTGGGAAAACCTATTTTGTTAGTGAACGCTAATATCCCCTGTGTGAGGATATTAGGAGTGGAGTAGCATTTTGTGTGGCTGTTGTTTAACAGTTGGTGAACACACAGGCAAACCACTATAATCCCTTATGTTGTGGTTGAATGATTTATACTTCTAATCTTTAATTATTCTTTTGTGGGATGTATGTATGGTGGTGAATGTTGTAATCATTTAATTCAAGCATTGTGAGAATTTTGTAATAGTTTAGAATTTATTTTATGCTATTCCTTTATCAGCTTGATATTCAATTTCCTTTAAAATTTGTTCTAGCAAGGTTGCCCTGCTATTTTTATGGTGTATAGCTGTCCGTAGAACAATACATTTGTGATTACAATTTATTTCAATTCAGTTTGTATTTATTTCTTTATTCCTCTTTGGTTTGAGATTTGATACAAAGTTCTTTCTAGAAATAAGGTTGTCCTACCATAAACTCTGGTTTTTGGTGTAAGGTTGTCCTTAGAACAACATTTGTATCAACCTCTCAAGATCTGAATTTTGAGGTTATTTTACTTTCTTGTATTGTGATTTATTTTGGCTATCATATTCTTTTTAATTCCGTTGTTATAAGTTTTATTTGGCATTGTCCTATTCACCCCCCCTCTAGGACATATAGCTAGGCCTTTTCAAGTGGTATCAAAGCCTAATAGCTCTTTTTTATTATTGGATTTAATTCCTGAGCTAACGATTTAAGCTATTTAAGATGTCAAATTTTGATAGCCTTTCAGTCACTAGGCCTCCACCCTTTGATGGCTCCAACTATGCCTATTGGAAAGCCAGAATGAGGATCTTCCTCAAATCAATGGATGAGAGTGTGTGGTAAGCCACAGCAATTGAATGGAAACCTCCTATCATGGAAGTTACTGGGGTTGATGGTTCAAAATCTATGAAAGTCACACCATATTACCAATGGACCACTCTTCAGAAAAGTGAGAGTAGTGCAATTACTTGCGCACTATCACCGGATGAGTTCAAAAGAATCATTTCCTGTGATACTACAAAGCAAGCTTGGGATATATTAGAAATGACACACGAGGGTACTACAATTGTCAAAAAATCTAAAGTCCAACTCCTCACAACCAGATTTGAAGAAATTCATATGGAGGAAAATGAAATGTTTATGGACTTTTACACTAGATTGAATGACATTGTAAACTCAATGTGGGGTCTTGGCGATAAAATCCCAGAAAGTAAAGTGTGTGCAAAAATATTACGCTCACTTCCTGAACGGTTCAATTCTAAAGTAACCGCGATCCAGGAACTTCGTGATACGGATAATATGAGGGTAGAAGAACTAGTTGGTTCTCTACAAACCTACGAGTTAAACTTTAAAGCTCCTAAAGGTAAATCTATCGCATTAAAATCTTCTAAATATAATTCAGAAGAAAATTCTGATTTAGAAGATGATATGACTCTTTTAGTTAAGAAATTTTACAAGATTTTCAAAAGCAAGAAAAGGGTTGATTTTCAAAAATCAAATGATAAAAAGAAGTTTAGACCCAAATCTCGAAAATCTTTGAAAGATAGTCAATGTTACAACTGTCAAGAATATGGGCACTTAGCAAATAGATGTTCTAAAAGGGACAAACCCAAGAAGAAGAGTATGTTGGCTATATGGGATGAATCATCTGATTTTGAAGGTTCTTCTGAAACTGAGTCGGGCAATGAGGTTAAAGCTCTTATGACTCTAGCCAAATTCACATTTTCAGATAATGACTCAACAAGTGAAGAAAATCTGAGTAGTGAATGTGAAAATGAAGATGATCTTCAAGACACTTACAATGCCCTATATAAGGAAAGCTGTAAAATTGCTGTCAAACTTAAACTTTAAAAAGAAAAGTTTTCTAAACTCAAAAAATGTTTTGAATCACTTGTCTTAGAAAAATCACAAATTTCATATTGTTTTGAAAAATCAAAATGCGATTTGGAATTCAAAAACTCCCTAATTATTGATTTAAAATCTGAAATTGAGAAACTTAAAACTGAATTATCTTCTCTTCTGAGTCTAAAGGACACATGGAAATATGCCCAAGGTGATCCAAAGTTAGAGAAACTTTTATCCGGATCAAGAAAATGTGGCGATCTATCCGGGTTGGGCTATGATAAAAATCTACCTCCTAAACAAAAGTATACTCCTCCTATGTTTGTTAAAGGAGAGTCCTCAAACTCAAAAGGGAAAAGTACTTATCAAGATTTTTTTAGAAATTCAAAAACTTTTCAAAAACCTAAAAGCAGCCATGTCAACTTTAATCAGAAACGAAATCCACCAGCTGAAAAGATAGTTGATTTACTCAAGGAGCTCTTAAAATCTAACTCTATAGGTCATTCCTACAAATATACATAAAAGAAGACCAACTATGTTCCTAAACCCAAAACAGTTATGAAATGGGTTCCTAAAGTTACCTGCTTGGTTGCTCACACTGCTTTCAAAGCAACAAGTCATACAAAGTGGTACCTAGACAGTGGATGCTCCAGGCATATGACAGGTGACAAAGCTTTATTCACGGATCTGAAAGATATGACTGATGGTTCAGTCACATTTGGTGATGGTAGCAACTGCAAGATTATAGGCCAAGGTACGGTTGAACTTTTTAATCTTCCTGTGTTTAAAAATGTTTTATATGTTGAAGGCTTAAAACATAACTTGCTTAGTATATCTCAAATATGTGATAATAACCATAGTGTTCGGTTTTCTAATCAAAGTTGTGAGATACTAAACAATAAGGGTTCTGTAATATTAACTGGACGTAGAACGTCTGAAAATTGCTATATTATTAGCGAATCCAGCTCATCTAATCAAACATGTTACATGGTCCATACAGACGAGATTGATTTATGGCACAAACGTCTTGGACATGTACATTATCGAAATTTATATAGATTGAGCAAACGAGAACTTATAAGAGGTTTACCCAAACTTCAGAAATTAGATAAAATATGTGGTGAGTGCCAGATAGGCAAAAAAACAAAGAACTCACACAAAAAGGTGAATTCAAATACCACATCAAGACCACTCGAACTTCTCCACATGGATCTGATAGGA
Organism: Magnolia sinica; assembly: GCF_029962835.1. NCBI lineage: Eukaryota > Viridiplantae > Streptophyta > Magnoliopsida > Magnoliales > Magnoliaceae > Magnolia > Magnolia sinica. Next base: position 23,263,526 of record NC_080589.1, on the reverse strand, counting down.
CCTACCAGAACAGAAAGTCGTGGTGGGAAAATGTATATCCTGGTAATAGTTGATGACTTTACCAGATTCACTTGGGTAGTCTTCTTAAGGGATAAATCTGAAACCCTTGAAGAAGTAAGAAAAGTTTTCAAAAGGATTCAAACTGAAAAATCTTCTCAAATCAATAAAATTCGTAGTGATCATGGATCTGAATTTGAGAATAGCAATTTTGAGAAGTTCTTACCGACCAAGGAATATTACATGAATTCTCTGCTCCCAAAACTCCACAACAAAATGGAATTGTAGAAAGAAAGAATAGAGTGCTTCAAGAAATGGCTAATGTCAAGTTGAATAGCATGAAGCTCTCTAAAAATCTTTGCGCTGAAGTAGTCAACACAGCTTGCTATATTATTAACCGAGTCTACACTAGCAAAGATAATAATAAAACAGCTTACGAATTGTGGTTCAATAAAAAGCCGATTGTTAAATACTTTCGAGTTTTTGGCAGCAAGTGCTATATTTTACGTGATCGTGAAAATTTGGAAAAATTCGATACGAAGAGTGATGAAGGTATTTTTCTAGGATATTCCTTAAACAGTCGAGCTTATAGGGTTCTGAACAAAAGGACTGGTGTGATTCAAGAATCCATTAATGTTGTCATTGATGATCACTTAAACACGCCAATTTTTAATTCAGATAATGATGAAGTACTAATCATTGATAAACCTGATACTTCATCGAATCAGACTGATTCTGAGTTGAGGACTGTTAAAGATCATCCAGCCACACAAATTCTTGGAAACCCTCTCATCGGTGTTTGCACCCGTAGACAACTTGAGGATATATGTAATTATGTATGTTTTACATCCCAAATAGAACCATCTAACGTAAAAGAAGCTCTTGCTGATGAGAACTGGATTATTACGATGCAAGAAGAACTCAACCAATTCATAAGAAATGATGTTTGGTATCTCGTACCAAGACCTAAAGATAAACACATCATTGGAACAAAATAGATTTTCAAAAATAAGTCTGACGAGTGTGGAAATATAATTAGAAACATGGCTAGACTAGTGGTACAAGGTTATACTCAAATTGAAGGGATTGATTTCGATGAAACTTTTGCACCAGTAGCACATCTTGAATCTATCAAACTATTTATATCCATTGCATGTTTTAGAAAGATAAAGATCTATTAGATGGATGTGAAAAGTACTTTTCTAAATGGCGATTTACATGAAGAAGTCTATGTTGAACAGCCAATGGGTTTTGAAGATTCCAAAAATACTGATTATGTATATCAGCTTAAAAAGACACTTTATGGATTAAAACAAGCACCTAGGGCATGGTATGAGAAACTAACGAAATTTCTTTTAAGTCATAATTTTCAAATGGGATCTGTTGATAAAACTTTATTTGTTAAAAAACATAATGATCATATTTTAATGGTGCAGATTTATGTTGATGATATCATTTATGGATCAACTTGTACTGACTTGACTACTGAGTTTGCAGATTTGATGAAATCACAGTTCAAAATGAGCATGGTTGGGGAATTGACTTATTTCCTTGGATTGCAAGTAAAGCAACAACCTGAAGGAATATTCATTTCTCAATCTAAGTATGCTTTGAATCTAATCAAGAGATTTGGATTTGAGAATGACAAGAATTTCGATACTCCTATGAGTACTACCCTGAAACTCTCAAAAGACTCTAATGGTAAAAATGTTGACTCAAAACTTTATCAGAGTATGATTGGTAGTTTGTTATATTTAACTGCTAGTAGACCTGATATTTCTCTAAGTGTTGGTATTTACGCAAGATATCAATCTGATCCAAAAGAATCTCACATGATTGCGATGCGAATTATTAGATATGTCGCAAGTACTGTAAATCTCGGTCTCTGGTATCCTCATGAGACCAGTGTCCAATTAGCTGGGTACTCGGATGCTGACTGGGCTGGTAATTTAGATGATAGAAAATCAACTAGTGGTGGTTGTTTTTACATTGGAAATTGTCTAGTTTCCTGGTTTAGTAAGAAATAAAATTCTATATCACTTTCAACAACTGAAGCTGAGTATATCGCAGCTGGTAATGCATGTACACAGCTTGTTTGGATGCAACGAATGCTAAGTGATTATGGAATTAAACAGGATTCTATGTTATTACATTGTGATAATTCCAGTGCGATAAATATTTCAAAAAATCCTATTCAGCATTCTCGTACTAAGCACATTGACATTAGATTTCATTATATAAGGGAATTAGTAGAAGAAAAGTTATATCTCTAGAATATATTCCTACCGAAGATCAACGAGCTGACATTTTCACAAAACCTCTCGATAAAAGCAGGTTCAAAAAGATGAAATTTGATCTTAGCATGTGCATTTTAAAATGATTATTTATGCCTACTTGTATTATAGTGTATATATTTGCTAGATTGAATTCTAATTTTTGTATAATTTGCAAGAAATATGAATTTTTGGACATTCTTCGACCAGTCGTGAGTATACTCGACCAGTCGACCTTCGACCGGTCGTAGATATACACGACCAGTCGTAGAACTCGGGAATATCTTAAAATTTGGAGATTTTTGCTTTCTTCCTCATTTCGTTTTTCTTCTCTAAGGAGCTGAGCTTCGACTTGTCGAACCCATCTTTTATGTTCTTCAAGGTTAGTGTTTCAAATCACGTTTTTCTTGCAGATTTGTGTCTAGATTGTTTACTTTTCAAGCTTTAAGCTTTGTATTTTGGATTTCATTGAGATTTGGGTTTTGGATTTTAAAAAATCTGTTTTGAGTAAACCCACTTCTCAATCCTTTGCAACTTCTTAATTCCTTGATATCCTTGTTGCAAATGGCTTCTAGAGGTAGAAAAACTACTTCCCGTGGTCCTTCTTCTTCCTCCAGATCGACCATTATCTCTAAGCGTCATCTTCTTGTTCCCAATGATGATCCATCATATGTTAGGGACATTAGATTACGTAATGTTATTGTTGAACATCCTATTGATGTTAATCATATTGCACCTTTTGACATCCTTCCTATGCTTGAAGCTATAGGTTGGGTTAACTTACTACATTGGGGTGGGCCTGCATACCGGTCCATTGCCCAATCCATGTTTACATGTATTAGTGCTTTCTCACATGATAATTTAACTTTTAAAATATCTACTAGAGAAGGGCCTTTTGACATTGATTGTCATTTAATTTCAGCCCTTATGGACATTCCTGTGAATGATGAGGGTATTCTTATCCATAACTTAACTGATAAACCCTCAATGTCTGAAAAATGCATGCTCACTAGAGACTTGTGCAACATGGATGTTCAATGGACACAAAAAGGAAATGCGCTTCCCGCAAGGTATTTGTTACCCAAATACAGAATTCTCCACAAAATCTTTGTGTCTAATCTGTATCCTTGTTCAGGTAATAAATTGGACTTGACTTCGTTTATGGTTCGCGTTATCCATGCTATTTCCAATGGTACTTAGATTTGTTTACCATCCTTAATCTGTCATTTCATTCTTCAGTTTAGACTCCATCCTGGTCATAGTGACATTCCTTTTGCCTATTTAATGACTGTATTGGCTACACATATGTTAGTCGATATACCGGTTGATGAGGCACCTATCCATCATATGATTTTCAACAATACTAATATCAATAAGATGAAGCTAGATCTACTTCCTGAACAAGGTGGTGGTGGTGGTGGTGGTCATGAAGAAGCTGGTGATGACATTAATATGGATGACATTTTTTAGGAACTGGATTCTGACTCAATAAATGATCCAGATTTTGAACCATCTAATGTTGATGCTCGTCTTAGTGCATTAAAGGATAAAGTTGAGAATATAAATGTAAAGATGGAAAACATGTCTATTGCTCATGATTTACAATTCAAGTACATGCGCAAATATTTTAGGCGATTGAACAAAGGCATGCACCAACTTGATCCCTCTATTCCTGCTCCGTCATCTGGTTCTGGTTCTGACTAGTTTATATGAGACTTCTGGTCTGTAATAACTTTATAACTTAGCACTTGGTTAACTGATTTTGAGTTTGATACTATCTATGTTTTATGCTGGATATTTATTCTATGTGAAGCTATGCTGAGTATCTCTATCACTGTTTTGCTATACTCTCATAACTCCTCATGTTTACTCTCATATATCCCTTTATTTAGTTCTCCTTTATTGTTGTTTCCTTTGTCATATTGTGACAAAAAGGGGGAGAATGGTTTGTTCTTAACGATGTGATTGTGAGAGGAGTAGCATTGGTTATGTTGCTCAGGGGGAGTATGTTTGAACTAGTTGAATGAAACTGGTTGAATGTTGAATGTTGAATATTGAATATTGATTTGCAGGTAAGCCAGTTGATATGACCTGGTTCATAACTCTTTAACCAGTTGTTTTACTTTATATTTATCTTGGTTATGTGTTTTGTCACTAATTTGACAAAGGGGGAGATTATAAGTGCTATAGTTTATATCCCTGTCTGTTGTCAAATTTGTGGTGCCAAAATCACTGTTATATATAACTTGCATAAGTGAAGCTCTCTCAAGGATCAACATTCATAAACAAGCTAAGCTCACAACAAGCAAAGCTCACAAGTATAAGGATCAATCTTGAATGCAAGAACTACTCACAAGACAAGACTCAAGCTGCCAAGATGAGTACAAGGCAGTTTGTAAAGAACTCAAGACACTTTTAAGATTGAGCTACATCAAGATTTCAACTACATCAAGACTTCAAGGCTCATACTTCAAGGTCACTAGTTCCTAATGTTTCAATGTCCTTACTTCATGGTTGAGGTTTGACTGACCTTAGGTTGACCTTAGAAGTAGGTCATTTTGGATACATAAATTGAATGTTTATTTTACATAAGTTTGGTCTATTCTTCGACTAGTCCTAGGCCTTCTTCGACTAGTCCTAGAGTTGCTTCGACCAGTCTAAGAAATTCCTCGATCAGTCGAGAGTTTGTTACAAATTTCGGATAAAATCTATTAGGCTTCGACTAGTCTAGGAATCTGTTTGACCAGTCGAAGGAACAGTGTCGACTGCATCTTCGACCAGTCGAAAAACTTCGACTCAAAATCCAACGATGTTTTTCAGGTTATTCGACCAGTCGAAGGTGACCTACGACCATTCGAATGAGACCTTCGACCAGTCGTAGAACGGTCAAAGCTTATCGCGCCTGATTTTTCAAATATTTGTTATTGCTTCGACAGGTCGAAGAGCTCCCTAGACTAGTCGAAGACGCGATCTGCTCTCCTATAAATAGTGCACGAATCTCAGAAGAAATCATCGAATTAATTAATCCATTCAAGCCAATCTTCGTCGAACTTCTGAGAGATAATTCTGTGCTCCATCTAAGCTAAGTGTGCTTATTTAATATTCTCTTTCCTTAGCTTTATTTAATTGATTTTGTTTCTGCTATTCCAATCTAATTTGATAAGAGGAATTGTTATTCCCTTTCTTTGGAATCAAAATCAATTAAGGCAAGCCCTATTTGGTTTAATTTAAAATCTATTAGAATTAGAACCATTGTAATTGAGTACTGGACATTGAACTTGGACATTCAATCATCTACTATGATTTGGTTCTACCGGGCTGCTACAACGAAGGAGATAATCAGGTATTTTACATTTAATTGTAAATTCCTTTTTGTTTTAGTTTCTTTCAAGATTTGCCAGAAAAATCTTGTTGTATTGGTTATCTGAGGAGGGCCAGGAAAACTCAGAAGTAGGGTTTTTTAATTGTGTAAGCCCACAGACAAAGACACAATTGTAAAGGTTTTGGGTGAACCTGGGAAAACCTATTTTGTTAGTGAACGCTAATATCCCCTGTGTGAGGATATTAGGAGTGGAGTAGCATTTTGTGTGGCTGTTGTTTAACAGTTGGTGAACACACAGGCGAACCACTATAATTCCTTGTGTTGTGGTTGAATGATTCATACTTCTGATCTTTAATTATTCTTTTGTGGGATGTATGTATGGTAGTGAATGTTGTAATCATTTAATTCAAGCATTGTGAGAATTTTGTAATAGTTTAGAATTTATTTTATGCTATTCCTTTATCAGCTTGATATTTAATTTCCTTTAAAAGTTGTTCCAGCAAGGTTGCCCTGCCATTTTTATGGTGTATGGCTGTCCCTAGAATAATACATTTGTGATTACAATTTATTTCAATTCAGTTTGTATTTATTTCTGTATTCCTCTTTGGTTTGAGATTTGATACAAAGATCTTTCTAGAAATAAGGTTGTCCTACCATAAACTCTAGTTTTTGGTATAAGGCTGTCCTTAGAACAACATTTGTATCAAACTCTCAAGATCTGAATTTTGAGGTTATTTTACTTTCTTGCATTGTGATTTATTTTGGCTATCATATTCTTTTTAATTCCGCTGTTATAAGTTTTATTTGGCATTGTCCTATTCACCCCCACTCTAGGACATATAGCTAGGCCTTTTGAAAACCTTAACCAAAAACCTATAACATAGCCTAAACCTAAACCTATAAACTTAACCTAAACCTAAACCTATAACCTTAACCTTAACATATAACCTTAACTTAAACCTAAACTTATAATCTAAACCTATTTTCAAATCCATAAACCTAAACCTAAACCTATTCTCAAATCCCAAAACCTATAACCTAAACCTTAATGTATTCTCAAATGCCTAAACCTAAACCTACACCTAATCCTAATCTCAATTCCCTAGCCTAAACCTAAACCTAAACTTGAAAACCCAAACCTAAACCCGGTCCCGAACCCGAACTCGATTTCCTAAACCTAAACCTATAACTATAACCAATTCCTTAAAGCTATAACCTATAACCTAACCTAAACCTATACTTATAACCTAAATCTATTCTCAAATCCCAAAACCTATAACTATAACCTAAACCTATATCTATAATCTTAAGCTTAACATATAACCATAACCTAAACCTAAACCGATAACCTAAACCTATTCTCAAATCCATAGTCCTAAACCTAAACCTATAACCTATACCTATTCTCAAATCCCTAAACATAAACCTAAACCTTAATGTATTCTCAAATGCCTAAACCTAAACCTACACCTAATCCTAATCTCAACTCCCTAGCCTAAACCTAAACCTACACCTAATCCTAATCTCAACTCCCTAGCCTAAACCTAAACCTAAACTTGAAAACCCAAACCTAAACCCGATCCCGAACCCGAACCCGATTTCCTAAACCGAAACCTTGACCTATTCTCAATGCCCTAAAGCTATAACCTATAACCTAACTTAAACTTATACTTATAACCTAAACCTATTCTCAAATCCTAAAACCTATAATTATAACCTAAACCTTAACCACCTATTAACATAGCCTAAACCTAAACCTATAAACTTAACCTAAACCTAAACCTATAACCTTAACCTTAACATATAACCTTAACTTAAACCTAAACCTATTCTCAAATCCCTAAACCTAAACCTAAACCTATAACCTAAACCTATTCTCAAATCCCAAAACCTATAACTTAAACCTTAATGTATTCTCAAATGCCTAAACCTAAACCTACACCTAATCCTAATCTCAACTCCCTAGCCTAAACCTAAACCCAAACTTGAAAACCCAAACCTAAACCCGGTCCCGAACCCGAACCCGATTTTCTAAACCTAAACCTATAACTATAACCAATTCCCTAAAGCTATAACCTATAACCTAACCTAAACCTATACTTATAACCTAAATCTATTCTCAAATCCCGAAACCTATAACTATAACCTAAACCTATACCTATAACCTTAAGCTTAACATATAACTTTAACCTAAACCTAAACCTATAACCTAAACCTATTCTCAAATCCATAGTCCTAAACCTAAACCTATAACCTATACCTATTCTCAAATCCCTAAACCTAAACCTTAATATATTCTCAAATGCCTAAACCTAAACCTACACCTAATCCTAATCTCAACTCCCCAGCCTAAACCTAAACCTAAACTTGAAAACCTAAACCTAAACCCGATCCCGAACCCGAACCCGATTTCCTAAACCTAAACCTTGACCTATTCTCAATTCCCTAAAGCTATAACCTATAACCTAACCTAAACCTATTCTCAAATCCCAAAACCTATAACTATAACCTAAACCTTAACCAAAAACCTATAACCTAACCTAACCTAAACCTATAAACTTTACCTAAACCTAAACCTATAACCTTAACCTAAACATATTCTCAAGTCCCTATCCCTAAACCTAAACCTATAACCTAAACCTATTCTCGATCAAATCCCAAAACTTATAACTATAACCTAAACCTAAACCTATAACCTATAACCTAACCTAAACTTAAACCTATAACTATAACCCAAACCTATTCACAAATCCCTAAACCTAAACCTAAACCTATAACTTATACCTATTCTCAAATCCCTAAACCTAAACCTAAACCTTAATGTATTCTCAAATGCCTAAACCTAAACCTACACCTAATCCTAATCTCAACTCCCTAGCCTAAACATAAACCTAAACTTGAAAACCCAAACCTAAACCCGGTCCCGAACCTAAACCCGATTTCCTAAACCGAAACCTTGACCTATTCTCAATGCCCTAAAGCTATAACCTATAACCTAACCTAAACTTATACTTATAACCTAAACCTATTCTCAAATCCTAAAACCTATAACTATAACCTAAACCTTAACCAAAAACCTATAACATAGCCTAAACCTAAACCTATAAACTTAACCTAAACCTAAACCTATAACCTTAACCTTAACATATAACCTTAACTTAAACCTAAACTTATAACCTAAACCTATTCTCAAATCCCTAAACCTAAACCTAAACCTATAACCTAAACCTATTCTCAAATCCCAAAACCTATAACCTAAACCTTAATGTATTTTCAAATGCCTAAACCTAAACCTACACCTAATCCTAATCTCAACTCCCTAGCCTAAACTTAAACCCAAACCTAAACCCAGTCTCGAACCCGAACCCGATTTCCTAAACTTAAACATATAACTATAACCAATTCCCTAAAGCTATAACCTATAACCTAACTTAAACCTATACTTATAACCTAAATCTATTCTCAAATCCCAAAACCTATAACTATAACCTAAACCTATACCTATAACCTTAACCTTAACATATAACTTTAACCTAAACCTATACCTATTCTTAAATCCATAAACCTAAACCTAAACCTATTCTCAAATCCCTAAACCTAAACCTAAACCTTAATGTATTCTCAAATACTAAACCTAAACCTAAGCCTATAACCTATAACCTAAACTCAAATCCCTAAACCTAAACCTACACCTAATCCTAATCTCAACTCCAATTCCCTAAACTTAAACTTAAACTTATACCTAGTCTCTATTCCCTAAACCTAAACAGATAACCTAAACCTATATAACCTAGCCTAATCTTAAAGCTATTTCCGTAAACTAACTTTAGTCATTTCATTGTAAACATGGATAAGAGTTGGATGCGAGCTAAGAACAGGTTTGGCCCGGAGTATAAGCAAGGGGTTCAAGAGTTCATGGAATTTGTGCGAAATCGGGCAGATTCAAGGAATAGGATTAGGTGTCCATGTCGAAAATGTAAGAACATGATATATAAGACTTTAGACAAAGTAGATGATGATTTGTTCATAGTTGGGATTGACCAGGGTTACACTTGGTAGATCTATCATGGTGAAGATATGAGCCATAAAGTTGAGCCCTCCAAAGTCCTTGTTGACCCAATTGTGCTGGATGACGAGGATGAAGACGTTGACGAAATGCAAGATATCATAAGAGATGTGTTCAGGGGAACAGCTGCGGATACTGATTTTGCAGCGACAAGCAGTAGCCAAGATATTCCTCCAATGGGTGATGTTGAATCAGAAAAGTTTAGTAGGTTGTTGAGGGAGGAAGAACGTCCACTTTATCCGGGGTGTCAGAACTTCTTCAAGTTGAATTTTCTTACAAAGTTACTTCATTTGAAGACAATAAATCGTTGGAGTAACAAATCGTTTGACATGTTGCTTGAGTTGTTGAAAGAAGCGTTACTGGACGGTGAGACATTGCCAAAGTCTCATTACGAGGTAAAAACATTGATGCGAGACTTGGGCCTTGGTTATGAACTCATACATGCATGTATAAATGATTGTTTATTATATTGGAAAAAGCACGATAAGGTTGAAGAGTGTCAAGAATGTGGAGATCTAGGTGGAAGAATGATAGAGCCAGGGGTAAGAAAATCCCACGAAATGTGTTAAGGTACTTCCCATTGAAACCCAGATTGTAAAGATTATTTATGTCTCATACGACGGCTGAAGATATGAGGTGGCATAAGGAGAAACGCGTTCATGATGATAGTACACTGAGGCACCCTGTGGATGCTGAAGCCTGGTAAAATTTTGACAAGCAACATGACTGGTTTGCAGAAGATTCTCGCAATGTTCGACTAGGCCTTGCAAGTGATGGTTTTAATCCATTTGGTAATATAAGTAGCTCGTACAGTATGTGGCCAGTGGTACTTATACTCTACAATTCACCTCCTTGGTTGTGTATGAAGGAGTCGTTTTTCATGATGTCATTGCTTATTCCTGGACCCAGGTCACCTGGGAATGACATTGATGTGTTTTTATGACCGTTAGTAGACGAGTTAAATGAGTTGTGGAGTCAAGGTGTACAAACGTATGATACATTTGCAAGACAGACATTTCGATTGCATGCAGCGGTCTTGTGGACAATAAATGACTTTTCCGCATATAAAAATTTGTCTGGGTGGTGCACGAAGGGCAAGTTGGCTTGTCCTATATGTGGTATTGAGACTTGTTCATTGTCATTGAAGCATGGTAGGAAAACATGTTATATGGGCCATCGTCACTTCCTTCCGAGTGATCATAGTTGGCGTAGGAAGACGATGATCTTTGATGGCAAACAATATCATAGGCCACCTCCGAAAGAGCTATCTGGAGAAGACGTGATGCAACAACTGAGTAAAATTTCACAGGTTAGATTTGGTAAGACATTGCACTTGAAGAAGAGGAAACGTACAGTATTGGACTATAACTGGAGAAAGAAGAGCATCTTTTTTGAGTTGCCCTATTGGAGTGATCTGAAATTGCGACACAACTTGGATGTCATGCATATTGAGAAAAATATATGTGATAATGTCTTTGGAACATTGATGAACATAGAGAAGAAAACAAAAGACAGTTTTAAGACTCGATTGGATCTACAAGAAATGGGTTTAAGGAAAGAGTTGCACTTGCAACCACATGAAAATTCATATACTATACCAGCAGCCTACTACACGTTGACAAAACTAGAGAGTAAGAGTTTATGTGAATGGTTGAGATCGGTGAAGTTTTTCGATGGGTATGCGTCAAACATATCACGGCGCGTAAACGTTACGTACTGTAAGGTAACAGGAATGAAAAGTTATGATTGTCACGTCCTTCTGCAACACCTACTGCTGGTTGCGATTCATGGATTCTTGAGCAAGGATATCAGTGCGGTACTGATTGAGTTGGGAATATTCTTTAAGGATTTATGTTCGAGATCGTTGAATGTAGATGTTATTAAACGACTGGAGAGAGACATTGCCATAATCCTTTGCAAACTTGAAAGAATATTTCCACCTACATTTTTCGATGTCATGGTACACCTAGTGATTCACTTACCACACGAGGCGAAGCTTGCAGGCCCAGTACAATATCGTTGGATGTATCCAATCGAAAGGCGGTACCAATATGTTAAAATTTTTATTCATTTCATAAACTACATATATTCATGTTTTCATACGTATAACATAATGATTTTGTGTATAGATACCTTCACACACTGAAACGATTTGTGAGGAATAAGGCACAACCGGAGGGGTCGATAGCTGAAGCGTACATTGATAATGAGTGCCTTACATTTTACTCCATGTATCTTCGTGGCATAGAGACTAGATTCAACCGAGAAGATCGGAATGCCGATGAAGGGCAGGAGCATGAACAAGGACCCATATCTGTATTTGCACATAACGTTCGTCCTTTAAGATCTCCAACGTTTCAGGATATGGACCTTGGGGATCTAGCAAAGGCGCGGTGGTATGTGTTGCATACTTGTGAAGAAATAGAATCGTACTTAGAGTAAGTCTTCACTCGATTATTATTTTCTCTACATACGATGATCTTAATTTTTCTTGCAAATGACGTACCATTTATGTGTAGCGAACACATAGACGAGATGAAGTCCAAATTTTCCATAAATTATGATCGAATGTATCAAGATCATTTTCCAGAATGGTTCGCCAACCGTGTAAGATTTCACATTATATCTCACCACACTTAGCATTTTCGTTGTATTGCACATTATTTCAACTTATGAAAATCCCTAAACAATTATATTCTGTACATGGTAATAGATGAAGACGTTGCGCACAAGCAACTCTGCGGATGCGTCTGATGCATTATACTCACTGGCATGTGGCCCTGATAGACGTGTATATAGATATACAGGTTGTATTGTAAACGGGATTCGATTCTACACCGAAGAACGTGAGAAGTACAGGACCACACAAAATAGTGGGGTGGTTGTGAAGGGAACAAATGAGGAGGATGAAATTGACTTTTATGGCATTTTGACAGATATTATTGAGCTGAGTTATTATATGAGAAAGCAGGTGTACTTATTTAGATGTGATTGGTGAGACATTGGAAATAAGTTGGGAATACAGACTGACAACTACTTTACGAGCGTAAATTTATCTCGAACGTGGTTTAAGGACGACCCATTTGTCCTCGCCAGCCAAGCCGAACAAGTATTTTACTTCGCTGATACCAAGTTAGGCGGCTCTTGGCACGTGGTGCAAAAAATAAAGCCCAGGAATGTATTTGACGTTCCCGTACCAGAAGTTGAAGATAGCGAAGACAGGAGAAATGACACGTTTAAAGTTGAAGAAGCATATCAAGAAGACATGCCATCTAGGGATACAGGGACTGATTCAAGTGTTGATATTAATGTGGTACAATTAAATAGAGATGATGTGCCACCTGATCATGTTGATGCCTCAATAATACGTGATATTGTTACAGATGATAGCGGTTTTATTAATGACAACGTTACGGACAATGAGGATGAAATACTGATCAGTGATAGTGATGGTGAAGAAATAACTCTAAGCAATAGTGATATATACGATGATTATTAAATGTACACATGATTTACATGTCATTTTTTAATTCAAATAATTTATGTATTCCATGTATACATGAAAATTACAAGTCATGATTAATTCTTTTTATTGACTTGTTTATAATCCACATTTGCAGTTGAGTCAATTTCTGATCATGTCCTCCTTAAACCGGAGCGTAGCAGAATCACGCAACATACTTCATCAGCTGTTACAGATGGATGTTTCGATCCTATCTTCTTCTGTTAGGGCCATAGAGATACCCAGTCTGGTCAATGAGTGTAGAGTGGAATATATCGACAATGACTCAGACGAAAGATTATACTATCTTAAAGAAATTTCAGGGCTGATGGAGATATATAACCGTAGGAAACGAGATATGGAAGATACGACTCTGTCACTTGCACATCTGAATGGAGTCCCAAGACATCAGATATCTCCTATTGTGACTGGCATTTTGGCTGTAAATATGTCGAGTGCTTTGCACGAAATGATATATGTTTTTGAAGCATACGATAGCTTACGCAAGGAGTACTTCGGATAGTTTACCTCAAAGTTGTTTCGTATTACAACAAAATATGTATATTTAATATAGAATGATAATGTATAATGAAATTTTCAATGATTATAGATTAAAGTTTACAGTTTTATTATATTCTGCTTGCATTATAGTGTAATGGTCTAATCATATTTTAATCATCTCTCTAAGCATAAACACATGTATTGTACCGTCAACACTACTTGTACAATGTTTTAATATATTCCACTTGTATTGACATTGTTTAAATTTATAAGTTCGTAGTTCGCACATATTTAGTGATGGCACCAGGTGGGAGAGTACATCGTTCGCGCACTGGATCTACCCCTTCTACTCGTGAAGTGACGGAGCCAGCATCGCCGTCACATGTTGCATCGCAGGCGTCTGATCCCTCAGTCGTGCATACACCGGGCACTGCATGTAAGTCTAAGAGTATATTTCTTTTAATGATTTATGTTTATGTTTAAACTTACATATTTCTTTTGCAACAACGTCGTCGACCAGCCGACGAGGACGTGGACCCACGCGTGGGTTGCTTTTAGAGCGACTTACGCGTGAGGGTAGGGTGACCGTAGAGTTCCCACAGGACTGCATTAGACCTATTGGGAACAATGCCATGTTGTTTACGTCGGAGGTCGGTGTCTTATGCCGATCTCTGATCCCCCCCACCACTCCCCATTGAGGAGACATGACAGATGATGTGCGGCAGCTCATCCGTCAGCGCCTTCAGGTAAATTTTAGTAAATTAAAATTTATTTTATAAAAGTTCATTTACAGTTAAGTTATTTTCTTAATAAGTTTATTATCTTAATCTATTATTTACGAAACTGCAGGATAAATTTGACTTGGATTTGAGTGTTCCGCACATCTCCCATGCCGTCGATGACATGATGAAGGAGCGGTTAAAGGATTACCGCAGTAAGTTACACCGGTAATACAAGTGGTGCATGAGCCACGAGGAGGCCGTACAGTCCGCACCGCTGCACGTGACCGATGAGGACTGGCGGATACTCTGCGATAGGTTTTCGTCTGATTCTTTTCAGGTAATATTTACATATTTATGATATCTTAACGTAATAATTAAATTTGTAATTAATAACAATGTATTATGAATAACGTGTTCAGAAGAGAAGCAAAATAAATTCTGACAATAGAGGAAAGTTAGAAGTGAACCACGTAGCTGGTTCAAAGTCATTTGTACGACTTCGTCACGACATGGTAAGAAAGTACTGGTAATTATTACGTTTATATATTCTTTCCATGCATTTATATTAATTGTATTGTCTTTTCGATTGCGCAGCGAGATTCCGTCACTGGCCAGGAGCTTGGACCAGTAGACTTCTACAAAGGGACTCACTGTCGGCAGGCGACATGATCTTGGGTACATCCTAGAGCCAGCGAGATTTAGGTAAAGATCCTTACATTGTAAAATTTATTTGCATTAAATTATAATAATGTCATTTATTATGAAAATTCATATGTTTTCATTACAGGAGGAGATGAACACCTTACGCAGTCAGCCCACTCCCGATGGTACTCAGCAGAGTGAGCCAGAGATCCTGAGTCAGGTGCTTGGCACCCGTTCTGGATATGTGCATGGGTTTGGCCATGGTGCCAAGCTCATAGCACCTGCTAGAGCTGCCTCCAGCCGATCCATCGTCGTTGGCGACAGCGCCGTACGGCGAGCTGATACTGCAGAGAGAGAGGTTCAGCAGCTACGGGTCGTCGTCGATGACATCAAAGATCAGCTGGACAGACAGAGGGAGGAGTAAATGAGGCAGAGGGAGGAGCAGGAGAGGAGGATGGAGGAGGAGCTGGCGAGGCAGAGGGAGGAGTAGGAGAGGAGGATGAACGATCAGCTGGTGAGGCAGAGGGAGGAGCAAGAGAGGAGGATGGAGGAGATGCGGGTGGAGCATAAGCGACAGATGATGGAGACGTTTCAGGTTATCGCTGCACGCTTACCCACTGATGCCCCAGCACCTCCGCCTTCATCTGTGTGATTTTTTATATATTTGTTTATTATATTAAGTTTTGAATGAATGTGATGCGGATAAGATTGTTTGTGTTTGGATGAATGTAGTTTATGTTTGGGTTTGGGTTAATTTAATTAGATGGATGTGAATGTGAATATGATGAAATATATATATATATATATATATATATATATATATATATATATATATATATATATATATATATATATATAATAGATGGGGCCCACTTTTGTGCCCAATTACACCGGCAAATATCAGGAATTTTGTGCGGAATTTTAAGAGGCATATTTTTTTATTTTTTTTTAAAAGACTTTTAGTAACGAAAATTTTCGTAGCTAAAAGTATTGTAATTTATTTTTAGCAGCGAAAATATTCACTGCTAAAAAGGCTTGTAAAGTTTTTTAGCGACGAAAATGTTCGTTGCTAAATGTGTAACGAATTTTTTGGCAACGAAAACTTTCGCTGCTAAAGGTCATGTAAAGGTTTTTTACCGACGAAAATTATCATTGCTAAAAAGGAACGAATTTTTAGCAGCGAAACTTTTTGCAGCTAAAAGTCTTGTATAGTTTTTTTTTATGACGAAAATGTTCGTCGCTAAAAACTGAACTATTTTTAGCAGCGAAAATTTTCACTGCTAAAAGTCTTGTACAGTTTTTTTTGCAACGAAATTATCGTCGCTAGAAAGGAACGAATTTTTAGCAGCGAAACTTTTCGTTGCTAAACGTCTTGTATAGTTTTTTTTTGCGACGAAACTATTCGTCGCTAACAACTAAACTACTTTTAGCAGTGAAAATTTTCGCTGCTGAAAGTCTTGTACAGTTTTTTTATGACGAAAATTTTTGTCGCTACAAGTAATGAATTTTTAGCAGCGAAAATTTTCGCTGCTAAAAGTATTGTATATGTTTTTTGTGACGACAATATTCGTTGCTAAAAACTGAATAATACTTTTAGCAGCGAAAAAAGTCTTGTATAGTTTTTTTGGCGACAATAACTTTTGTCGCTAAAAGTAATGAATTTTTAGCAGTGAAAATTTTCGCTGCTAAAAGTCTTGTATAGTTTTTTTAGCGACGAAAATTTTCGTCGCTAAATGTATTTAGCTACTAAAATCTGACTTTTAGCGACGAAAATTTTCGTCGCTAAAAGGGGTATTTCTTATAGTGATAGAAACGTAGTCTTTACATCTAATTACTGTAAATCCAAATTATTTTAGGCAACCAATGCTAATATGAATATGATAGATACATGCTTGACCATAGGCGTGAATATCTCAGTGAAGTCGACTCCTTTCTGAGCATAGCCCTTCGCAACCAATCTCACCTTTTACCTATCTATATTCTTCCAAAAAATTCACTTGCACCAATCACTTTCCACCCAATGGATAGCTCCGCCAGCTCTCATGTTTCTTTCTTGTATAGAGAGATCATCTCATCATGCATCGCCATCGTCCACTTCTTTGCATCTGTCTTCTAGAGCTTCCTAAAAAGTAAATGAATCCCCCCATCCTTAATGAGAGAAAATGCAATGTTCGAGTTATGCTTGTATCTCAACGATACTCTGTAATCTCTCGGTGGATTTCTCCTTATTGGTGGTGTAGCCACCTCTTCCTATACCTCTAATGTGACTTATCTTCTTCAAGAGTTTCACCTTTGTCCGTTTCACCATCAATTGTTGATTTTTTTTTCATTTTCTTGTACTCATCTTACCGGAACAAGGAACCCTCATCAAATTTAACGTTCGGACTAAATATGATCTTGCATGAAATTTGGTCATAAAGTCTATATCCTTTCACCCTATCACCATAGCTGTCAAAAGTATACTT
This sequence comes from Magnolia sinica, assembly GCF_029962835.1. NCBI lineage: Eukaryota > Viridiplantae > Streptophyta > Magnoliopsida > Magnoliales > Magnoliaceae > Magnolia > Magnolia sinica. Next base: position 23,246,036 of record NC_080589.1, on the reverse strand, counting down.
TTTCACCCTTTAGTCTAACTCTCTATCAACTGAAGGTACATGAGAGTAATCATCACAAGCAAATATATGTAGTCCTAAGTAGTCAACTTCCTAACCACTCCATATTTCTTCTGAAATTTTACAATCAATTGGTGTAGATAAAGATTGATCAACTAAATAGCAATTCATGTTTATGGCCTCAGCCCATAGCTCCTTGCCTAATCTATCATTATTCAACAAAGAGTCTGATTCATATGTTCAGTCACACCATTCTGCTCTGGTCTATGCCGTATTGTGTTTTGCCTCATGATCCCCTCATCTTTACAATACTGAATACATTCCTTAGAAGTAAACTCTTCGTCATTGTTTGTCCTCAGAATTTTCAACTTTTACCTTGTTTATTTTTTTTTATCATTGCCTTCAATGTTTTGAAAGTGGCAAAAATATCAGATTTATGTTTTCACGAGGTGTCATGGTAATCCTAGCCCTAGACCCCCATTTAATTCCAAAACAACCTACCCTAGATGACTTATTCTAAATAGGAAAATACTTAGTCATCTAGCTTGTGCCAGATAGTTCATGTGCAAAGGAAAGAAAACTAACATGCACAAGTTTGATTAGTCGTCGATCAATCAAGTGAATCCTAGATCAGTCTCAATTGATTGAACACCCTTCACACAATCGATCAAATATGGCTGAAAATTGTCCATTAAGATTTCTATCATGTTTTCATAGAAATCCCGATCAATCAACATATTGAGTCTAATTGATTGAAAGTACGCAGAAGTGATCAGGAAGCTTTCTGCCTTATAATCAAATTAGGTTCAATTGATCAAATGGGTCGCTTGATCGATCGAAGCTAGTTATTATAAATCCACTTGAACCTTTTTCTATAAAATTAGAAACCAGATCTTAGTGCATATTATGTAATTTGGTGTTTTAAAGACCCTAGTATATGTCAAGTCTTACCATTGCTATTAGGCTCTATCCCAAAGAGATTCATGCTCTCTTCTTAGTAATTTTTTACTCTAATAAGCATTTCAAGCTCCATTTTAAGAAGAACATTATTTTAAGTATTCTGTAACAATTAGACACTAAACTTATAGGTAAATCCTCATGTCTATTAGCATATAAAATGCCCATTTAGGTGAATCCCCAATTAGAACCAACTATTCTATAGTTGTAGGAGATTCAACCTCTCTCCCACTATATTGGCACTTCATAGGTACATCCTCAAGACAGCTAATCGTTTGTAGCAGAAAGAGATCGACATCAAAGTTCGGGAGAGCACAAGATAAACAGATTCAAGAAGTGAAGATGCATCTCAAGTGAGGCATTACAACGAGGATCGATCCAACAAGATTGTCATTTTTAGAGTCTATGTACTCTTTCCTTATGTAGGATTAAGTATAGCATTTATGACCCAAACTCACGTAGAGCCTTGTTTAGGACCGTATCGCCACTAGATACAGGTGCATACATAGGCCACCGAAACAAGTGTAAACGTGTAGGTTCTTGTGCAGGACCGTCACCAAGCATGGGTGTGTACATGTTAGTCTTCATGGGAGCCTCCGACAGGAGTATACGTAGAGAATTATATTAGGACGGTAGTGGTTGTTGATTAGCTGATAAAAAATCAACTAAGTCTCCGAGGGAGCTACCCACATGAGTGAAAACATGGTCCACCGACATGGGTGTGTACGTGTTCTACTAACACGGGTGCATACATGTAGGTTCTTGTGTAGGACTAAATGTTTATGATGAACCTATTAAAAGCCATTGTAAAGCTTAGAAGTAAATCTATTAGAAACCTCCGAGATGGTGAAATCCAATACACTTAAGGAGAGTGTGTCCATCGAGAGTGGAGTAGGCGAGTAGCAGAACCACTATATATCCTCGTATTTGCAATTGCGATTTGTGTACATTTCTATTCATGCTTATGAGTTTAATTGGTTGAATTATTTGAATACGTGAATGGATTGTATGCTGCCATTTATTTGATTGCACATGCATACACAAGATATCTATTTCTCACATAAACTAGTGGCTCAACTTGTTGTATCTATTGTAGTATATGCAATTTGATCCATTTGGCTAGGAAGCGTAAGTGTTAATTAATTTTAATTGGTGCATAATTTTTAAGTGGTCCTATTCACCCCTCTCTCGAGGACTTAATCATAATTCTAATCTCCACTAAACTTCCACGTCCCGTGGGAGACAATCCACACAATTTCACCTTCCCCATTGTTATTTCTTCTCAATTACTTCAACTGAAGGGATGAGATAACAGTATCAAAGTCCAAAGTATCCCTACCATGGTACATAGTATCCACAAAATACTCATAGGAATCAAGAAGAGATGTTAAAAAAATTATAATTTTTCTTCTTCATCGATTTTCACCTCCGCACTTGTTAGTTTGTAAGTCAGTTTGTTGAAGGCGTCAATGTTCTTAGAGAGATCCAACTCTTCCGTCATCTTTAGATTATATAATTGTTTCTTCATATATAGACGATTAGAGAGCAACTTCTTCATGTAGATGCTCCCCAACTTCACCCATAGTCTCACGGTAGTCGTCTCATTAATGACATTTGTAACACCTCGAATTTTTGCTATTTTGGATTGTCAAAAATCCTTAAAATTTTTTTTATATAACTAGCTACATCGTCACTTACTGACCTGTAACACCCCGTACTTTCCAATACTCGGGTGTTACCGTATAACCAAATTTAGAATAAATATAAGCCTAGCATGAGCAAACGTTCACGTGCATTCTAGCCTAAATCCGACGGTTGAATGTAATCCATATCCATGATTAGGTCGTCCATCCGCTAATTTTAAGGATGGACCACTACATCATTAGGTAACTCTATCTTTAGGATTCCAACCACCCTAATAGACCAACCACTTTAATAGACAGATCAAACTGTCCATTATCAACATCAAACCTCGAATCCTTAGATCCACCATTTATCAGGCCATGGCACTCAATGTTGGAATCCATTGCTTGACCACTACAACCAAGTCATTCATTAGTAACATCAGGTAGACCTAGGGGTGCACACTGGTTGGTTCGGTCCTGTTCTGGGGTCAAACCGGAACCGAACTGTTCCTAACGGTTCTGCAACTATTGGAACTGGAACCGGACCGTTGACACCCTAGGCCGAACCGGAACTGGACAGTGAAGAACGGTTTGGTACCGGATTGGTTCCACGATTCTGGGCTTTTAAAATCCAGCCCCACTAGTAGATTTGGAAAAAAAATGAAGAAAGAGAAGAAAAAGAATAATCTGCTCCAATCATCACAAAAAGGTTACAAGAGATCAAGATCCAATGAACAGTTACAACCCAAGGTGCTGCCATCCACCGTAATGAATTCTGGGACCCATGGTGCATCCACCATCACCCTGGAAATCCCAGAAGCTAGTTCAACGGCCATCCACCATGCATTTTTTTGGTTTATGCCAATCTGAATGTGGGTCCCACTACACAGTAAGAACAAGAGCATGGAAAAAAAGAAAAAACAAGGAAAAAGAGAAATGGTACCTTGGAAGCTCGCTGGCGTTTGGCTTCCATCTGTAATTCAAGTATAGCTTATCGGGTCTACCGTATTGTTGGCAATCAAATTCGGGATCCATGTAGGGGGAGCTCGACGAATCGTAAAGAGGATACGAAGTGTCGAAGACCCAACTCCCTTAATACAAATTACGGCTGCCCCGTTACATCCTAGCCCTTAATCTGGCAAGGTCATTGATATCTCTTGCTTTTGCTGCCTAGATAAACACATGAGAGAGAGAGAGGGCAGAGGGAGGGCAGCAAGAGAGAGGGTAGAGGGCAGGGGTGGGGCGTTTAAAAAGGGCAGGGGTACGGCGAGAGGGTAGGCGCTAAAGGAGTTAGCGACTTAGGGTTTTTTTTTTTTTTTAAAAGAATAATAACTCGGATCCACAGTTCCTGTCACGTTTTGGATCAACGGTTCGGTTAACGGTTCAGATCAATGGTTCGGTTTGGTTCTACAGGACCCTAAACCGGAACTGATCCGTAATCAACAGTTCAGAAAATTTAGGAACCGGAACCGGACCCGGACCGTTAGCACCTTAGAACCGGACCAAACCGGACCGATCCAACGGTTCCGGTTCGGTTACACAATTCCAACGGTTAGTTGTGCACCCCTAGGTAGACCATACGTTTACATTAGGACTCCTCAGATAAATTATGAATCAATCACAACATTCCATTAATCAATCTAACGATCAATTTCCATAACTCGACCATCGAATTGTAAAACTAACCATAAGCTGACCAAGTGGTAGCCATGCCCGGGATTTGGACACATAACTTAACAAGACGTGGTTCAAACTGTGGATGACTCTAATCAAGGACGGGTCCTACGTAAAATACTACTACTAATGAAAATAAATGAATAAATAAATAAATAAGTAAATATTTAGGTATACAAATATAATAATAATAATGTACAAAGAAAAAATGAGTAATAACATTATAATAATGCAAGTAATATTATTATAGAATTTAATAGTAGTAAGGGCATTATCAACACATGAAACAGATGATCCCAAATGCACAGATGATCCCTAAGGGTCTTTTGACCGTTGATGTTCAAATTTGAGATGATCTGACCATCGAAAGCAATCCCCATTCAGGTATCAAACTATCCATTTGATTGGTTCTCAAAACAGTCCATCACGACTTCAGAGACATCTACTCTAGGACTTCAACCACTCAGACAGACCGATCAAATAGTTCATCAGGTTCCCAACTTCCCTTAGGGTAACCCGTGATTCAAAATAAAATAAAATAAGTATGATAAATACGTACATATAGATGAATCAGTTGTAAAAGTGTATAATACAGCTTCTGAAGAAAGAGCCATCATATTTAATACAAGTAATGATAAATTTGGTAATAATAATGTAATTAAAAATATAGTAGCAATAACACTTAGGTTTTAAATGAATATTAGCTCATATCGTGCATAATCCAATGGTTGATTTCCAACTAAGGGACCCTTGGGACCATTTTAACTGTTTATGCTCAGATTGGAATTAATCTAACCATCGTAACAACGGTAATCAATAGTTAAAGATCACGATTCAGATTGTATGGCCCACCTAAGTTTAGGATCGGCCCCATCCATGATTTAGGGTCATAATGAAGCCCTACAAAGCAAATGGACGGAGTGGATCCGTCGAAATCCCTATGGTGGATCCCACTTTTGAAGTTGCGAGTGCACAAGGGGGCGTGCACCCGCTGTGCACTGAGTTGAGAGGCTCGGTCAAGCCGCATTGACCCGACCTCGTTTGGGAAGGGAGAAAATATTCTCTTCTTTTCTTCCCGCCAGCATCGCGTTTGAAAAACGCCATCAGTTGTGTTGATCATGGCCCACCAATGATTGATCCAAACCATGCATTAGGTGCATCATCAAGTTTCAACCGAAATTCAACTTGCCTCGCATGGAGGGAGGCACATGTGTGGACACAAATCCAGATGCATATGGACTATGAAAACCACATTTTCAGAAATGGAAATCTGCTGCTACCATCTTGGCAATCTGCGTGAGCCCTTCTCCCTTGATCCTAGCCGTCCGTCTTAAGCATTCTCAGCCGTCCATCTCTAGCTACGTGGATTAGGGCTCCCATAGAGAACCAATGCCAAAAATATCTTGGGCTGCCTGTTTTTATAAACGGGACAGCTGTCAAAATCCAAACCGTTCACTCTCATCCAACAGGTCTGAGAAAGCCTTGGGAAATTCTAGTAGAAGGAGGAGATCAACAACAATGTCTTCTCCTCCATTCCCCGCAGTTACACCCGAGAAACGGTCGGTTCCCATCCTCCCATCGAACCCACCATAAAAACTTCCATGAAGCTTCGAAATATCATCCCTCCAAGCCCCAAGGACCTGTACACATCACGTAGACGCCTACTTTTGGAGAAAAACCCGCCCGATGGCAATCCACCATTAGCAACAGCCCTTCTTCCTCGTTTAGAACTGCACCGAGTCGTCTTGAGTCGGGGCGGAATCAGGTTGAGCCAAGGGATCTGTTGGGCCTCCAAAGATGCAGAAAAGTAGAAAAAAGGGTGAGAAAGAGAATGGAGAAGAAAGACTGAGAGAGAAGAGCGGGTGAGTGCGCTGCTGCACTCCCATCCGAGGTTCGAGTCGGGCCGAGTTGCTGCCCAGCGAACCGTACCGAGCTGCGTTTGAGTCCAGGTGTTGCTGGACCTGTTTTAACAAGAAGAAGGAGGAAAGGAAGGGAAGTAACAGAGGAAGAAGAATCAGAAGAAAGAAGGTGTGCAGTTGCACCGGCTTGAACTGACCCGAGACTGACTCGCTGTCGAGTTGCAAACTCGAGTCAGGCCAAGTTCTTCTGATTCCAGATTCTATTGGACCTCTATAAATGAGAAGAAAAGGAAGAGAGAAAGGAAAAGGAATGGAGAAGGAGAAATAGGGAGAGAAACGAAAGAGAAAGGGAGAGGTTGAGCCATTTGTTGCTGCCTAGTCAACTCGGCTGAATTCCACCGAGTTGGCCCGAGTTGGGTATGGGTTTGGGTTGAGTCCAGCCCTGGTTAGTCCAGCATGAAGGTCAGTGGTAGACTAGGGAGAGGGAATCAGAGGAAGAAAGGGGGAGACAGAGTGTTTGTGTGTGGTTGATGGTTGCTCAGTTAATACCAAGTTAACTCGTTGCGTTTTTGAGTGAGCCGGGTTGGGTTCATTATTGGAGTCCCGAGTCCATGGTGTGGCTGGATGTGCAACATGCAAACAATAGTGCGAGACAAAGGAAAATGTGAAGTAGAAAGGAAGGAGAAGAATAAAGAAGCAAGGAGAAGGAAGGTAGGGAAGCGATGGGATCTTGACTTGCTGAGTCAACTCGGTTGAGTGAATCCAAGTTTGGAGCAGGCCCAAACCCTGTTAGATCATGAGAAAAAAGAAAGTGAGTAGGAGAAAGATAAGGGAAAGAAAGAAGGAAAGAAGATGATCGAGTCACGGAGCATTCGACGTTTTGAAGGAGGTCGAGTTGAACTACCGAGTCGGATAAGGTGAGCCCACATTCACCTCCCAAATTGAATTTATTTCAATTACAATCATCATTATTAGCACTATTATCATTAATTATGATTATTAATAGCTATTAGTAAATTACCTATACTAATATCGGTTATTACATACAGATTTCAATGATTAAATAAAAGCATTTTATTCTTCATTCTTAAAGATCATCATTAATAGTAGAGCATACTATTTATTTCCATTACAATGATTATTAGTGTCATATTAACTAATATTAATTATATTATTACCATAAAATTATTAATATTATTAGCATTATAATCAATTGTACAGTAATTAGCATATAAATCCTAGAATCTAAGTCTAGGACTAAACTCTAGGATAAAACCCTAAGTTCTACATCAAAACCCTAAAAACAAGTAATTCAAACTCTAAGTCATATTAATCTTGA